>NC_090444.1:131691094-131999346 GCF_031143425.1 Pleurodeles waltl
TCTGTGTGTGCAGTTTTAAACTGCCAATTCGACTTGGCAAGTGTCCCCACTTGCCAGGCCTAAACCTTCCCTTTGTATACATGTAAGGCACCCCTAAGGTAGGCCCTAGGTAGCCCCATGGGTGCAGTGTATGTTAAAGGTGGGACATGTACTGATGTGTTTTACATGTCCTAACAGTGAAATACTGCCAGATTCGTTTTTCACTGTGCAAGACCTATCTCCCTCATTGGTTAACATGGGGGCTGCCTTTAACCGTTTGGGTGCCTTAGATGTAACAGTTACGACCTCGGCCATGGCGCTCGTGTACCGAGGACATAACCGTTATGTCCTGCACCCGGCCCACGGGAGGAGCACTAGTGCTCCCCCTTGGGCCTCCCATGCTCCTCCCCTAGGCAGGGATGGAAGGGAAATCGCTACCCTTACCACCCCCGAACTCCCCCAGTGACATTTAATGACATCAGTGTGCGATCGCGTGCTGACCTCATCAGAGGTCACCTCCATCACACTGGAAGCATGGCTTCCAGCGCGATCCGAGGAGAAACTCATTAGTTTCTCCTCGGAACGGGGGCAGGTGAGGTCAGAGAGGTATGGAACGGAAAGGAAATTCTTTTCCTTTTCTTTTCCTGTTCCTTTCATTTCTCTCTGAGCATTCCTTCAGCATGATCGCTAAGTGATCGTCCTGCAGGAAGGCCCACTGGTGAGTTTGTTTACCTTAGGTAAACAAAGAAGGGGAGCGGCCCCTTGGGCAAGGGTCGCTCCCCAAGGGGGACAATTTATTTTAAGGCCATTTCTAGCCCCCCTTGGGGGCAGATCAGCCTATGTTAGGTAGGCTTATCTGCCCCCAAGGGGGGCAGAAACCTCTAGGCACCAGAGATCATTTACATTTTTTTACGAGAGGGGAGCAGCCCCTTAGGCAAGGGTCGCTCCACTGGGAGGCAAATTTATTGTAGGCCATTTTTGCCCACCTGAGGGCAGATCGGCCTATTTTTATTAGGTCAATCTTCCTCCAAGGGGGGGCAGAAACCACTGTGCACCAGCCATTTAAAAAATTTTTTTTTTACAGATGGGGAGCGACCCCTTAGGCAAGGGTCACTCCCCTGTCGGGCAATTTTAGTTTAGGCCAGAACAGCCTATTTTTATTAGGCCAATCTGCCCCCAAGGTGGGGCAGAAACCACTAGACACCAGGGATTTTTTTATTATTTTACAGATTGGGAACGACCTCTTAGGCAAGGGTCGCTCCCCTGGGGGGGCAATTTTATTTTAGGCCATTAGCCGATCTGCCCCCAAGGGGGACAGAAACCACTAGGCACCAGCGATCTTTTTTTTTTTCTTTTTTTTTACAGGTGGGGAGCGACTTCTTAGGCAAGGGTTGCTCCCCGGAGGGGAGGCAATTTTATTTTTGGCCGTTTATGCCTATTTTTATTGGGCCAATCTGGCCCCAAGGGGGGCAGAAACCACTAGACACCGGGGATTTTTTTCCTGCCAATTTCACGCAAGGGGAGCGACCCCTTAGGCAAGGGTCGCTCCCCTAGGAGGGCAATTTTATTTTAGGCCATTTCTGCCCCCTTTGGCAGAAACCACTTAGGCACCAGGGATTGGTGTGTGTGTGTTTTGTTTTGGGGGGGGCAGCCCCTTGGGCAAGGGTTGCTCCCCATGGGGGCACAATACTGTTGGCCATGTTTGCCCCCTCTGGGGTCAGATTTACCTATTTTTGTAAGGCCCATCTGCCCCCAAGGGGGCAGAACGTCCACTAGACACCAGGGAAGAAATTGGTTTGAAAAAAAGAGGGTAAGGGTATAGCCATACCCCCACCCCAAATAAAAAGGGTCAACGTTGTTCTGCCCTCCGGTGGGCAGTTGGAACAATTACCCCGGATCCACTCTCCTGGGGTGGCAAAAGCCTACTAGATGCCAGGGAATTTAAAAACATAAAAAAATAGTGGGTTGGTGGCTACCAACCAGTATGGGCATGGTTATGCCACCACCCCAACTGAAGGGGGTAACAGTATTTCAGCTCCCCACCCCCCACACTAAATGATCTTATCCCAACGGCAAACAAGAGGACATTTGATTATTTTGGGTTTTGATTTTACATTTGGGCCATGAGAGCTTGGCTAAATCGTCCCATGTGGAATGGTGAAGGCTGCATTTTTTGGACTTTGGGATGCTGCTTTCTATAAACATCTACGAGGCCTAGACACATCTGAAAACTAAACATCTGGGTGAGTCCAGGGTGGAGTGCGTCACATGTACCCTGTACCATTTTCTTACACACAATATCCTGCAAACCTCAAATTTTGCTTGATATCACACATTTTCCCCACATTTTTGTGATGGAACTTTCCGGAATCTGCAGGAGTCCACAAAATTCCTACCACCCAGCATTTTTGCATCTAAACCAATAAAAATTCTGCCCCACTTGTCAGCCTAAAAATGTTTTTTTTTCCAAACTGCCCTTTTGGACCCGCTTTGGTTCCCCCTCAATTTCAACAAGTTTTTGGCTCTTCCCTGTCACAGGCACTTGGCCCACATACACAAGTGAGGTATTATTTTTATCGCGAGACTGAGGGGAACATTGGGTGGTAGGAAATTTGTGCCGGTGCAGTGATCCCACACATAAATGTGGGGAAAATATGATTTTTTTAGCAAAATTTGAGGTTTGCTGAGGATTCTGGGTAAGAAAACACTGGGGGGTCCACGCAAGTCGCACCTCCCTGGACTCCCTCGGGTGTCTAGTTTTCAGAAATGTCTGGGTTTGGTAGGTTTCCCTAGATGGCTGATGAGCTCAGGACAAAAAACGCAGGTTCCTCCCTCCCCCAAAAACAGGTACTTTTGTAATTGATAATTTTGATATGTCCACGTAGTGTTTTGGGGCATTTCCTGTCGTGAGCACTAGGCCTACCCACACAAGTGAGGTACCATTTTTATCGGGAGATGTGGGGAAATGCTGGGTAGAAGGAAGTTTGTGGCTCCCCTCAGGTTACAGAACTTTGCAACACCGAAATGTGAGGAAAAGTTGTTTTTTTTGCCAAATGTTGAGATTTGCAAAGGATGTAACCCCATCCTGGGTTCCCCTAGGTGTCTAGTTTTCAGAAATGTCCAGGTTTGCTAGGTTTTCCTAGGTGCCGGATGAGGTGGAGGCCAATATCCACAGTTAGGCACTTTGCAAAAAACAGGTCAGTTTTCATTGGAAAAAGTTGATGTGTCCATGTTGTGTTTTGGGGCATTTCCTGTCGCGGGCACTAGGCCTACCCACACAAGTGAGGTACCATTTTTATCAGCAGACTTGGGGGAATGCTGGGTGGAAGGAAATTTGTGGCTCCTCTCAGATTCCAGAACTTTCTATCACCGAAATGAGAGGAAAAACGTTTTTTTTGGGCCAAATTTTGAGGTTTGCAAAGGATTCTGGGTAACAGAACCCAGTGAGAGCGCCACATGCTACCCCATCCTAGGTTCCCCTAGGTGTCTAGTTTTCAGAAATGTCCAGGTTTGCTAGGTTTTCCTAGGAAACGGATGAGGTGGAGGCCAAAATCCACAGCTAGGCACTTTGCAGGTCAGTTTTCATAAGAAAAATTTTATGTGTCCTTGTTGTGTTTTGGGGCATTTCCTGTCGCGGGCACTAGGCCTACCCACACAAGTGAGGTACCATTTGTATCAGGAGACTTAGGGGAATCTTGGGTGGAAGGAAATTTGTAGCTCCTTTCATATTCCAGAACTTTCTATCACTGAAATGTAAGGAAAAAGTGTTTTTGACAAATTCTTAGGTTTGCAAAGGGTTCTGGGTAACAGAGTCTGGTGAGAGCCCCACAAGTCACCCCATTCTGAATTCCCCTAGGTGTCTAGTTTTAAAAAATGTATAGGTTTACTATGTTTGCCTATGTGCCGGCTGAGCTAGAGGCCAAAATCCACAGCTAGACACTTTGCAATAAACAGGTCTGTTTTCTTTGGGAAAATGTGATGTGTCCACGTTATGCTTTGGGGCATTTCCTGTTGCGGGCACTAAGCCTACCCACACAAGTGAGGTACCATTTTTATCAGGAGACGTGGGAAAATGCTGGGTGAAAGGAAGTTTGTAGCTCACCTCAGATTCTAGAACTTTACAGCACCAAAATGTGAGGGAAAAGTGCTTTTTTGCCCAATTTTGAGGTTTGCAAAGGATTCTGGGTAACAGAACCTGATGAGAGCCCCACAAGTCACCCCACCCATCCTGGATTCCCCTAGGTGTCTAGTTTTAAAAAATGCACAGGTTTGGTAGGTTTCCCTAGGTGCCGGCTGAGCTAGAGGCCAAAATACACAGCTAGGCACTTTCCAAAAAAACTCGTCAGATTTCGATGTAAAAATGTGATGTGTCCATGTTGCGTTTCCTGTTGCAGGCACTAGTCCTACCCACACAAGTGAGGTACCATTTTTATTGGGAGACTTGGGGGAACACAGAATAGAAGAACAAGTGTTATTGCCCCTTGTCTTTCGCTACATTTTTTCCTTCCAAATGTAAGACTGTGTAAAAAAGAAGTCTATTTGAGAAATGCCCTGTAATTCACATGCTAGTATGGGGACCGCGGAATTCAGAGATGTGCAAATAACCACTGCTTCTCAACACCTTATCTTGTGCCCATTTTGGAAATACAAAGGTTTCCCTGATATCTATTTTTCGCTCTTTATATTTCACCAAATTAATTGTGTATACCCGGTATACAATGAAAACCTATTGCAAGGTACAGCTCATTTATTGGCTCTGGGTACCTAGGGTTCTTGATGAACCTACCAGCCCTATATATCCCCACAACCAGACGAGTTCAGAAGACATAACAGTATATTGCTTTTAAAAATCTACCATAGCTGGAAAAAGTTATAAAAGAAAACATGGACAGAAATGGCTCTTTTTTCACCTCAATTTTAATCTTGTTTTATTTTAGCTGTTACTTTCTGTAGGAAAACCTTGAAGCAGCTACACAAATGACCCTTTGCTGAGCTTAGAATTTTGTCTACTTTTCAGAAATGTTTAGATGTCTGGGATCCAGCATTGTTTTCACACCCATTACTATCACTAACTGGAAGGAGGCTGAAAGCACGAAAAATAGTAAAAATGAGAGATGTCCCATTAAGATGCAAAAATTGTATTGAAAAATATGATTTTCGGATTCAAGACTGCCTGTTCCTGAAAGGTTGGAAGATGGTGATTTTAGCACCACAAACCCTTTGTTGATGTCCTTTTCATGGAAAAAAAACACACGATTTCTTCTGCAGCACTTTTTTCCCATTTTTAAAAAACAAAATGTAACTGCGTTTTGCCTAATTTCTTGGTCTCTTCCAGGGGAACCCACAAACTCTGGGTGCCTCTAGAATCCATAGGATGTTGGAAAAAAGGACGCAAACTTGGCGTAGGTAGCTTATGTGGACAAAAAAGTATGAGGGCCTAAGCGTGAACTACCCAAAACAGCCATAAAAAGGCTTGGCACCTGAGGGGGAAAAGGCCTGGCAGCGAAGGGGTTAAATATTATTAAAGTGCAGATTCCCTTTGAGAGCAGATAGAAATCTGGAGTTTGGCGTCTCTGAACTCACAATTTAAAAATACATCTTTTAGTGAAGTTGTTTTTAGATTGTTAGTTTAAAAATGCAACTTTTAGAAAGTAGGTATTTTCTTGCTTAAACAATTCTGTGAATTTCCTGTCTGGGTCAGTTTGACAGTTGGGCTGATTGCACCTCTCCTCTAGACAGTGACACAATGGGAGCTGGGGTGTAGCCTGCACATCCTGATGAGCCATATGTGCTAGAATGGAGGGAGGAGTGGTCACTCACACCTGAAAGGGCTGTGCCTGACCTCACACAATGCAGTCTCCAAGAGAAGTGCTGCCCTGGCCTGTGACTGTGCTTTATTGGGCTATCCTGCAGGTGCTGCTTCTGCCTGTGCAAGGGGACAGAGACTGGACTTTGTTACGCATTCCCGCTTGAGAGGTATCTCCAAGGGTTTGGAGTGGAGCGTGCCTCCTGTTTTGAAGCCTCAAGGACAGCAAAGGCTTCACCATCCAGTTCTGAGTCTGCCTGCTGTGTATTCTAGCTTGCTTGAGGGTGCCATTCCAGTTCCTGGGCCCATGGAAGTGAATTTCTGGAGAAAACCTGTCTAACGAAGCCAGACAAAGCTGTGTAACTTCGCTAACGACGCCGCTGCACAGAAACCGCAATGCCGCCTTCCCCGAAACCGAGGACCTCGCAGAAGTGCGACGACCCCATCGACTCTGCAGGCTTTGCGTCGCTGATCCACTGAACCCGCACGAGTTCGCAAAGATCGGAGTGTCGTAAGTCCGACGTCCGTGACACCTGACGCCATTGCAGCACCTGCGGCCCTGTGACGTCATCGCGACCATGTGAGGTGGTAGCATCGTGACTTCACCGGACTTCGTACCAGCTGGAACCAAAGGACCGAAACCTCGCAACTGACGCTGCCTCACTTCCACCGCTCTGTAGTAAGGACCTGACGCCACTGCATGATGCCTCTGCGTGACGCCTCTGCGTGACGCCTCTGCCCCGTAGCACCGGAATCGACACTGCAACTCGCTCCCCGACTCTGTGCACCGGCTTGTTTGCAACCTGTTTTGCTAAGGTACCGTACCTGGGGGTCGAACAACTTCTTAAACGGCGCCAGTGATGTCGCATTGTAGGAAACGACTCTGTCACGCCGCCGCTTAACATCAAATTGCAGCATTTGTGCCTCTAGCATTTTTGTGTTTTTAAGCGCTGAGATCATATTTTAATGGTGTAATGTGGATTCTTATCGTATTTGGTCTTGTTTACTTAGATAAAATATTTACTATTTTTCTAAACCTGTGCTTTATTTATTTATTTATTTTCTTTAGTCCTCATAATAATAAAGATAGAAAATCCCACCTCGCTACGTGAGGGTCATCAACCTGCGTCTCGTAAGGCGATCCAATATAAACGGGTCCAACCTGAACAAACGCAGCTATTCACCTCTCCCAGCCGGTACCAAAACTCGTGACCTGCAAGACCACCAACCAGCAGCCAGCCCAGAGAAAAGGGAGGGGCGAGATAGAGGACAGAAGGAGGTGGTAATAATCATTGGACTATAAATCTGGGGTAACAGTTTGCACAAAGTTCTCCCAAATGGCCCAACATTCATCTCTGTAACCCAGCGGGCCCATACGCTCCAAATCACAAAAATAATTAACAGATGCCAACCAATCACTTATGTTCGGAGATGTGGGTTTAACCCATTTTAAACATATTTGTCTTCTGGCCAGCAGCATCAGTAGAAATAACATACCCTTATATGACCTAGGCAGCTTGGAATCCCATGAAGTGCCCGAAGAAACCCCCAAAAACACTAATACAGGGGTCACTTCCACATCCGTGCAGATAACCTGTTTAAGAAAACCATTAATCGAGGACCAAAAAGAGAAGAGGTTAGGGCAACTCCAAAACATATGTATGGCGTCTGCATTAGGCTCTGCACAACGTGGACACTTCTTTTCTACCTTCCCCAGAACAGTTAACCGCTGGGGTGACCAGTAAACCCTGTGTGTTGTATACAAATGATTCTTCTACAGAGCGACTGATCTAGTTACCGACCAAAGCATGGAAAATGAAGACTCCCAAATCTGCGCTATATCTGGGGCTGGCAAGACACTTTCCCACTTATCCTCTGGGAGTGAGGCCTCTGAATCCGAGGCTTTAAGCAACGCCCGGTACCAAATAGAAATCTCTTTGTGAACCAAACCCCTTAATAGTCTCTCCTCCCAATAGTTCTTAGTACCCCCTCCTCTCGAAGAGAAGCAGCCCAACTCAATAACTGCAAGTATTTGAACTTGGAAAGCCTGTAATCTGTTAACTCCCCGAGCCTTACCCAGGATAGCACCCTTGACTCCTCCATAATTTGTCCCCATCTCATTATACCCTTCAATGGAAGAGCCAATTTATCTAAAAGGAATTTGGGCTTGCCAGGAGATTCCCAAATCGGGGCCCAAAAACTGTAATAATGAATGCCTAGTGCTTGCCGAGCCAGCCACCAGACTCTAGTGGCATCTTTAAGACGTTTCAAATGATTTTTTATTTTTTATTTGGGATGACCGAACTTATACAAGAAAAAACTACCAGCCGCTGGAAACTCTTGAGTCATTTCCCCTACAAAAAAGTGTATTCAGAACTATCACAAAGTAAAATCCGAACGTTCTTCAAATGAAAAGCCAAATAATATTTATAGAAATCTGGAGCCGCAATCCCCCCTTTACCTTTATGCCGGCACAACTTTTGCCAAGCAATCCTAGCCCCTCTGGAGGACCATACAAAATAAAATAGGTCTGCTTGTATCTGTTTAAACCAACTTTTCTTAAATTCCAAAGGAATAGCATTGAACAAAAAAGTAAATTTGGGAAGAATAATCATTTTGAGGACGTTAACCCTCCCTATAAAAGATTAAGGAAGCCCAGCCCAGGTCTTAAGCAAGGCACGAGTCTCCTTACAAAGCTTTTCAAAATTAAAACAGGCTAAATTGTTCAGGTCAGAGATAACTTGGACCCCCAAATATCTAATCTGCTGCTTGACTAAAGGACTATTATAAATGGTATTCCAGCACAATATTTCATTTTTCTCAGGATTAACAGAATCACCTGACAATTCACCAAAATCTTTTAAACATTGCAGAATTCTAGGAAAAACAAGTGACAAATGACCAGTGTAAATCATAAGATCGTCCGCATAAAAGGCTTACAAAGCTACCTTTTTTTCCCAACCCAAACACTTAAAAGGAGGTATATCAATATCTGCTCTAACTGTCGCAGCCAAAGGCTCAATATATAGGTCAAAGAGAAGGGGCGACAGGGGACAACCCTGACGCGTCCCTCTCTCAATCCTAAATCTAGGGGAGATCCTGTCATTTATCAAAATACTAGCTAACGGGTCCTTATATATAGCCTGAATCGTCCCAATAAATTTAGAACCCAGCCTAAAGCCTTCCATAACGCATTGCAAAAAGCGCCAATTAACGTGATCAAAAGCTTTGGCGGCGTCAAAGGTAAGGACCGATAGGGGGACTTTTTCAGAAACCGCCAAGTCCACCGCACCCAGCAAATCATGAGTTAGCTCATGCAATTGTCTACCTCTAACAAATCCCTTCTGATCCACGTGTATCAATTTACAGATCACATCCTGAAGCCTTTTAGACAAAATATGGGTATAAATCTTACAGTCCGAATTCAACAGGGAAATTGGCCTGTATGAGCTGCAGGAGACTGGATCCTTCCCAGGCTTCAAAAGGAGAGTAATAACCGCCTCATCCCAGAATTTAGGCATAACAGCCCCTTCCAGTAGGAGAAGATTAAACAAGTCTGTCAAGAATGGAGTTAACGCCTCACATAAGTTACAATATAATTCATTAGGCAAGCCATCAGGGCCTGGAGCCTTCTCCTTCTTTAAATTCTGAATTGCTACCCGCACTGCCTCGCCATCTATCTCCCTGACCAATTGTATCTGGTCCTCCTCAGATAACTCAGGGAGATGAAGGGCATCCAAATAAGCTCTTGCCGACGATTCGGAAAAGTGCAGGTCTTCAGTAGAGAGGTTCTGAAAAAAACCTATAAATGCCTCCTCTATCTCAGCTTCAGTTGTAGCTAGGGCACCAGTAACCTCTGATCTAATGGAGGGAACAAAATTCCTGGAACAATCTGATTTGGTCTTCCAAGCTAAAAGCTTCCCACAACCTTCCGCATACTCATAGTGAGCAAACCTACTACATTCCCACGACCTTCTAATTTTCTTCTCCAGATATAGCCCCATGTCCTTTCTAGCCCTCTCCAACTGAGCATTCAGAGAGCCCAGCTGGCACTTTTCAACTCTTAGGGTGGCCTCCTGCAGGGAGGCGACCCGAAGCTCTAGTTGCTTAAGCTGATTCTTGTCTTCCCGGTAATACCAATTGGCCAAAATGACTAGCCTGCCTCTGATAAATGCTTTATAAGCATCCCACTGTAACTGCAGTGTGGTAGATCGAAAATTAAGTTTAAAAAATTCTCTAGTGTCCCGCCTCAGGCCCTCTACTATCACTGCGTCCAGGAAAAGAGCACGATTAACTGTCCACCTAGGGATGGATGGAAACATTTTTAAAAAAACCTGCATTCTAACAGCTGAATGGTCCGAGAGATGTGCCGGTGCGTGAGATACTGATCTCACCATATCCCTCAACTGTTGCTGTACAAAAAAAAATTCGATGCTGGAGCAATGGCCATACTTTTTGTTGTTAAATGTAAATCGCAATCCTACCCCACCTTTCTGATGCCAAATGTCTATCAGGCCAAGATCTAACATTCCTTGTTTTATACACGACCGAGTTTTGGGTAAATTCACAGTGGGTCTTATCGTAGATTTATCTAAAGTTGGGTCTAACAAAATATTAAAGTCACCACCCACTAAAATCGGGTACGTAGCAGCCAGAAGGTGGCTGTAGAGATCTTGAAATGGTGCGGGGTCGTCAATATTTGGCCCATAATACCCAGCAATGGTGAACCAAACCCCATAGAGGGCAACCTCCACAATCAACCACCTGCCTTTAGAGTCCTTTATGACATTTGCAACATTCATAGTGACCGACGTCTTAATGAGAATTGCCACTGCCTTCACAACACAAGATTGATTAGTACACGCACAGAAACCCACCCACTTCAGATATTTAAGATACTCTTTCCATTCTACTTCTAATAGGTGAGTTTCCTGTAAAATAATCACCTCCTCTTCTATCCCTTTCAAAAACTCAAATATTCTCTTCCTCATCCCCGGAACCCGCAGGCCATTAACATTCCAAGATAAAAATGTCATCAACGCCTTACTTCGACTAACCATTAATCAAAGAAAAGACCAGAAAAAAAAAAGAAAGATCATAAACGTGAAAAGTAACACACAATCCCTCACATAGCCACATACAACATTCTTGAGGGCTTTTAAAAAAAAAAATGCATATTCCCCCAACCCCCCCCTCACCACATTCCTAGTGCTAACAACCCACAAATCCAATAAACATCATCCACCCACCCCCAACGGGGAACCCTCCCATGCCTTCTAATTAGGCGAATACAACCACCCATATGAGCTTGGTTTCCGGCCGACTTGACAATAAAACAGACCAAAAGAGCAAGCCGTCAACACAAAGACTTCATCTTTTCAGTAAAGCCCGAACATCCGCAGGATCTCTGATTTTGAACATAGTGTTGTTCCACATAATCTTCAAAAATGCAGGAAATCTCATTTGAACTGTGGCACCAAAAGACCTGAGCTCCTGCATATACTTCCCCAACTCCCATTGCCTGTCAAGCGTTACTCTAGAGAGGTCTGAGCGTATTTTAACCGACCAATTGCCCATTGAGAAGCTGCCCACCTTTAGGGCCTCTGATAGAATTTTCTCCTTAATAGTATAAGTACCAAAGTTGACAAGAATTTTCCTAGGAGTCTTCCTATCGGGCTTCCTCCTAAAGGGATCACGGTGGATTCTCTGGATATCATAGAGGGAAAAAAATTCTTAAACAACGTCATTACGTAATCCTTAATGTTATCCCCCTCCAGCCCCTCGGGACGTTCAATATCCTAAGATTATTCCTCCGTAAACCATTCTCCAAAGATTCCAGCTTCTCCTGAAACATCTCGCCCTTACGTGTCAACTGAGAATTATCTTGGGAGTTAGAAAGCACTCGGGCCTCCTGCTCTGAAACAGCCGTCTCCAGCTTACTCATCCTCTCTGCCAGCGCATTAAGTTTACATTCCAGTGCAGCGCAAGATTCTCTAATTTTTGCCTGGTTATTTTCAGATATCTCAAATTTGCCCCTGATCTCCTCTGATAGTGATATTAGGAAGTTCTGCACTGCGAAATCCTGGGGGGTGGACCCGGCTCCACTACCTTAATCATTGTGGAGCCCTGAGCACCACCATACTCTACCGATGAAAGATGTGTTACCTCTTCGTCGCCAGCCAGCTCCCCAGAAGGGGGAGCAAAAGAGACCGGAGAGAAAGAAGATAACTCAGGACTTTGTAAGGACTGCATTTCAGAGCTGCGCATAGTCCTTTTTAAAAAGGGCATAAGGGGGGACAGCAGGCTGCCTGTTCCTGATAGGTGACCTTGAACACTAGGAACCTTGCGGGAGTCGCCCGGTCTATTAAAGTGCCTGCCCACGAATTTTGCCTCTGGCTGCGGGTGAACCAAGGAACTCCCTTTTTTAGTTTTTATGGCCCCCCCCCTTTTTTTTTTCTTACAAAGCACCCACTGACCAAGTACTGTTGCAGCCCTAACAGAACCCTCGCGTGGGGGCCCACTACCCCCCCTGATAAAATGCTGCTACTGCTTCGACGCCAGTGATGGGCCTCTGCTGACTACCCGGGCCCTTAACTTCACTGGCGTCATATACGAGTCTTCTCCTACCAAACAAGCCGGAGTTTTGCCACGAAGCTGGGTTCTATTTGCTGCCTCACTTGTCCACGTGCAGAGAACCGTGGAGGCAGGGGCCCCCCGGAGGTGGCAGAAAGCCAGCCCGCGTCTCCCCTGCCGAAAAACCTGAGCCGCCTCTGCCCAGGGCTTAATACCCGAGGCACCGAAACTCTCAGTGAAATTCTTGTCCTCCCCGCGCCGCCCTGCAATACGCCGGGGCCTAGGACCGCGGGGTAGGCACATCTGCAGAGCCCCTGGCATACGCGCACAGCGCTGGCGTCTCCAGCTACGCGTGCCGGCCGGAAACCGGAAGCTCACGACAGCGGAGCTACGCGGCCGTCATGTCCCCACCCTAAACCTGTGTTGTGCCATTTTCTAGTGGTTCACTGTATTACTGTGAGTGTTGGTACAAATACTTAACACATTGTCGCCGAATTAAGCCTGCCTGCTCGTGCCAAGCTACCAAGGGGGTGAGCGGGGGTTAACTGAATGTGATTCTCCTTTACACTGACTAGAGTAAGGGTCCTTGCTTGGACACGGGGCAACCTGACTGCCAAACAAACTCCCCATTTCTAACAACCAGTACACCTACAATTATATCCTTACTAACACGGTGCTATCCTGACATGATTGCTGACTAACATGAGGGTTACAATCATCCCCGCTTCCTTGACCTACCATGTTTGTGTCTCAGTGCTTAGATGCAGAAAGCATGGGATGGAGGCCATCTCACTATTTACAAATGATGTGCCTCGATTTGTTGGAGTCTATGTTCTAAATGCTGCCGTATTTGTCTGCCTGTTTGAAGCTGGGCACCCCATGCTGATACATTTCTGGGTGGCTGCATTTCAAACAGCTGGGAATCAATTGCAAGTATTCTATCAATCAGGGCACGCAGCTTTTGGATGTGCCATGTTTAATTTTGTTTTCTTGTCTCTGCTGTGCTTGGCTGTGGATCGGATATATGCTAGATTTCCTCTTTCAGTTTTTCTCCTCAGATCCATGTGTAGCCCTATTTTGCCTCACCTGTATACCTCTTGTGTCAAAGTGATGCTTCTTCTAATATTGCATTTCCTTTATGCAAGGAAATGTATTGGGAAGGTGGTCTAATGTTATGCGTGGTCATGGTGTTACAGTATAGCTGCAAATACTACTTGACTACTTTAGCACATTACAGCAATCAATCTGATTTTATTTTACCTATGATGGAGTGTAGTAGGATTCTTTAAGCAAACACCGCAGCTATGTTAGAATTGTTTTCTTTTGCTTTACCAACAAGCATCCTAGGATGGCCATCATGGATGACGCAGCCATCTTTGAACTGTTTTTTCTTAAAGCATAAGAAAAATCATTCCAAGATGGTCATATGACATGCACACGCATGTGCTGCAGACATTTTGGAATAATTTATTTTGATAGTTTACTCTTAATTTACCATTCCAATATGGCAGACGGCATTTGAGAGAGGTAATTTTTTTTAAAAGTATACCTCACAATGGAGACGAATTTGCATTCAGTAGCAGTGTGCACCTGCTGTACCCATGCAAAATTAAGTCAAAAAAAAGAATAAAAAAGAATATAGAGGTTGGGGGTGAAGAGGTGAAGTTGACAACAGCCCAAAGGGTTAAAATTGAGTGTCTAATAGCAGTGTGCCGCTGCTGGGCACTTGCAAAAAGAAACATGCATATATAAGTGCAAACAAAAAGTGGGAATTAGAAAATGAGAAAGGCAGCAAGGAAGAGATGCACGTTCATGGAGTGCTGACAGAACAATAATAAAATAGTCCCCTTGTGTCAGCAGTGGAAGGACACAACTCATCCAATTAAAGATGGTGTGAAGAAGAAATGCTCCTGGGGCGAGAGAAACACAGGAATAGGGAGGAAGGGCATTGATTAAGGAGCAGGAAATTTAGATAGGATGGGAGAGCCAACCAATCATGACCAAGGGGCACACCCGAAGGACACTTTGTGCTTGATACTATAGACAATAGGTCTTTGACAACAGATAGCTAAAGCTATGTGTACACTAGACCTAAAATAGTGCTGCCTTACAACATCTCGAATTTTTTTGTTTCTTAAAAACTTTCGCAGAGCCTTCTCCAGGTGAAGACACAAAATTCCTATTCTCCTACCTCTGGTGATAGTGACACTGCGGACAGAAAAGCTTTTAAACTCCATACATACAAATATTTACAACCCCACCGATAGTTTATGACGAGTATCCACTTCAGCTGACACCTTTAATGATTTCATCTTTGTTAAGCAAATAGGAACAGCGCTGTTTATTTTTCTCACGTGTCTTTGCATATCCAAACCATGCCCGTGGCTATGTCTGCTTTATGCTTTGTTTTGAACTAGAGGGGGACAAAGAAAGTCAGGCGCTCTTTAGAAACAGTGAAAACCTTAGAGATGAGTTCTCGAAAGCCTTGCAGGTTTGAATAACGAACCCGTTTTCACTTGCACGAATAGAGGCAACCAGGAAAATCGGGATAGTCAAGTCAAACAGTGTAAACTCTCCCCTTAAGTCAAATTATCGTTCTTCAAAGCTTAAATCCAGTTTCAGTGGCTGTGGCGACAATTGAAAAATACGGCAATCCCACTGCAGGTAGCGCCTGGTTGTGTTTCTATGAGCTAGGCATGTCTAACAATCAAAAAAGTACTAATCAACCTACAATCCTGCTCCTTTCTGCATAAGTGCAGTGTCATCAGCTGTAGATCCCAACCATAGCGCCTTGAAACAAGTTGTTGATAATGTTTAGCTGACAGTAAAGCTGCTGTGGTGTTTCATTCTCTGGGTGAGATTCTTTGAATCATACCAGTGAATTAAACACCGTACACGGATGGAGCTGTCCGGGACTAATGATGTCACAGTCTGCCACTTTGTTTACCCATGGCTAGATGAACTAGCCCATCGTTAGGTGGGATGCAGCTGCATGACTAGCAGATATTTATTTGCCAGCTGGGCCTGTTTGTCAGCCCATGTGTCCAAAGATAGACCTGTAGTTTGCAGCACAAAACCTTTAGTGCAGGACTGAGATGTCTTACTGCGTCGGGAGCCGGTAGGGCCTGAACTGACGATAGTCGTTGTCTTCATCCACAACCCATTCCAAGATGGCTCCAAGGTGGATCTGCGTAAACCAC
Organism: Pleurodeles waltl; assembly: GCF_031143425.1. NCBI lineage: Eukaryota > Metazoa > Chordata > Amphibia > Caudata > Salamandridae > Pleurodeles > Pleurodeles waltl. Next base: position 131,706,653 of record NC_090444.1, read on the forward strand.
ATCCACCTTGCAAAGGCAACTTCTGGTCTGACTGCAAACTCTGAGGTGATGGCCAGGGCATCCGAACACACCCCTGGCGCTGATTACAACGCAGAACACCCCTCCATTACAGTCTCCCACGGTACCAAAAAACCTGTATGAGAAACGCGGATTTCCTTCTGATACACAGTCAGCTCTTCTGCATTGGGAAGAAGCACCGCTTGTGGCTTTGTGTTGCAACAGCCCTGACCTGGTAGAAAACGTGCACCACCAAATTAAACAAAGTCTAAGTGACTAAGGGCCAGATGTAGGTAGTTCCGATTTTGCGGATCGGAAATTGCGAGTCGGTGCGAGTCGCAATTTTCGATTCGCAAAATCGGATGCAGAACGGTGTCTCAGACACCGTCTGCGATTCGCTATGGGGTCGCGAAGACCCACCTCATTAATATTAATGAGGTGGGTCACATTTTGCGACCCCATAGCGAGTCCCTGCACTCACAGGGATGGTGGCCTGCTGAAGACAGCAGACCTCCATGTCTGTGACTGCTTTTTAAATAAAGCAGTTTTAAAAAAAAAATTGCAGCCCGTTTTCCTTAAAGGAAAACGAGTTGCAAAATAAAAAAAATAACAAAACTATTTGGTGTCATTTTTTCAGAGCAGGCAGTGGTCCATTGGACCACTGCCTGCTCTGAAAAAACATTTTGGGCAACATTCACAAAGGGGAAGGGGTCCCATGGGGACCCCATCCCTTTTGCGAATGGGTTACCACCAGTGTGACACTGGTGGTAACTGCGAATTGCTTTGGACACCCCTTCCTATTTGCAAGTCGCATTCACAATTTTTGAGTCGGTACCGACTCGCAAATTGTGAATGTGCATTGCGATGAGCATTTTGCATGGCGCAAACTGCGATTTTCGCAGTTTGCACCATGCAAAATGCTTGCTACATCTGGCCCTAAGTCACTTCTTAAACAAACACACAGTGCTTACTTGACAGGGAATCCCAGGGTTTTTAAGCTCATGTAGCAACAATCCTTGATTTCTTATATCTATGATTTAACTTTTTACGTCAGGTCTTAGCCATGGACCTGCTAAGGCAGGTAAAATGCAGGACTAAAAACCTATTTCTTTTAAAATACGCAGTGCTGTAAATGGGCAGGTCCGGTCCGGTACTGAGTACCCACACGTCTTTAATTTGACAGGGGGAGTACCTGCACTTCTCAGCACTGCTGCCATACATTTACTGGGAGAGTACCGGCACTTTCTCAGGACCAACCAGGTACTCTGAATAGCGAGTACTTGCACTTCTATCTTTCCATTTAAAGCACTGAATATACGTGTACTAAGATGCAGTATGTTTGCTTAAAAAGGGTCAAATCTAACAAATCTTATCGCCTTAAGAGGCATCCGTGTAAGAAGACGCCAAACACAATGTTTGACACCCGTTTAAACACTATCTGCATGGTTTATCTACATGAAGCGCGTAGATCCCAATTAGAAGGCGCTCAGACCGGTATCGCCCTTGCGTTGTCGCACTCTCCCTGAACAAAATTTTTTTCTGAGACCCACCTCTCCCGCGTCTGTTCCTCTGTCTCTGTCAGACTTTGGGGGCACCAGCAAACCTGTTTGTATGTGGACGACCTAGAGCAATGGTTCTTACCCTGGCGGTCTGTAAGGCCTACTCAGGGAGTCCGTGACTGTCTTACAAGATTAAACAATAGTGAAATTAATCATTTAAAATCAATAATGTATATACAAATAAAGAAGAAAAATAGAAAATGTTAAAACTTTTTCAATATTTGATAGTTAATAAACAATATTTCAATATTTGAGCATTTGTTTGGTGTATACTTGTTTTTGTATTTTTGTGTATTGTTTTGAGATTAAAATTCTGGGAACTGCTAAGGCTGGGAGTCCACAGCTTCAATTAATGACTCTGTGGGGGTCCCTGGACTCCAGTAGTGATTCAGTAGGGGCCCACAGAACTCAAAAGGTTAAGAACCACGGCTCTAGAGGTGCAAGGGTAGTCAGAAATAGAGAGGAAGGCTCATAAAACAGGTCTCACTGGCTCGCTAAACCTGCAGGTTTTGGAACTCTGTTGTTGGAAGTTTCATTGGACCACCCAGGTTGCCTAACTGAGAAAATGGTTTTCCGTAATGCCCACTGTTAAGGTCCTGGGGCAGAAGAGAATGATTTCAGTATAAAAGCTGATGACTGGAACTCGGGATTCTATGCTGTCGCATCGGCCAGGACCTCAGATCCACTGCTTAGAAACAGATTTGATTTTTTTCCGGTTTCTGAGTAATTGTAATTAAAAGAAAACGTTTACAATTAATTTCCGCCATTCTCATCAGAGTCATCTTCTCAATATTAATATGCATGCCCATGTGCTTTATCCCATCTATACCTGAGGGGCATTCAATCTCTAATAAAAGTTTAATTTTACAAATTCTGAAATAAGGTATATACCACCTATATGACATTCTCTCAAAGTGTCTGAAACTTTGCAAAAGAGCCAGCCCATAGTGCAGATCTTTTCCAGATTCTTTGGGCCAGATGTATCAACCATTTTTGCGTTCGTAAACGGTGCAAATGGCCATTTGCGAATGCAAAAATGCCTTTTAGTATGTATGAAAGGCATTCGCAACGTAATTTTAAGGAATCGCTTGAACTTGGTGGTAACCATGTGCAAATTTAAAAAAATGCATTAAAAATGCATTTTTAAAATTGACATGTAACACACACATGCCCCTTTGGCATGTGTGCACCTTACATGTCTTTAAAAAAATTCTTGGGGTGCAGCAGAGGGGGCCTTAGGCCCCCAGCACCCTGGGGTTTGCATTTCCCAATATTGCGAATTCCAGTTAGGAATTTGCAATTTGGGAAATGCAAAAAATTTGCAAATATGGGCAGACAGACCCATAGGTGCGAATGGGGCCGGTATCACAATTTGCGATTCGGTAATAGCATTTGCAATTTTTAAGAAATCGCTATTACCGAATCGCAAATATGACATATACCATTTTGCGACTCAGAAATAGCGATTTCTTAAAAATCGCTATTACCGAATCACAAAAGGGTTTTTTGATACATCTGGCCCTTTGACTTTTGCCAATTTCATCCTCCAGTGGTCTAATGTGGGTATTATTGCAGTTTTAAAGAATTAAAGACCTTGCAACTAAAGTAACTATAAACAATATTTTCGTATATGCCTAGCACACAATTTCATACTCGATGGACACCCCAGTATTATTAGTTGCAAATCCTCTGGTAAAACGAAATGTAGGGCCAGATGTATCAAAGCTTTTTGCATTTGCAAACGGTGCGAAGGACAGGACCTCAGATCCACTGCTTAGAAACAGATTCGATTTTTTTCGGTTTCTGAGTAATTGTAATTAAAAGAAAACGTTTACAATTAATTTCTGCCATTCTCATCAGAGCTCATCCTCTCAATATTAATACGCAGGCCCATGTGCTTTATCCCATCTATACCTGAGGGGCATTCAATCTCTAATAAAAGTTTAATTTTACAAATTCTGAAATAAGGTATGTACCACCTATATGATATTCTCTCAAAGTGTCTGAAACTTTGCAAAAGAGCCAGGCCATACTGCAGATCGTTTCCCAGATTCTTTGGGCCAGATGTATCAACCATTTTTGCGTTCGCGAACGGTGCGAATGACCGTTTGCGAATGCAAAAATGCCTTTCAGTATGTATGAAAGGCATTCGCAACGCAATTTTAAGGAATCGCTAAAATAGTGATTCCTTAAAATTCCGACCCCATTTAGAGAATCGCAAATTGCGATTCTCTAAATAAGAAATCGCAAATAAGCAATCCTTATTTGCGATTTCTAAACCACATGTGTGAGAAAACAGGGCTGATTGCAGAGGCCCCATAACTTTTTGCCCCCATTTTCCACTTTTTGCTGGTGTTTTCCTGACTTTAAAGGTGCCCTGGGTACTGCTAACCAGTCCCAGGGCCTGTGCTCTGTGTAAAATGGATATGCAAATTAGGCTAATTATAATTGGCTAAGTTAACCTACCTATAAGTCCCTAGTATATGGTAGGGCATGTAGGTTTAGGGACCACAGCATAGGTGGTGCACACCTAGGTGCATTGCTGAGGTGCCCAGTGTCATTTTAAAAGCAAGCCTGCCTTGCTGGCTGCTTTTAAATTAAAGTTGTATGCAAATTCGACTTTGGAATTAAAGGTACTTCCAAAGTCTTAAACTACCTTATTTTTACATATAAGTCACCCCTAAGGTGTGCCCTATGTGCCCCTAGGGCTGGGTGCCATGTAACTATAAGCAGGGACTTTATAAAAATAGATTTATAAGCCCTGGTGAGGTAAAAACAGCCAAATTCGTTTTTTCCTCATTGAAGTAAATGGCCTTCATAGGCTAGAATGGGCAGACTTTATTTTAAATTTTAAAGTCTCCTTAAATGTTACATACCAAGAATTTGGTATCAAATTGATTGTTGTAATAAATCCCACAACTTCCAGTTGTTGGATTTAATATAACTTGTCCAGGTAAAAAGTTTAGACTTTACCTAAAAAGTTGTCAATTTCAGCTCTGCATTGTTTTTGCTGCTGTGCTCTGATTGGCCAGCCTGCAGCAGCTTCTGCCAGGCTGCCTTGATGAGGTGTGAAGTGGCCAGGCTTCACACAAAGGAATGTGCTTGGGGGAGAGAATCTCCCCTCAGCAGATGGTGAGGCAGGAAGGGGGAGGGCTGCCAAACTGGTCTTCAAAGGCAGAGAAGGACATTTGCAGCACCCAGCAACACCCCCACATACTGCAACCCCAGACAATTAGGTGCCCCCTTGATTAGATTAGGAGAGGGCAGGAGAGGGGTGTGTTTATGATTTTTAGCCACACCAGTGGGTGGGCTCAGCCAGATGTAACCTCCAAAAATCAGATTCATCCATGTTGGATTTTTAGAGACTGTTGCCTCCTGGGATGGATTTTTGCCACACTTCCCAGGAAGTGGTCATCACAGGGGGACGACCCTGTCCCTGATTGGAGAACCAGGGCCCCCCTGCTTTTCACCCAGGAGCAAGGATAAAACTGGCAGACCTGCACCCATGCCTCAGATCCCCTCCAGAATTCAACAAGAAAGGAACTAAAGAAGAAGAAGGACTGCCCTGCTGGACCCCTGGCCTGCACCTGGAACCTGCACTCAGAAGGACTGCACCAGCTGCACACTTGGGCTTCACCACAAGAAGGACTTTGCCTGGCTTCAACTGGTTCAAGGAGGGACTCCCTGTTTGCTACAGGTGAAAAATTGCTAAACCAGAGTCCCCTGCACCAACTCCTGAAGAAAGCGACCAGCTGACCACTGTCCAGTGGCCAAAAAGGAGTTTGCGCCAGGTGCATTCTGGGAGTTGAAGTCCGCACCCCCCAAGGACCATCACAGAACTTCTGGACCCTTGGGGTGAGCTGTGGACCCCAAAAGAACCTTAAAAGAACATCTGGGTGAAGCCCCAGAAGTTTGGAAAAGATTTGAGAATTTTTGGAAAAAAGCTCCAGAGAGGGACCGACCCGCCGCGGAAATTCTAGCCGGCTTGCCTCAACCGCGACCCGGCCTGACTTCGTGGTTCGTCCCGGTAAAGAAAAACATCCAAAAAAGAGACTAAGTCCGAACGTAAAAAGTTGACCGGGACCTCCCAGCCATCGTATCCGAGAAGGGCTCCATGGACCCCGGTCGAAGGATTTTCATCTCGAAAAAACGACTAAGTCCGAAGGTAAAAGTCTCCACCGAGGAAACCCACATCGCGTATCCGGACAAGGGCTCCAGGAGGTCGGATTCAACTGGCAGGTTCGTCCCGGTGAAGAAAAACTTCAAAATAAAGACTAAGTCAGAAGGTAACTTTTTAACCGAGGCCTCCCGCGACCTGTAGCCGAGCAGGGCTCCATCGCGGTCGGCCTGAAAGTTTGACTTTGCCCCGGTCGAGGTGCAACCAGATGACCCGATTGGCACTTTTTGTTTCTAAGCGCTAGAAAAGTAATAATTCTTTAAAAATTCATATCTCCGGTTCCCCTGAACCAGTTTTAATCGTTTTTGTGTCATTTTAAAGATAAAAATATAAATTATTTTTATAAATTGGTTTTGGATTTTTAAACTGTTTCCTGTGTTTTATTTAATTACTGTTTTGTGATATTTGAATGCTTTACACTTTGTCTCCTAAGTTAAGCCTTGACGCTCGTTGCCAAGCTACCAAGGGTTGAGCTGGGATTAATTTACTGAGACCTAACTGTACCTAGGTGGAGGTTAGTGGCTTGTTGCTAGGTGTAGGTACCTACCTGCCCTACCAATAACCCATTTTCCAACAACATGTAACAAGCATTTCCTTAATGCGAATTGGGCATTAAGGAATCGCTATTACCACCAAGTTGAACTTGGTGGTAACCATGTGCAAATTTAAAAAATGCATTAAAAATGCATTTTTTAAATTGACATGTAACACACACATGCCCCTTTGGCATGTGTGCACCTTACATGTCTTTTAAAAAATTCTTGGGGTGCAGCAGAGGGGGCCTTAGGCCCCCAGCACCCTGGGGTTTGCATTTCCCAGTATTGCAAATTCCAGTTAGGAATTCGCAATTTGGGAAATGCAAAAAATTTGCAAATATGGGCCGACAGGCCCATAGGTGCGAATGGGGCCGGTATCGCAATTTGTGATTCGGTAATAGCATTTGCGATTTTTAAGAAATCGCTATTACCGAATCGCAAATATGACACATACCATTTTGCGACTCAGAAATAGTGATTTCTTAAAAATCGCAATTACCGAATCGCAAAAGGGTTTTTTGATACATCTGGCCCTTTGACTTTTGCCAATTTCATCCTCCAATGGTCTAATGTGGGTATTAGTGCAGTTTTAAAGAATTAAAGACCTTGCAACTAAAGTAATTATAAACAATATCTTTGTATACCTAGCACACAATTTCATACTCAATGGATACCCCAGTAGTATTAGTTGCAAATCCTCTGATAAAACAAAATGTAGGGCCAGATGTATCAAAGCTTTTTGCATTCGCAAACGGTGCGAAGGACAGGACCTCAGATCCACTGCTTAGAAACAGATTCGATTTTTTTGGGTTTCTGAGTAATTGTAATTAAAAGAAAACGTTTACAATTAATTTCCGCCATTCTCATCAGAGCTCATCCTCTCAATATTAATACGCAGGCCCATGTGCTTTATCCCATCTATACTTGAGGGGCATTCAATCTTTAATAAAAGTTTAATTTGACAAATTTTGAAATAAGGTATGTACCACCTATATGATATTCTCTCAAAGTGTCGGAAACTTTGCAAAAGAGCCAGGCCATAGTGCAGATCGTTTCTCAGATTCTTTGGGCCAGATGTATCAACCATTTTTGCATTCACGAACGGTGCGAATGGGCGTTTGCGAATGCAAAAATGCCTTTCAGTATGTATGAAAGGCATTCGCAACGCAATTTTAAGGAATCGCTAAAATAGCGATTCCTTAAAATTGCGTCCCCATTTAGAGAATCGCAAGTTGCGATTCTCTAAATAAGAAATTGCAAATAAGGAATCCTTATTTGCGATTTCTAAACCACATGTAACAAGCAATTCCTTAATGAGAATTGGGCATTAAGGAATCGCTATTACCACCAAGTTCAACTTGGTGGTAACCATGTGCAAATTTTAAATATGCATTAAAAATGCATTTTTAAAATTGACATGTAACACACACGCCCCTTTGGCATGTGTGCACCTTACATGTCCAAAACAACTTTTTGGGGTGCAGCAGAGGGGACCTTAGGCCCCCAGCACCCTGGGGTTTTCCATTTCCAAAATTGCGAATTCCAGTTAGGAATTCGCAATTTTGGAAATGCGAAAGCTTCGCAAATATGGGCCTACAGGCCCATAGGTGCGAATGGGGCCGGTATCGCAATATGCGATTCGGTAATAGCATTTGCGATTTTTAAGAAATCGCTATTACCGAATCGCAAATATGATACATACCATTTTGCAACTCAGAAATAGCGATTTCTTAAAAATCGCTATTACCGAATCGCAAAAGGGTTTTTTGATACATATCGCCCGTAGTGTAGTATGACAGTAGCGACAAGCTGATTCACAACATTCCAATAACCTGGGGCAACCCCAAATCACGTGTCTAATTGCCTTATGAATCCTCGTTACAACTTAAAAACCTTGCTGATATCTGTGGGCTGATGTGATTTAAAAAAAGCTGGAGTACTTTATTATAGCTATTTAGTGCAGAATTGCATTCTACGTTAGTTTGCTCCTTTCAGAACAGAGAAATGTGTTTATTAATCATTTTCCATATCTTTTCCGTAATCACCAACCCCTCCAGTTTTTGCCATTTCTAGCGCATTTTGTTAATTCGATCTACAGCGTTTACCTGTGCAGTCCTCAGTTTCCAGTATTTAATCGATCTATAAGTATTTGCCTCTTTAAGGACCTCGTGAGGTCAGAAATAACCATCACAACTTTTGGATCCAGATTTTTTTTTAAATGTGAAAGCTGTAAAAAGGAAAACCTCTAGCTATCCTAATGCTAGGTTCAATATCCGTCCATTTCCTCCATGCATTATTTTCAATAGAATCCCTGAGGTAATAATAGCCATTAATAGGCCACATATCTACTACATTTTTATCTAAAAATGGTGGTTGTGCTACTGCAATATCTTCCAATCTAGAAGATGCATTCAGGGTTGGAATAGCACAGCATCTAAACAGTTGCTCCTTTTTTAGCATCCACTGCAAAGTTTCATAGCGAAGTTTTTAGGAGCATTTAGAAAAATGTAAGAAATCGTGGATATTATATTCCTGAACCTGTCTAGACAATTATATCTAATTGAGGTATTGGAAAATAAAAGCAGGAATGTGCAAAACAGTAATCCTTTATATTCAAAGGAGCAAGGCGCCCATCTTTTACTGATTCAACCCCAAACTTGGTGTTTCATTTGCCCAGTGAAATTCAGAAAACATTCCTTCTATTACTTTGAAAACCTTTGGCCCATATTTATGCTTTTTGACGCAAAACTGTGCAAACGCAGTTTTGCGTCAAAAAGTATAGCGCCAGCTTGCGTCATTCCAGAGAGCCAGCTGGGCGCCATATTTATGGAATCCCGGAAGCTGGTGCAAAGGGCGGGCTAGCGTCTGGGAAAATGACGTTAGCCGGTGGGGGTGGTGGTATGGGGGAACGGGGTTTTGCACCAAAATTTTTTGCTAGGCTGGTTAGCGGTAAATAAAATGCATTTAACCAGCCTAGCGTTATTTCCTGATGCAAAATCATCCATACCACATGACTCCTGTCTTATAAAAGACAGGAGTCATGCCCACCACCCCAATGGCCAGCACAGGGTACAAGCGTCCCCTGGGCATGGCCATTGCACCCAGTGCCATGTAGGGCCCCCAGTGGCACTTTAAAAATGTTTTTAAAATACTTACCTCTACTTACCCTACTTACCTGGGATGGGGTCCCTCCATCCTCTGGTTTGACTCTGGTTTGGGTAGGGGTGTTCCTGGGGCTTGGGGTGGGCACCTGTGGGCTCTCTCCATGGTGTTTGACCATGGAAATGGGTCCATAGGTCCCCTAACGCCTGCCCTGACCCAGGCGTTAAATACTGCGCTAAGCACCATTATTTAGGACCGCCTCCCCCGTGCACCTTTTTTGCACGGGAGGATAAATAAGGCGCTAGGGGATTTGAGTCATTTTTGGGACGGGAACACCTTCCTTGCATCTCATTGATGCAAGGTGGTTTCATGCATCCAAAAAATTACTTTAACTCCAATATTTTGACACTAGACGGGTCTATAATCAAACTATAAATATGAAGTTAAGTTTGTGCTGAATTTGCATGAAAAACAATGACGCCAATTCAGCACAAATAAAGTATAAATATGGCCCAATATGTGCAGAAAGGAAGGGAGTACTGTATATAGAAAATTAAATAGTAGTAAAACAGAAATACGAATTAGTGCCACTCTTCTTATTATGGACAGGGGTAGATGATTCCATCTTAAAAATAAATACTTGATTTTGTCTAGAAGTGGTAAATAATGCGATTCATACAAATTGTCTATTTTTCCTGTAGTATAAATGCCTAGGTAATGCTTGGGCGTATGCTTTAGTAATGGCCAAAGTTCAGCAAATAGTGTCAACCATGCAATTACATAATAAAATCTCAGTTTTAATCTAATATTTTACAACCAAACATCACCGATCTTGCCAACCAGGAAGATAGGGAATTGCTCTCTGTGGCAAGTTTCAACATATTCAACCTGAGACTGAAAATGCCATTTGAATCAAGAAGAATCAAAACTCTGCAGATATAACAGTGGTAGGGCAACACATAAAACTGGTGATGAAAGAGAGGAAATGAAGGATGGTTGCCAGCATGGAACAGACTTTGCAAAGGAGCGAGCATAGCAAGATACAGCGCTCAACACTAGAACTAACAAACACATTCTCATGACCTTTTTTCCCTAGCAAATCCAGATCATACATGCTTGCCTACTGGGAGAAGCAATAACATTTACATGAGTAGTAGAATATGAGATAATGGCCTTGCATGATTCAAGGCTCTCACAGATCCTCTTACCCTAACACGCCTGCGCCACTCGCAACTGCTCACCATTGGACTGAGTTCGAAATCTAAACCATAAGGCGACCGAGGAGAGCAGGAGGCCTCTCATTGTGGTTGTTGGACTGTGCCAGTGAGCATGCAAGGCAATAAACAAGACAGAGAAGATACAACTAGATGGCAGAAGATAAGTCTCCTAAAGAAGATAGGGAAGTTTGAAACATTCGCAGCTGACCATATAGGGAGACGGTATCTACACACAGGCCTCAGTATCCACTCTAAGGCTTCTGTTTTTGCTCAAGGATAGATGCCCCCCTCCCCACAACCTCTCCTAACCGGTACTAATGTTACCTTCTCAGACTATTCTTGCAAGACTCATTTTTTCATGACCTAACTTATGTTTATGCTTTTGTGTTCTGATGTATATTATTTTTAATATTTTTGTACTGGAAGGTCTGCTTATACTGAATGCAAATAACTGAATAAAATAAACTAAATAGATAGGCTTGACTCACTTCGCTTATAAGCATGACTCATGTTCAAATACTGAAAAGGCAGTGCTTTGAGTCTTCAGAACCTATGTTACTACCTTACCCCACCTTACAGAAATGTGGGCTCTGATAGTCCCCAAATACCCCATGTAGCTATGTAAAAAATAGCCTCCAGGAGGAGCCCCACCATCTGCAGCCAATCTCTGAACAGACATGGACTATAACAAAGAAAAAAACTTGTAGACAAGCATCGTCCTCATTGCTGGAGGTTGGAGTTGCAGATTATAACAGCACTCTCTGGAATTGGTTGCTTATATTTCTTAGGCTTATTGAATGATGTGAATTTAAGGAGCGAGTTTGTGCTTTGAAGATGGCACTGATCTCCTGTAATGTTCAGTTTCGGGGATAAGTAGGATGGGGAATTTGAGCAAAGAACTTTGTGGGTAATGAAGGTTTGCCTATAGATATTTTGGGCCATATTGATACTTTTTGACGCAAAACTGCGGTAACGCAGTTTTGTGTAAAAAAAATTAGCACCGGCTAACGCCATTCTGAAGCGCCATGCGGGCGCCGTATTTATTCAATGACGTTAGCCGGCGTTGCCTGGTGTGCGTGAAAAAAAATGACGTACACCAGGCAGCGCCGGCGTAGGGGAATATGGAGCTTGGGCGCCAAAAAATGGGGCAAGTCAGGCTGAGGCAAATTTTTAGCCTCAACCCGATTTGCGCCATTTTTTTCGACTCCCAACCCCCATTGAAATGACTCCTGTCTTAGCAAAGACAGGAGTCATGCCCCCTTGCCCAATGGCCATGCCCAGGGGACTTCTGTCCCCTGGGCATGGTCATTGGGCATAGTGGCATGTAGGGGGGCACAAATCAGGCCCCCCTATGCCACGAAAAAAAAAAAAAAAAATACTTACCTGAACTTACCTTAATGTCCCTGGGATGGGTCCCTCCAGCCTTGGGTGTCCTCCTAGGGTGGGCAAGGGTGGCAGGGGGTGTCCCTGGGGGCATGGGAGGGCACCTCTCGGCTCCTTCCGAGCCCACAGGTCCCTTAACGCCTGCCCTGACCAGGTGCTAAAAAACGGCGCAAAAGCGGCTGGACGTCATTTTTTTTGACCCGCCCACTCCCGGGCGTGAATTTTGCCCGGGAGTGTAAATACGGCGCACATGCCTCGGAGTCAATTTTTAAGACGGGAACACCTACCTTGCATATCATTAATTCAAAGTAGGTGTCCACGCTAAAAAATGACGCAAACTCCATGGACTTTGGCGCTAGACGCGTCTAACGCCAAAGTATAAATATGGAGTTAGTTTTGCGTCGGAATTGCGTAAAAAAAAACGACGCAATTCCGCCGCAAACAGAGTATAAATATGCCCCTTTGTGCTTCGGTGAGGAACTAATTCAGTGTCATCAAACTTAGGGAGATGTGATAAAATTTTCTAATGCCCATGATCAGTCTTGCAGTTGATCATGGGTTGCGAGATCTGGCAAACTACAAGGCCCATCTCCCAACTAGCACATGCAACAAAACTACTAGACAAAGCGGTTGCCATTAGTTATCTGAATTTGTGGTGGCAAACCATCTTCTGTACCCTGCTCACATGAGTTTTTATCATTGGCATAGTACAGAGCTCAATATTTTGTCAGATTTGGACTTGCTCTGCTAATATTCCAGCTCCTCTGAATCTCTAGGTTGTCAGTGGCTTTTGACACCGTATGTCAACAGATTTTGTTAGAAAGGTTTGCCAAGCTAGGATTAAACATACTGCCCTGGCTTGGGTTTCAAAATGTTCCTTTTTTCCCACCATATAAATCCTTAGCACTTTTGGATCCATGTGTGAATGAGTGCTAACCAACTGAAACTGAATGGCGAGCAAATGGAAAATGTTTGGCACCTTTTTGCCTTTTCTAATAAAAAATAAATCCTCAATGCGTTTCTGTCCCCACAGCCTGACTACTGCAATTCCGTTCTTCTTGATCTTCCAGCATGTTTGATTCAAAAGCTGCAGTTTAAAAAAAAAAAGTTGATTCAAAACCTCACCGCAAGACTGGCCTTGTCTAAGGCGAATGGATCATATTTCTCCTGCTCGTGTCTCACTGCATTGGCTTCCTATGAGCCATGTTCTTGCTGCATAAGGCAGATTACACTCAGGACTGTTCTCCTTTGCACTCTAAATCCAATTGGTATTCTCCAGTACACAGCCTAAGATCCAAAAATAACTTTCTTCTGGCGATACTGATGTACTCTGTGATGTTTTCTGTCACTGCTGCTCAAACTGAAATTCTGTAAATCTCTCCTTACGCTACATATTACACAGATTCAGAAGAGTATTGAAGACTTGACTGCTCCCAGCCCAAATGTAATCGTATTGTCTCCTTTAAGTTAAAATTGTGTCACTTGGCACTGTCGAATTGTTCAGGGTTTTCTAGGGCCAAGGAACCCTAATCTGGGTTTAGGTGTTCTTTATAAATGCCCCAAAATAGATTAAAACTGCATATAATGTTGCACTGGTAATGTCAACCAGAAGTGAGTTTCCATAGTCCAGCCTCAATATCACCTGTTCAAAATCCTTCCCTGCGAGAAATAATTTAATTGATTGGTGGAGCCGGATTTGATATTGTGCTTCTTTAGCCATTAAGTTGATGTGTGCTTGCAGGTTCAATCCTATTGATCTAGCATACTGCACAACTGTGGGGTGGCTGTTCCGCACACTTCATGAGTTAAGCCAGATGCAGAGCTGGTGGTTGAAACTTTGAGGCGCGATTAGGAAAACCTCTTTTGAAGTCAGTTCAGTTTGAGGTGGTGTCTAATCATCAAAGACCGGATGTCAGCCAGATCTTGGGCAACATGTCTATGTCTTAAAGGAAGACAATTCTTAATTACATCTGAGTGATACCAGCGTAAAAGTGGGTTACAATGTCACAGCTTTTGAGAGAGGAGGCAAGATTTTCCACATAGTGATTGAAAAGAGTAGGAGAGAGAACAGAACTTTCAGGAACACCTTGTGGAGTGTGGGTGGTTTAGAGAGAGAGTTAGCTAGTTTTATGTTTTGAAACTGCTTTCAAGGTGTGATGAGAACAAGAGCAAAACTGTTTACCTCATCTCCATTCTATCATCAAGGAATTTGAGAAGATATAAGTACTGAATTTTGTCAAAAGCAACTAAAAGGTCCAGTAGCATGAGGAAGCAGGATTTTCTTTTGCCTAGGATGCAAAGTGTATCATTGACTAGTTTGACAATTGCTGTTTCTATACTGCCTCGTCTGCCAGTGGATTATTTTAACTATGAAAAGCTTGACCTAAATTTCTATGGAGTTTTCAAGAACTGCAGATTTGACACCTAGCGTAATTTACTGAGTTTTTCTGGGTTTGCCCCTATAGTTTTCAATAGAGGTGAGACCTAGTCCATTTATAGGCAGTTTAGCACTAGGCAATAATTAGGTTGAACGATTAGGTTGGAGTAGAAGAGCTTATCTCTGTGAGCAATGCTTAGTGTATAGGTTCAAGGAGATGAGAGGATGATTTACTGCTGGCAATGGCGTTTAACATGGGGCCTCAGTTCTGAAAGATGACCTTCGGTTTCTGGACAGTGCTGCCACAGCCCGCACCATTGCAGGGAGCGTTAAGCAGATTTCTATAATTTTCATCTAATCCTCAAAAAAGGTGGAGAACTTCTCACATTTTTCTTTGGAGTAGTTAGTATTGATCTTCATGGGAGATTAGGTAACTATACACACTATCGTTTTAGGATGATTTTTTACTAGATCAGTCTCCTTTCTGATAAAAGTAGACTTCACTTGGTAAGTGAGTTTTTGTATTTCTTTTTTCTGAGTCTTTAAGTTTGCTGCTGTTGCAGGGGAAGGAGTGTTACACCATAGTGGTTATGTAGCTCTAATAGTCCTTGTCCAAGTCTTACGAGTACCATTGTGCTGACTTTTTCAATGTTATTATTGTTGAGTCATGATTTTTGCTAAGGACCGAGTACTGGCTTATAAATCTGTTGACCTCTTGGTCCTGAGAGATGGTCTCTAGGAAAGAGGCTACATTATCCACAAGGGAGGGAGAATGTTATTCAGGTCTCGGTTTAGGCCTTTTTATGTTGGCTTTGAAGACTTTGGAGGAGTGGAGCAAGAAAGGGATAATGAAGTGATCTGACCAATCAACAGGGATTGACGTCTTGAGTTTCACCTATTCAGCAATTAGGCCTAGGACTAGGTGGGAGTCAAACATACTATGGTAGAGTTAGTCAATAGGAATGAAGACAGCTGTGACACAGCTGGTTGATTTGGATCTCCCTAATGTAGATTGCACTCTCTGAGAAGGTCGATTTAGCGCTTTTGAATCTGAAGATTTGTTCCAAAAACATTGTGTTGCCACTCGGCCGCTGGTAGGTGATGTGCCGTTTGCTGGAGTTTGGGTCAATGGCTTTAATTTGCATGGAATTAACTTTAATATCTTTCAGTGCAAACCCTGACAAAGAAGAATAATATGAGTTGAAATTTTTTAGGATCCTGCTTTTGAGAGATGCTTTGTGAATAATCAGCCTACCGCTGATTTTCCCCCTTAGAGAGGACTGAACAATGTGGCGGCACAAGGAAGTCTAGTTTTGGCTCCAAGAATTAATTACACCGTTATTTTCTTTAGAAATAAGCGGTTCAGATTATTTGAGGAAATCAGGTCAGCAAAATCAAAGCTATGCATCACGCCTGACCCGCAGTTATGCAGGAGGCAGTTAAGGGTGGACCGTATAGTCTTGCTTCTGGTGACTGGTGCCACTTTGACTCCCACCATTTCCAACCCAAGGGAGAAAGCAAAGTTGTCCTCTTTACCAAGAGCAAAGCAGTAGTAGCTTGCCATCTTGTAATTATTGCATGCTTTCACATACACAGTCATTGTTGCCCCAGAGGGCACTCCTTAACCCTTTCGTCTCCAGCTCCAAGATGGTCCAAGAAGGGATGCATCTGAAGCGCTTACATCTAGGCCCAGTGAACTGCACACTTCATGCATTGACCGCTGTATTAAGGCTTTAGGAGGTGGCAATGCACAGTTCCCTGCTACTGCCCAGCTCCACATAAAGCACCATCTCTTAATAAACAAAAAGGCAAACCCTGCATGTAGAAAGTGCATTCCTTACTATAAAGTTGATGCATTAATAAACCAGGGGTGGCGGTAGAAGCAGAAATCCCTCTTCTTTGTGCCATTAATGGGAAGGCTTCTATGTCTACACATTCTGCTTCAGTCATTTTGAAACCCCTACCAGAGTATACAATATGGGGTGAAGGGGCTGTCTTTTAAGTCACCTATAACTGACTACAGTCTCTATTTTGTAAATATTTAAAGTGCATGCCAAGACTTGTTTTCCTCCGAAAACAGGTAGAATGAGGGAGGCAAGCCTGACCTTATGTAGCAGAAATTTCAGTGAATTGCTAGTAAATATCTAACATGATAAAGCAATATAGTCCTCTGCAAGGGTTTTAACAGCTGTTAATTGCTCTTCAAGCAAACATTTGTCCAAGTCAAATGCGAGGACGTATGATAAGAGAAAAGGGCGATTAACATTTCTGAACAAATAACAGCATCTGGGCAATAAAACTATTAACACCTGCCTCCCTTCCTCGCCCAACAGAGGCAGGAAGACTTGTCTACTGCTTGCCTGCTTCGCATCTTTGCTTCTAATTGACCTTAGAATGCAAAAAACACACCGGTAATTGCCAGCATTCTCAGTCATATGATTGGCTGAGCCAACATAAGCACTCATAGACCGTGTTCTGTTTCATTATTATAATTGGTTCTTTGCCTGTGCACGACCTACAATTCCAAGGAATTCCATTTCAAGTCAGTATTTTTTTAGGCCAACTCTGCAATGTCAACGCATTTCATGGAATGCTTAATTAGATCATAAGGTTCGAATACTACATTTAATGGCGTGTTTCAAATCATTCACTGTTTTGCTGCAAAGTTTGCTTTGGCTTGTGAGTTATACCTGCTGTTCATACCCGAGTCTGCAGCTTTCCCAGTCTGCTTGTTGCAATATTTTTAGAAACTGAAGGGTTAGAGCGCATTCCGTTCTCATGCTTGGGCAATATTTGAAGAATTATAATAAACATACTGGGGAAGATACCCTGGGCAGCGCAAATTAAGGATGGTCCATAGTTAAGGAGAGGTTGATTGGCAAAGAAAGGTGATTTTGTGTAAAATGTTGCAATTTGCATTTGCGTACATGCATGTGTGGATCATGTGAATATTTCCCCATCAAAGAGAATCCGTGTGCAAAATAAGCGTATCGCATGATGTAGGTGATCTTGTTATTCTTTGTGCAAAATGTACATGCATGCAAACTGTGTGCAATATGAGTACACATCCCAGACCATGTACAAAATATCACTTCAGATAACTTCTGAATGTAAATAGTAAACTGTGCATGTGGTCCTTGCGCGGGGTTGTACGCAACATAAGGTACAAGTATGCATCCTACCCAGCGTGTGCACAATTGTCCAATGTGCAGGACGCACAAGGACAATTCTAGCAGGTAGAAGCAGAAGGATGGTCCTTCTCTCTGGTGTAGCTCCTCCAGCCAGTTCATTCTACTCTCAATTTGAATTCCCTCTTTATGGTTCATCTCCACCTTTAGAGCTTGTTTTATTTTGCCTGATATTCTTTCCATTAATTTTCAAATTGCAAACGACAGTATCAGACGTACAATGTCATTGTGTAATATAATTATGTTTTTTTCGCATATTATTACTGAGATGTCTACCACTTTCCAGCAAGAGTCAGTGTTTCGCATCATGGCCTTCCATCCAGCAGGCAGCAGTATTGTGCCCTCCACCTGCACTCGCCGGATTTTCTGGTGTTTCCGAGGACACCCCCTATCCTCATACAGAGGCACCTCCAGGTTTCTGCCCTCATCAAGTCAGTTTTTCCATTTAGCAACGGTCGGAGCCTGTGGTATTCCCCAGTTTGAGGCAATGCCTTACCTCAGTGACCATCCCCAGCCCCAGAAATGGTTTTTGCTATCTGGTGAAGCCAGTTTCCCCAAGGATGTTCCGCGGCACTATCCCACGAGTGAGGGTGATGTGGCTTCCCACGATCTCAGCACAAGTATTTTCATCCATTTCCCATAAGGACAATATAGTTAAAAACTGTACAGCACAGGTCCCCATCATCTCCGTGGTATGCGGTGATGAAGCAGAAAATGAAGGTTTTGATTTATTAACGCTTAAACGTAGTGCTGAAATAATCATGTGTGACATTAACCGAACTAATAAAGATTGTACGGGGACAAAATATGCCCTCAGAGTAGTTTGCCATCATTTATACGCGTGCTTTATATAACGTGGTGTATTAGAATCGCACTAATCCGACATAATCATAAACGTGTGCTACGATTTGCTTGTTTGAAATGCTTTAGCTTAGCATTACTTTAGCGGAGGCTTTGGCCTAGTGGCCCGGTCTCACGGTTTAGATGCTCGTATTTTTCCACTGTGCTATTAAACGTGTATTTTTGCTTGAAGCTGTACTTTTCCACAGAAGCTGTTCACATGCTTATCTTAAAGTTAGTGCCAGCCTGGCATATTTTCTCTTTAATTCAAGGTCGACTTGCAGGTACGGACAATGGAGGCTCTGAAAGTGAGCTAATTGGGAGACAATGTTGCGATTTGCGTACCCATCTCCAAGGATAATGTATGCTTAAGTAAAAGCTTGAGAACTGTCGTTTTTGATTGGACAATTTGAAGCTAACCTATGAACCCTCCAATGGAGACCCTACCGGACTCGAACTGTTGTCTATAAAACCCAGGTGCACGAGGAGAAAGTAGCCATTACCAGCTCGATACCCGCCATTTTGCAGACTTCGTAGCTATTATGGCCCACTTTGCTGCGACGCCATTTTGAAAGAGACTTTGATTCTTTCTCTAATCGAGAGAAAGAGACTTCAAATGATTCTTGCCCTAGAGACTGTAACTTTGATTTGATCCCTTTGCATGAAGTAGTAGTTTTACCTTGCCGCCGTGAGGCATTTGCCCCGTTCACCCCTGCCCCTTTGTCCCGTCCCATGCTGATCGAAACGGTACCCATGATGACCGAAGAACGGTACCTGTGAGACGAAGACTTCCTTGTATGCTGATCGTAATTGGTAAATATGAAAGAAAATTGTAAAATTGCATTGTGTTTCTTTTAGGTAACCAACTGCTGATTTTGGTGAGATCCCTAGTTAAGAGTTTTCTAAATTAATGTTGCTAAATTGTTTTTGCATGAAGTCCCACATGCCGATGCTAATTTGAGGTTAGACGAGGATTCCATATGTCGCACGATGCAATTTGAGATCTTGTTATGCTGACTAAATGTATGCCATTAGTTCATTACAGATTATCGTATTAGTGATTTGCATTGCTATTATCGAATGCCTCGTGATTCAAATGCTATATAGATTACACTTGTTTCGACGTTATGGACAGCTACTAATGTTCATATATGTTTATCATTTGGTGTTGAGACACATCTATATTGTGCTAGCTTTGTTAATATAGGGAAATAAAATTCACTAACTTTGAATAAACTGGTGTGGTTATTCCTGGCTGAAAGGTCAGGGTTCGCCGAAATGTATTCTGGATTAATCATTAAGTGTTATGTTGATCAAGGTATTGCTTATGTACGTTATTGATTATTGATCTGATGCGACTGATCGATTAATAGTACAGAGAGTTCCAATTAAGTCAAAGGATCCATCGGCCTAAAGAGCGTCCGAACACAGGTAAAATTATTACTACGGACCGCTCTATCAGTAGATGGTAGCAGAGGACGGTTTCGTTTTTTGGGACCCTGTACTATTAAAGTACATGGTGTCGAATTAACGGTTACGCATCTTGAGACCCCATTCGAGAAGTTGAATTAGATTTTTCTTGGGTAAAACGGATTGACAAGATGATGATGGGCTAGGTCCACCGCGACTTTCCCTGGATCTCGGAGCTTGCGAATGGAGAGAACGGAGGTGTGGAATCAGCGTTGGCAGTACTAGTGATGGTATGAGTGAAGTTAGGGTTTTTGCGCTTGCACAGCTTATTGCCGCAGGGTGTGTGAAAAGGTTGCGAGGATTTTCTTTTAGAGGATAGCGGAGGTGCGACTCCGAGTGTAGAAGTAGTGAAGTCGTCGAACTTCATAGAGATAGCGGAGGTGCGGCTCTGAGTGTGAGAGTAGGGAAGTCGTCGAACTTCATGTGCGTGTGGCGCTTTGTGCATAAAAAGGTCCACATGGTTGTTGTTGTTGAGACGGGCCCTGCGAGGTCAAGAGACTCCGGAGTATGTTGATCCATGTTGTGGTCTGGGCGGTTTAGTAGGTTGATCGGGCGTGGTCAACGAGTTGGTACGTGTGTTAGGGAGTGAAAGAAACTTCGACTTCGGGCTTTGACAAGATTCTAAGTGCACTAGAACAGATCATCGACAAGTTGAGAGTAGGTCTGCGGGTCAGATTTGCTTGCGAATGTGGGGACTGAGAAAGACGGAATAGCGGCCAGAGGCTAGTGAAAAGTCCCGAGGCTAGTGAAAGGTCCCTAAGGTCCTGAAGCGATTGTGTTACCCTTCCTGTAGTAAACCGACAGATCTGTTTTATTTTTGTTAGCTCGCGATACATGCAAAGGTTGTTACGAGAGGAGGTGAGTGAAGGAAGACTAGCCGCGAGGCTTTGTCAGCCGCAGTGTGTGTGAGTGTGACGTCACTAAGAGCCGCGCTGGGATAGGTTGGTTGCAGAGAAGGGTCGCGCACGGATTGGACGCAGTCCGTGGGACTCGATTGGAAGGGGAAAGGCAGGTGAAGAGTATTCCGGGAATTAAAGTCACCTATTGATCACAAATTTTTGTGGAATTAAAGTCACCTATTGATTATAAACTTGGTTAAATAAAAGACGGGAAAGATGAAATTCTTTAAAGCATTCAGGAGTGCGATGAAGGGGGAGTCTTACATTAAAGCGAGTGTAGGAGAAGAGACGCCGCCTGAGGGTACACCAGCTTACATTGTAATGGAAGAGAAGGGGGTAGCTCCGTGTCTTTGGCTAAAACAATGGCACAAGTGGACAGAAAAACATGGGAGCGTAGCGTTCCCGATACATGGGACATTCAATATAAGGATTTTAGAGAATTTGAGATTCACGATGTACGACATGAAGGTGCCTCCAAGGCCATCACAGTTTGAGGCTCTAGCAATTTGGGAACTAATGGCCAGACAGCAACAGCAAAAGAAGTTTGAGACCAGGATGAGGAAGGTAGAAAAGACACTAGCGGACGCTAGGTGGGATAATGCACAGAAGGTGTGGAGGTCAGATGTATTGCAGGGGATAAAATTATTCCCCGCAATTACTAAGGAAGGAGAGGAGACAGGTAAGAAAGCCACCTGTAAGACAGACAGGAAGTGTTCCAAGGATAGAGAGGACGAGGAAAAGTTGAGAAGAGAAGAGGAGTTAGAGGATGAGGAGTTGATAATGCAATTGCTGAACGACCGTCCACCGCCTTATGCAGAGAATGGACAAGGTCCAAGTACCAGTTCTGCCCCTCCGGCACCGGTACAGAACAGTGAAACCCAGAGTTCAGGAGCGTCATCGGGATCTAAGGACCCGAGTCTGCTGTTCACCCCGCAGATACCGCAGGTTAGGAGAATATATCCAGATGTGCCCATGTTGAAACCGGCAGAAAATTATCAGCCGCAGGTGCCAGGGTACTACAACGGTGATAACAGTGCAGGAATGATTCTAGAACAAACAGTAAGGGGAGTACAGAATGGTCATAACCCAACAATGACACAAGCTGAATCAACTCAGTTTTTGATGCCTCAAAAGCAGATGCAGGGAGGAAACGCACATGCTCAAATGACGGGGAGCCAGATGGGCATGCCGGCAATGATGACCCATGGTGTGGGCATGAACATGCCACAGAACATGGGGAATGGACAGAACCCAGACGCGATATCACTACCCATTACTGTAGGTCCACCGGTACCTCTGTATAGTCAGCCTAATTCAGGTCTGAGCAGTCAGGGATCAATGCTGCAGAATGGGACAGAAAGAAGGTGCATAGAAAATACTCCAGGGATCACTCCGATAGCGACTCAGCCAAATGGGTCTGGATCCTTGATGGAGTTTAGTCCCATATGTGCTCAGTCAACACTGGTGAGGTCGAGCCCCCCACTGATAATACCCCTAACATCGAACACTGAAAAGTTGCCGCAACCATCAATGGCAGTCGATGTGAACGCTACCCTGAGGGGGGTGAACGCGCAACAGTTGACACAATGGTTCAACAGTCTAAATTCCACACAAAATTCAGCTAATGGGAAAGGAGAAGACTATATGAATAGGGTCAGGTTGAACATGGAAGCACAAGAATTGGTGGAAGGGACTATGGGTGTGAACAGGTTAGAGTCCTACACGGAAGAAGAGCTGAGGTATCTATGTCCCAGGATTACGAAGGAAGTGAACAAGATACATAAGAGTCTGCAAGAAGCAGCTGACAGAAACGGGGTTGACATAGACAAGATGAAACACTTGAGCAGGAGCTACAGGTTAGATTTTGGGACCACAGATTTTGAGCACATGAGGTCAGCAGGCATGAAGACACACCTAAAAGAATTGCTGCAGAGTGCACAAGTGTAGAGGTGCTTAGACAAGTGGGAAAGCAGGTGGGTAAAGAGGAAGGAAAAGAGGAGGGACAGTGCTACAGAGCACAATGAGAAAAGACCGCAGAGTAGTGATACAGTAACAATGTTACCAATGAGGGAGACAGCAGGGGGAAAATTAGTACATGTACCATGGCACAGAAGCGACATTCAGTCCTTTACGGACGATTTTCCCAAACTAAGAGAGAAACCGATTGAATGGTATCAGCAGACTGACAGGTTTGTGAAGCTTGCAAAATGTCTCTGGGAAGACCTGAACACTCTCTTTGAGATTGTGGTTCCGGCAGATTTGTGGGAGGATTGCAAAAGAGCTGTAGGTTGGCCGACGAGTGAACCAGAGAGAGACAGGGAGACGGGTGCACCGTCACCTATGGTGATGAGCTTGTACTATAAGGTGATTGAGCATTTGAAGACTAAGGTACCCGCGAAAAACGTGGATTGGCAGAAGATTGATCGAACGGCCCAAGAGGCTAAAGAGTCGATTCATAGTTACTATGAGAGATTGTTGAAGGCGTTCAAGAATTACTGTGGTACGGAAACAATTGAGGCGAAGGACATGCTCCATTTTGTGTTCAGATTTGTGGAAGGGCTGAGACCAGAAATAAGTCAAATGATAAAGTCGCATTTGATTTGTTGGCAGTCTAAACCGATTGACGAAGTCTTGACTTATGCGAAATACTGTAGCGACGAAATTGAAGTGAAACAGAAAAAGCTGAAAGAGAAGGTGATGATGATGCAGCTTAAGGCAGCTCAGACAGGTTTGCAAGGTCTGCAAGGCTTGCAAGGGATGCAAGGGTTCCAACAGCAGGTACCGCAACCGCAGTTGCAGTTGCAGGGAAACATGGCGTTTCAGCCACAGGCCAGAGGCAGAGGCAGAGGCGGTTTTGTGAATAATGGTCCGGATTTGAACACTGTTGTGACGGGTGTGCAGGCAATGAAGAAGGTGATGCCGTGTCACGTGTGCGGAATCGTAGGTCATTGGAAACGCGAGTGCCCGATGGTGGTGCAGGAAGGTGCAGGTGTTGGTCAGCAAAACAATGATGTCAATGCATTTCAGACAATGAGGGGACTGAAAATGAGAGGTCCAAGCCCAAATTTTCAGACCGTAAATCAATTGCAGGGATTGCAACCTATGCAGCCGCAGCAGATGCAGATGCCTCGTGTGCAGATGACGCAAATGCAGCCAATGCAACAGCAGTTACCTATGGTACCTAATCAGCAAATGCAAATACCATTGGCACCCATGAGTCAGCAGCAAGTGATGGTTCCTCCACAGGTAACGGGTCAGGTAATGAGTACAAATGGCACCGTACAACAGTTCCCATTACATAGTGAGAGTGGAATAAACAACGTATGGGAGAGTGAAAGTTCAGGAGAAGAAGGAGATTGTGTGCTTGCGGCATCCTTGGAAGTCGATCAAAGGGGTCCGTACGTAGAAGGAAGAGTAATGGGTCATCGTGTCTCGTTCTTGGTTGACACGGGAGCCACTCGTTCAACAGTTAAGAGCAGTGAAGTACCAAATTTGCCACTCTCAGGGAGGACAGTTCAAGTGGTGGGAGTAGCAAACAGACATCTGACGAACCCAATTACAGATCCAGTACCAGTCAGCATCGGTAACTACCAAGGGGTACATCAGTTTGTGGTATGTGACTCAAGCCCGATAGCACTGTTAGGGAGAGACCTATTGTGCAAATTGGGTTGTTCGATCATGTGTTCGAACGAAGGAATAACAATCCAGACGAGCAGTGATGGGGAAGAAGAGGACAGTGTAGAGGGGGATGAAATGGAAACGGTAGATGAAGAGTATCCTCTGATTTGTCTTTTCCCGATGATAACTGAAGAGGACATCCCAGCTGAATTACGGGAAACAGTCGGAAGGGAAGTGTGGGATATAACAGGGAAAGAGGTGGGATTGATGAAAGGAGTGGAACCAGTGAAAGTGACTGTAAAGCCCAATGCAATCTTTCCCCAGACCCCACAATACCACATGCCACAAGACACCCTCATGAAGGTTGCTCAACTCATTGACGAATTTGTAAAGCAGGGGGTACTGAAAGAAGTGTTAAGCAGTCCATGTAATTCACCAATAATGGGACTAATAAAGCCGAGTGGAAAGGTCCGACTCGTGCAGGATTTGAGGAAAATAAATGACATCATAGTCAAGTGCTGCCCTGTCGTACCGAATCCAGCTGTGATAATGTTTCAAATTCCTTGCGATGCCGAATGGTTCTCAGTCATCGATTTGTCACAAGCATTCTTTTCTGTGCCTCTTCATGAGGACAGCCAATTCCTCTTTTGTTTCAAATTCCTAGACAGAGTATACAGTTGGTGTCGAATTCCCCAAGGGTTTTCTGAGTCACCGTCGATATTCAATCAGATTCTAAAGAAAGATTTGGAAGCATTAGAATTGCCATTCGAGTCAATTCTAGTACAGTACATTGATGATTTACTGGTTGCATCAAAGACAGAAAGTGGCTGCACAGCCGATACCATTGCTCTGTTGAGCCATTTGGGAAGGAATGGACATAAGGTGTCTCCTTCCAAATTACAGTTCTGTCAGAAGAAAGTGAAATACTTGGGTCACCAAATAGAGAAAGGGTCACGGAGAATAATGAAGGAAAGAATTACGAGCGTTCTTCAAATGAGTCCACCAAAGACGAGGAAGGAGGTGAGGAAGTTTTTGGGAATGGTGGGCTATTGTCGCCAGTGGATTCCCAACTTCTCGACTCTAGCAAAGCCTCTACTGAAATTGACCCAGAAGGATGCCTTGGATGAAATTGAGCTGAAAGGAGATGAGATGGATGCTTTTGTTGAACTAAAGGAATGCATGTGCAGGGCTCCAGCTTTAGGTATGCCTGATTACACGAAGCCTTTCACATTGTTTTGTCATGAACGTGATGCATGTTCTTTGTCTGTCTTGACCCAAGCCCATGGTGGCGTGAACAGACCAGTAGCGTATTTTTCAGCTACTTTGGATCCGGTTGCAGCAGCACTCCCAGGGTGTTTGCGCGCCGTAGCAGCAGTTGGTATCAGCCTCACTCAGAGTGAAGGAATAGTGATGGGACACCCAGTAACAGTCATGGTCCCTCACTCAGTTGAGATACTTTTGACCCGCTCCCGAACGCAGCACATGACTGGAGCAAGACTCACAAGATATGAAACGATAATTCTGGGCTCACCGAACGTGCAGCTGAAAAGGTGCACCACGTTGAATCCAGCAACCTTGCTTCCTGGAGAAAATGCCGAAATTGAGAACGCTGAAGACGTCGAGCATGACTGCCTTCAGGTGACTGAATTTTGCACAAAACCTCGACCGGACATCAAGGATACCAAGCTTGATGAAAATGATCAAATTCTTTTTGTAGATGGTTCATGTCTAAGAGACGGGATGGGGATTTTGAAAGCAGGATATGCTGTATGTACTGTAACAGGTGTCTTGGAAGCGGGATGGCTTCAAGGAGTCTATTCTGCACAAGTAGCAGAACTTGTAGCCCTTACCAGAGCATGTCAACTGTCTGCATTGATGAAAGTCACCATTTACACGGATAGTCAATACGGGTTTGGGATTGTGCATGATTTTGGACAACTATGGTCACAGAGAGGTTTCCTGACTTCTTCAGGATCCCCAGTGAAGAACGGGGAAAGGATAAGGGAATTGTTACATGCCATTCAAGTGCCAGCTGAAGTTGCAGTGGTAAAGTGCAGTGCCCATACGAAAGGACAGGACTATGTGTCTCTGGGAAATGCATATGCGGATCAAGTCGCAAGATTTTGTGCCTTGAACTGTATATTACTCAGGGACGAATGGAATTCAATAAGTGAGCCAGAACTAGAACCAGCTGAAGCATTTGCCTTAAAGGTCGTAGATACAATAGATGAATTAAAAGCATTACAAAATAATGTCAGGGAGGATGAAAGAGATTCCTGGATTAAATCACAATGTATAAAAAGACAAGACGAGTTATGGGTTTCACATGAGGGAAAATTTGTTTTGCCAAATAGTCTCTTATCACAGCTTGCGCGGTTCTATCATGGGCAGGCTCACCTAGGGAGAGATGCCATGATAAGATTGTTCAAAACTGATTGGTTTAACCCCAGATTTCGTCAAGCTGCAGAAGCAGTTTGCCATCGATGTGTCACTTGCCAGCAGATGAACCCAGGAAAGGGAACAGTTGTGAACGCGAGCCACATTGGTAGGGCAAGCGGGCCTTTTAGCCGAATGCAGATGGACTTCATTGAGATGCCTGTGCATGGGGGTCTGAAATATGTGTTGGTGATTGTGTGCATTTTTAGTCACTGGATTGAGGCATACCCTACACGTAGAAATGACAGCCTTACAGTTGCCAAGCTATTGTTGAGGGAGTTGATACCACGTTTCGGATTCGCGATCTCTTTAGAATCAGATAGGGGAAGTCACTTCAATAACGAGGTGATAAAGTTACTTTGCGAAGCGCTGAACATTGAGCAAAAGCTGCACTGTAGCTATCGCCCTGAAGCCTCAGGACTGGTGGAGCAGATGAATGGTACGCTGAAATCGAGAATGGCGAAAATATGTGCATCGACAAATTTGAAATGGCCTGACGCATTGCCCTTAGTGTTAATGTCAATGAGAAATACTCCTGATAGAAAGACTGGATTGTCTCCGCATGAAATACTCATGGGCAGGGCTATGAGACTTCCTGCAGTTCCCGCGAACATGCTTTTGAATATTACAGATGATATGGTGTTAGACTACTGCAAAGGACTGGCTGACGTGGTTCGCTCTTTCTCTCACCAGGTGGAAGCGACCACCTTGCCACCGATCCAAGGTCCAGGACACGCACTGAAAGCAGGTGACTGGGTCGTGGTAAAGAAGCACGTGAGAAAGTCGTGTCTGGAACCCCGTTGGAAAAGCCCTTTCCAAGTGATCCTGACGACAACTACCGCTGTGAAGTGTGCGGGGGTTCCCAACTGGATTCACGCCAGTCACACAAAGAAGGTGTTGTGTCCCACAGATGAGGAAGTCGAAGCGCTGAAACTGCCAGTGCCTGATAAAACAGTGCTGAGCGCTGGGACAGAGCAAAACCGAACAGAAAGCGAACAGGCAGAAACTGGAGAAAAAGAGATATTCTCTGACGACGAAGACACCAACTCACTTGGGGGAGACCAAGGAGAAAGTTCAGACAGCGACGCAGAAGCTGAAGGTGACAAAGAACCTGAAGCAGCTGAGGGTAGCAAAAAGCCTGAAGCAGCTGAAGGTGACAAGGAGCCTGAAGCAGCTGAAAGTGATAAAGAGCCTGAAGAAAGTAACGGTGACGAAGGGCTCGAAAAAGGTGAAAAAGCAGGAGAGCCTGATCAGAGGAGGGCTTTCCCAGAAACAGACGATACAGAAAAAGAAAAAGAGAACGTGATTGATTCCCCAGAAGGAGGGAACGAGGCAGAACGGAACGAAAAGGTTCAAGATTCCACAGAAAAGATCGCAGGTCCATCAAATGGACATGGTGCAAAGAGAAGACTAAGTATCTCGCCAATAAAAGAAAAAGGTAAAGAAAGTTTGGGCGACGGAGGAAGGCCAAAAGTGAAAGAGAAAAGAAAGGAAGTGACGGTTGTGGAACAATCGTCAAGTGAAGAAAAAGACTTGACAAAAGAGGAGAGTACCAGCGAAGCAGAATCGAAAAGAGAAGCAAAATTGAAAAGAAAAAGGATACCGAACAGAAGGTATTCCGGTCCTGAATGGGCATATGCAGTCAATGACGATTGGACTGACGAGTTTGTATCTCTAAGCATCGAGAACGAAGAAGAAGAAGAGATACCAATAGAAAAGAAAAGTTTCATAGACTCTGTCGATTGAAAGAATAGTAAATGATATTGCTTGCTACAGTCTAACGTGAAAGAAACAACAAGCTGAGACATTGTTAAACCGGATGAGACTTGCTAAACTGATAAAGACTGAGTTACTGCCGAATTGAGACAAATGCTGCTAACCGAAAAGTGACTGGCCTTTTGAAGAAGACGGTGTGAACATTGCGCTTGTCCAGCTTTGTAACTGAATTGCTAAATAGTTTCGTTTATAGGTGCTTCTAGCTCTCTGATTCTATACAGATCATGACTAGGTACGCTACGCAAAATAATAGAAAGAAATATTGTAAATATGTGTGTATAGGCTTGGTAATCACATGTGTAATAATAATAATGGCAATTGTGTTTGGAATGCATGGAAAGGGTGAAAGTGAGCATATTGAAGCTTCTACTATTGCTCCTGTTACTGTCACTGAACTAACCCCATTGAAAAGACTAGCATTGGATGAGAGACTCTTGCACGATAAGAAAGAGCTTTCGTATAACGTTTTCTATCGCTTGCTAACTGAGTATGTTGAGACTATGGATGCGAAGAATTGTTATGTGTGTACACAGATACCGACATCAGTAAAGGAAGGGGTGACTTATCACCACATGCCTCTTACATATGGGATTACATGTAGTATAGTAATGTCTAGGTTTTATGGTCAAACTAACATACAGTATTTTTACTCGAATTATGATGTTACCTTTGCTTATGTTCCTATAATAGCACAGCTTAGCCAGATTGCTAAAGATTGGGATGCTAAAATAATGAGGGAATTTTTCGAGCCAATGCAACCTTTTGAAACGGCTCATGCTCATAGGGAGAACCTTACTTGCTCAGTCTCTGCTGTAGAAATAAGCTTTTTAGATCGCACAGATGATAGAAGGGCACAAATGAATGCGAAATTAGAAAAGGAGCTAAGTAAGAGGACTTCAGTAGATAATTATGATTTTGCTGCTATAAAGACACAAGGGAAAATAGCTTTAGATGCTTGGCATGTAGGGAAATTTTGTATATATCGAGGTGAATCTTATTATGACAATATTTTTGTAGGAGCGAGTGAATGCAAACATACGTTTATTTTTAAGGCCAAATGGACATTCATGATGAACGGACTTGACCCTGTCATTCCAGGTGTATATTACATTTGTGGGCATAATGCCTATTATCGTCTTCCAAAGGGATGGTGGGGGAGATGTTATTTGGGTATAGTGTTCCCAAAGGTTTATCAACTGGATGACGTATCGATGATTCAAAAGACATCTGGATCCCATCGTATCCAGAAAAGAGAGACCGCAGCTGCTGTGGTAGGTGATATATTTGGAGCCATGATTCCTTCATTGGGAGTTGTGTTGAATTCCATCAAGATACGAAAGTTGTCTACTATAGTGGATAACATGCTGACAAAGTTTTCAGGTGCTATAATCCTGATAGATGCTGAACTTGCAGCGGAAAGAGCTATGACTCTTCAAAATAGGCTTGCTTTAGACATTCTTTTAGCAAAGGATGGAGGCGTTTGCAAAATGATTGGTGCCCGTCACTGTTGTACCTATATACCTGATAATAGTGTGAAGATTAAAACTATGCTTGCTAATCTAACAAAAGAAAGTGCAGATTTGAAGGAATTGAAAGAACCAGGAGTGTGGGAGAAGGTTGGAAAAGGACTTGCTTCAGTGGGACATTGGATTGGGGGAATTTGGAATGGAATATTATTGAAAATAATAAAAGGAATATTAATAGTAATAATTTGTGTATTTGGAATTTGGGGAATAAAAAGGGGAATAATAATGATTATGGAAAGAATTAAAAGAAGAAAAGAAGAGAAAATTATGAAAAGAATGGCAGAAGAATATAAAGCGCAAACTAGGGGGACTAAAAGGAAAAGGGAGCTGACAGAATTTTAATGGAATAAAATTTGTGGGCTAAATTTGTGTGATGACAAGTAGTCATCAGAGGAGGGATTGATGAAGCAGAAAATGAAGGTTTTGATTTATTAACGCTTAAACGTAGTGCTGAAATAATCATGTGTGACATTAACCGAACTAATAAAGATTGTACGGGGACAAAATATGCCCTCAGAGTAGTTTGCCATCATTTATACGCGTGCTTTATATAACGTGGTGTATTAGAATCGCACTAATCCGACATAATCATAAACGTGTGCTACGATTTGCTTGTTTGAAATGCTTTAGTTTAGCATTACTTTAGCGGAGGCTTTGGCCTAGTGGCCCGGTCTCACGGTTTAGATGCTCGTATTTTTCCACTGTGCTATTAAACGTGTATTTTTGCTTGAAGCTGTACTTTTCCACAGAAGCTGTTCACATGCTTATCTTAAAGTTAGTGCCAGCTTGGCATATTTTCTCTTTAATTCAAGGTCGACTTGCAGGTGCGGACAATGGAGGCTCTGAAAGTGAGCTAATTGGGAGACAATGTTGCGATTTGCGTACCCATCCCCAAGGATAATGTATGCTTAAGTAAAAGCTTGAGAACTGTCGTTTTTGATTGGACAATTTGAAGCTAACCTATGAACCCTCCAATGGAGACCCTACCGGACTCGAACTGTTGTCTATAAAACCCAGGTGCACGAGGAGAAAGTAGCCATTACCAGCTCGATACCCGCCATTTTGCAGACTTCGTAGCTATTATGGCCCACTTTGCTGCGACGCCATTTTGAAAGAGACTTTGATTCTTTCTCTAATCGAGAGAAAGAGACTTCAAATGATTCTTGCCCTAGAGACTGTAACTTTGATTTGATCCCTTTGCATGAAGTAGTAGTTTTACCTTGCCGCCGTGAGGCATTTGCCCCGTTCACCCCTGCCCCTTTGTCCCGTCCCATGCTGATCGAAACGGTACCCATGATGACCGAAGAACGGTACCTGTGAGACGAAGACTTCCTTGTATGCTGATCGTAATTGGTAAATATGAAAGAAAATTGTAAAATTGCATTGTGTTTCTTTTAGGTAACCAACTGCTGATTTTGGTGAGATCCCTAGTTAAGAGTTTTCTAAATTAATGTTGCTAAATTGTTTTTGCATGAAGTCCCACATGCCGATGCTAATTTGAGGTTAGACGAGGATTCCATATGTCGCACGATGCAATTTGAGATCTTGTTATGCTGACTAAATGTATGCCATTAGTTCATTACAGATTATCGTATTAGTGATTTGCATTGCTATTATCGAATGCCTCGTGATTCAAATGCTACATAGATTACACTTGTTTCGACGTTATGGACAGCTACTAATGTTCATATATGTTTATCATTTGGTGTTGAGACACATCTATATTGTGCTAGCTTTGTTAATATAGGGAAATAAAATTCACTAACTTTGAATAAACTGGTGTGGTTATTCCTGGCTGAAAGGTCAGGGTTCGCCTAAATGTATTCTGGATTAATCATTAAGTGTTATGTTGATCAAGGTATTGCTTATGTACGTTATTGATTATTGATCTGATGCGACTGATCGATTAATAGTACAGAGAGTTCCAATTAAGTCAAAGGATCCATCGGCCTAAAGAGCGTCCGAACACAGGTAAAATTATTACTACGGACCGCTCTATCAGCGGTGAGGAGTCAATACGCATGTGCATAAATGAACCCTTGTGTAATAAACTCTAAGTATTAGAATTTTATAAATTGATATTTTGCCACTACGGCGACCTCTATCTCTACTAGTGTGAGCTTTGCTGCAAGGGGACTGAAGTTGGGAAGATTATTGTGAGTCAGAATTATAAGTATCTGTAAAATTGCCGCTTCAGGAGACTGAATTCTTTGAGGAAGTTCCACGAAGGACTTTAATGTTTTATGAGTAATTACCACTGACAAAGTCGATATTCCCAATCTGCCCCTTCCTCGAAATCTGGTAGATGGCCACCAGGAGGAGTAATGTGCCAATCAAAAGCAGAGTTCCTTTGGTTAGCTTACCTTGCCTCTGCACCTATTCTATTGCATCTTTCCAAACTTTGAAGTCTGTTTTAGTTGTTGTGTGTTGTCACACGGGGTACTTTCCCCACATGGGAAGTCTAATGGGGCAGTATCTCTCAGTGCCTATAGTTCCATCCTATAAGCAAGGTCTTCATCAGTGTCATATAACCAGTCATGTACCACAATGTGGTATGCTGCTTTGCTGTAAGAGAGAAAATCTTCCGTGCTAAGCCTGACATCATTTGATGATTTGTAATACTTGGTCATAGATACTCTGGGTGTTTTATTTTGCTGTAGAAAAGCGCGTATTAAGGATGTACACTGCTTAAAAGGGGAAAAGGGGGATTCAAATGATAATTTAGCATGGTGCAAAGGCTGCTTGGGAGACATCTCTGTTTTGATCAGCACAATTTTACCCATTAGAGAGAAGGAGAGTTGAGCACTCGAGATCTCTCTGTAGCCCGTCTATCATATGAGGGATATTAGTCAACCATGCCACTCATGCCCTAGAGATATATTTCTATAGGACTAAGGGCCAGATGTAGGAAGCCAAAAAATAGCGAATCATTGCGACTCACAATTTCCGACTCGCAAAATGGGATCCAACAAAAAAAGCGACTTCATTTTGCGACTCGCAAATGAAGTCGCACCGCAGATTGCGGGTGGGTATCGCAAATTGCGACTGTGCAGCAAATTGCATGCAGGTGCAGCAAAACAGTTTGAAAAACACTTCCTGGCTCTTGCTGATGACATCAGAGCCAGGAAGACATCAAATACACCTGGGAGGAGGGACGACCACACCCTTTTCTAACTGCTGAGCAACCACCTGGAGGAACAGCAGCAACAATGGAAGACTCAGGCAGTGCAGGCAGGAAGAGAAAATTGAAATTCTCTGAAAAGGAACTTGAGGTGCTGACAGAGGAATGCTGCCAGCACCATGACCAGCTGTTTGGAAAGGCTGTCCTGAGTGTTCCAGACACTGAAAAGAGGAGAATCTGGCAAGACATCCAAGAGAGGGTCAATGCCATAGGGGTGAGCCACAGAAGCATAGAGGAAATCAAAAAACGGTGGTATGACCTGCGCTCCAGGACAAAGGAGAGGGTGGCAGAGCGCCTGAGTGAGATGAGGGGCACAGGAGGAGGCCCATCCACCATCCCACCACCCACAGCCATGGAGGAACTGGTTGAACAGACCCTGGAGCCTGAGGCGGTGTCAGGAATGGGAGTACTGGACACGTCAGCGCCAGGGACATCAAAAAGTGAGTACCATGAAACATGCATGTACACCCATAAATGCTATACCCCCACCCACCCAGTACACAGCAGCATGCACAACCAAACTAGCTCCATTCCAGACTAGCAACCACCAGAATGGTGCATTATGGGCAATGTAGCACAGTAGTCAGCTTATAGGCAACTGTTTATTAGGAAGGAGAAAATGTACAAAAAGACAATGGGCAGCAACACTTGTTCTTCTATTCTGTGTTCCACCATGTCTCCCAATAAAAACTGTACCTCACTTGTGAGGGTAGGCCTAGTGCCCGCAACAGGAAATGCCCCAAAAAACAACATGAACACATCATATTTTCCCAAAGAAAATTGACCTGCTTTTTGCAAAGTGCCTAACTGTGGATTGTGGCCTCTAGCTCAGCTGGCACCTAGGGAAACCTACCAAACCTATACATTTGTGAAAACTAGACACCTAGGGGAAATTCAGAATGGAGTGACTTGTGGGGCTCTCACCAGGTTCTGTTACCCAGAATCCTTTGCAAACTCAAAATTTGGCAAACAAAAACACTTTTCCCTCACCTTTCAGTGATGGAAAGTTCTGGAATCTGAGGGGAGCCACACACTTCCTTCCACTCAGCATTCCCCCAAGTCTCCCGATAAAAATGTTACCTCACTTGTGTAGGTAGGCTACTGCCCACGACAGGAATGGATCACACAAGGGTCAATATTAGTCCTTGCATGAGGGCTACTGATAACCCTGGAGTGATCTATTCCTAGCGCAGGCACTAGGTGGTGGGGAAACACTGGGTGGTAGGAATTTTGTGGATCCCTGCACATTCCTATAGTTTCTGTGATACAAAAGCAAGGAAAAATAGTGTTTTTTTATTCAACGTTTCACTTTTGCAGGGTATTCTGGGTAAGAAAACTTTGTGAAATCCAAACACGCCAAACTTCTGTGGACTACCCCGGGTGTGTAGGTTTCCCGATATGGCCGCCGAGCCCAGGACCAAATACTCAGGTGGGTGTCTTACAAAACCAGGCCGTTTTGGGTACTTCCCTGTTGCGGTCACTTGCCCACCCACTAAAGTGAGGCAAAGGTTTTCTCTGGAGACTTAGTGGAATGCTGGGTGGTAGAAAATTTGTGGCTGCCTGCAGATTCCAGGACTTCCCCTCACAGAAATGCAAGGCAAAAGTGTTTTTTAAGCAAAGGTTGTGATTTCAAGGGGATTTTGGGCGAAGGAAAACTGGTGAGAGCCACGCAAGTCCTGCACCCTTAGACTCCCCTGGTACTAGTATGTTAAAGTTAATGCACCACTCACACTGGTTGGTTTTAGCACCTCCAGAAATTATGGTTTCAAAGCATGAATACTTATAAAGGTATCTGAATATGAAACCAAACCTTCTGAAGTTGGGCCATAAAGCCACGTCCAGGCACCAACCTCTTTATGGTCAATTCACACGTCATTCACGCACAACAAACAACCATTTCATACCGCCGGCCACGGGCCCAATCCAACCAATCATTGCACTCACATTAACTTCCTGCTGCAGACAAGGGCCCATCACATTCATATGCCACAGGACGGAATACATTTGACTACATTTTACCACTTGTCAAGTAACCTCCTCCTTCTTCCTAAACATTACCGAAGGCATGCGTAACAAACCTTTACTAATGACTCCCATGACAGCCACTGAGGCTCAGGAAGACATGTTTTTCATGCGCCTTTAGTGCACTCACTGGGATAAATCCAACTCCTTCCAGTTTGTGGAAGCACGTTGGGGTTGTCCAAGTATGCCGTACAAAGGGATTCCTCGAACTCAGTGAACATATGTACTTTGAAACTAAGGCAGACATGCTGGGGAATTCTTGCGATGTTCCCTGAAGAGAAGGTCACAGGATATGAAAAAGGGTAGTGTTTGGCACACAGGGAAGTCCGTGAGAACGTAGCATATGTCCCAGCCAACATTATGTGCAGTGCTGTGACTGTAATGCACTTATCATACAGCAAATTGAACATCTACTAAGTTTTGATGGAGGATTAACATGAAAAGCAGGTCAAACACTGAACCATACGTGTCATTGTCATTCAGTGCTCGGATGGCACCAATGGGTTTGAATCCATACGTGTAGATGATGTACATCTGTACTACCTTTACTATCTGCCTTCTACATGTCCAATATCCCTGTGAAGGCACACCTACCATAAGCTTTCCTTACCAATGCATGTCTCTGTCCTCATCAGAGTCCTGACTAATCCTGTATAATTGCCAAATGAACCTATTCTAGTTTGTGAATGTAAGTTGGGGGTGTCCGAGTATGCTTTGGGAGGCCTATTCCGCGAAATGAGCGAGCATATCTACAGTTGAAACTAAGGCAGACATGCTGCTGAAGAAATCCTAACGTCTCTAAAGTAAAAAGTCAAACAAATATCCTGTGGGACTCATTCACCAACACTTTTACTTTTGCTTTGAAAGTGATGCTACAAATTGAGTTTGCACACTTTCAAACAAGTAGAAATGTTGGTGAATATGTCCGACAGGACATTTGTTTGACGTATTACACTTAGTCTGCTTGTCGTGGGCAATCATGGTGGTCCTTGTGTAGTATACATAAGTTCCCTAACAAGCACTTCAAAATTCAGTCACGCCTTTAACATTTTGCCACACAGGGTACTCCGTGACAATGTGGCATATGTTCTGTCCAATACTATGTGCAGTATGGGGACTATAATGCATGTTAATTGAACAGAACACCCACCATGTTCTGACGGGGGAGATAGGTCTGAAGCAGGCCATAAGGAAGTCCATGATTTCCTGAAGTAGGTGAAGTATAATTCTGTGTCTGCTTGTCTAACGAAGCTGTGGCCCATGGACATTCGGTATTCATGCACAGCCACTGAAAAGATTACCCAACGGCAGCTCTACTTCAGTGGATTTCCCAGAACTATGCTTTAGTATGAAACAACGTAAAGCAAGTAGGGACACAGAAGCCTGGTTGAGATGGGCACTGGGGACAGTAATACCGACTCCCCTGCCACTTTCCATGCTTTGAACACACTTTACAGCGACAACATGGACAATCCTTTTTGGGTGTTTTAGGAATGCGATCAGCAAAGTGTTACTCCTGCAACCTTGCAACATCCTCCAGAACATATGAGGGGGAGGCTGCTGCCTCTTCTGTAACAGCAGTGAGGCTTTAAATTATAGACAACTGGACATCAAGGAAAGTCATGAGTCTTCCTGTGGTTGTCTGTCGGTAAACAACATACACATTGTGTGTTACCGTCTGGATCAGGTAGGTAAACAGTTTCTTGTACCAAGTGCGAGTTTTACGACATGCATTATATGGTTGAAGCACCTGGTTGTTCTTGTCCACTCCGCCTATGTACTTACTGTAATCAAGTATACAGATGGGCTTGTGGACTTCAGCCATCTGACCCTAAACCGTGATGGGGAAGTGATCTCATCATGAATTGTAGTGTGCACGTATACATCACGCCTATCCAAGAACTTGACTGCGAGCAGTTCGTTGCAATGCAACAAAGTACTCTGGGATTTCTGGAGCTTCTTGCAAACAAGCTCCTGCTGGAATCCTTTGCGGTTACAATGAACTGCACCGCCAGCTTTGTAGAGCTCACTGAACAGCTCTAATCCTGTATAGACATTGTCCACATAAAGGTTATAATATTTTTGAAGGAGTGGCTGGACAAGGTCCCATGCAATCTTGCCTGTCACCCATAACGCGGGAGAGCAACCTATAGGGTTTAGGGTAGAGTCCTTCCCTGTATACACTCTCAAGCTGTACACATAGCCAGAAGAGCTCTCACACAGCATGTACAGCTTTATGCCATAGCG
This sequence comes from Pleurodeles waltl, assembly GCF_031143425.1. Taxonomy (NCBI): domain Eukaryota; kingdom Metazoa; phylum Chordata; class Amphibia; order Caudata; family Salamandridae; genus Pleurodeles; species Pleurodeles waltl. The sequence goes on from NC_090444.1 coordinate 131,744,204, forward strand.
AGCTCTGGAAACCTGGCAGACAAATGTTCCATGACAGGCTGAATTTTGAACAACCTGTCATGGTCTGGATGGTCCTGGGGCAATGCAGCAGAATTGTCATTGAAATGCATGTGCTGCAGTAGCAAACAACGATCTCTGCTCATGGCGCGAAGATGGGGTTTACCCAAACCGTGCGAGTCGTCCGATAAGACTGCAAGGTGGGTTTCTGCACTAACCCCATTTTGAGCATAAGGCCCAAAAATATCTTCAACTCCACCAGCGAAGTGGGAGTCCACTGGCGTGCCCTAGAACAGGGCCCTAGAGTGCCTCCATGCTCCCTCAGAAATAGGTCTGCACACAAATTGTTTGCTGCACAATTTCCTGAAGGAAGTCAACATCCAAAAATAGATGGACGTAGTCGACTGGCAAAAAGTTGGCCGTATCGACTCTATATCCAGCATCACCAGCAAAAGGTGGAATTTGGGGCTGAACTAAACAGAGGGGCTGTCAAGAGAGCACTCTCTCTGTGCTTGCGGCCGCACACACCTGCTCTCTGGGTTTGGCTACCCGATGTTGTCCCGCTCCACAGATTGTGCTTGCGAAGGGACAGTACGACTGTCGTCATTGTCTCCTTCAGAATCACTGGAAGAGGTGTTGTCATATGGGACTCCGCCGACTTAAAAATCACTCCCAGATTCTGCCCCATTGTCCTCTCCCTCAGATGCTGTCTAAGTCTTTGATCCTGCCTCAGAGCTATCCTCCGTAACTTGAGTTTGGGCTTTAGCAGCAGTCATCCAACGAGACGCATCTCTGCTACTGGCTAAACTGTCCCTCTAAAGTACTAGCCTACGTAGGAGGGAGATAGAGCCACAAAATTGCTCATGGGTGTGTGTGATGCGTCCAAGAATAAATGTCGTCACCTTACCTTTGCTTCTTCTTCGATTCGGCAGATTCTCTGAAGACACTGAAAAAAACCCCAAAAGACACACTATTACTTTACCTTACCACATACCCATCATCACAGCCTTTAGCGCTGGTGGCACCCAGTGCGACAGTCATTTTTGGTGCTCTGCCTCCCATGACCACCTCTTCTAATTCCCTCAGTACCACCCAGCAAAAGTGCCCCTCATATCTCCATAGCCCCCCTCCACATCCATTTCATTTGTTTTAAAGCACAGGTAACGCCTGGCTTTACTAATCCACTCAGCTAAATATATGCCCCATCAGGGAGAACTATTTGGAAGAAATTACGCCCAGGGGTCAGCCTGTGTAGGAAGGGCCGACCCCGCAATTTTTGTTTTTAAACAACATTTATTTCATAATCCCCAACTTATTTTTTTTTTATTTTGTTCCCCCACCGGCGGATTGGGGGAGGGGCCGACCCACTTACATGGGGGACGACCCCCCCCAAACAAGATCCCTGATGCCTCCCTGGCATCTGGAGAGGACGCTCACCTGCTCCTCGATCCTCTGGTGGAGAAAAAATGTGATGTGTGCGCGATGATGTCACAGAGGGGCGGATGGTAGACACAGAGGTTTTTCCGCATCTCCCGGGGTAAAAAAAATCCTCCGGTGCATTGGATTTTTTCACCCCCTCCCTGGTCTCGGCCACTGGTGGTGACCCGCACCAATGGGGTTAAAACAAATAAATTTAAATAAAAATTTGATAAATTAATAAAGCAATAAAATACTCATTTATACTTACCCAGGATGGGGTCCCCCATCCTATGGTGTCCCTCTGGTGTGAGAGGGTGTGTTGCTGGGGCTTGGGGTGGGCACTTGTGGGCCCATTCCATGGTGTTTGGTCATGGAAATGGGTCCACAGGTACCCTGACGCCTGGTCTGACCCAGGCATTAAATAATTGTGCTAAGCAGGTTTAGCGCTATTATTTGGGTCCGCCTACTCCGTGTGCTTCGTTTCTGCACCAGAAGGAGGTATCCAGTAAGCGTCATATTGTGGACGGGAACGCCTACCTTGCATCTAGTTAGCGCAAGGTAGTTGCTGCATCCACAACATGACGCTAACTCCAATATTTTGACGCTAGACAGGTCTAGCGTCAAAATATAAATATGGAGTAAGCTCAGCGCCGTTTTAGCATCAAAATTATTAACGCAAAAACGCCACAAGCAAAGTATAAGTATGCCTCTTGGTGTTTCTTATCCAGCTCTTAGGGTTCATGCCTTTACCTTCGGTCCTTTGTTTTAATGCGGAGAAGTGGAACAGGACTTTTGTGGTGAACTGACCAGTCACTCTGTAGCATGAAGTCCATGTTCAGCGCTCCTTCTTTGGTTGTAATGAGATATAGCATTGCCCCTCTGATGTGGGTCAGACCAGCACAAGCTTGTGCAAGTTTATGATTTGTCCAAAAGAGTTTTAGAATTGCTATTTATTTGTCATCCTCATCATTCCAGTGGAGGTTGAAATCCCCTGGAAGAATGGTGGGGAGGGGGGTAGAAGAGAGTGCACTGTGATGATCTCCATTAGGTTAACCCCGAAAAGCTGATTTTCTCCAGGTGGATGGAAGAAGAGGTGATATTCAATAAAGGATCTTCCAGCTAAGAGGAGTTCAACTCCCATGAATTTATGGGATGAGAGGCTATCAATTACTCAGATAACACCCAAATTTACTTAAAAATGACCTCCACATTATTCTGCTCAACAACACTTTTACAAAAGTCTAAAACTGGCTTAACCACAGTCACATCAAACTAAACTCTTTGAAGATTCAATTTCTTCTCTTCTCTCTCACCCCCCCACTCCCACAGTTTCCCACAGGTACATGAGTGGATCAAGCAGTTGGATGCTCTTATTGACAAACCCATAATCATCAAAACACAAAATCCCTGGGGATAACCCTGGACAAAAACATAAAAATGCAAGCCCACATCAATGCGTCCACACACAGTACTCTATACCAATTCAGCCTCCTCAGGAAGATTTAACCATTTAATCCGTCACCAGATATCACAAATGCAGTGCAAGCCTTAGTAGTATAGAGTCTAGAATATGGAATCGCTACTCTGATCTGAATACTGAAAGCACACATTGCCCTCCTAGGGCGGCACTCAATGCTGTGGCAAGGCTGGTCACAAAAACAAGATACTTTGACTACATAAGACATTCTCTTGTATGACTCCAGTGGACCATGGTCAAAGCCAGAAGCATTCTCTAAATAGCCGGCTTAACATACAAAGCAGTAGACTTTGGTATCCCTAATTACTTAGCGCCCATCCACACCATCTCCGACGGCAGTCACTGATATTCAAAGAAAAAAAGGACAAATACTTGCATCTTTTCAGACTCAGACACAGAATATGGAACTCCCTTCCACCTGGGATTTGTACGAATCCATTAACAGTTATGTTCAAGAAGGAGGTCAAATAGATTCATATAAACAGATTTCTACAACACTGAACCACCATATACTAGGTGACAGCTGAAAACTCTGAGCTCACCGCACCCAATAGTGTCCTAAAACCTCTCACATGCAATATGAAAGTGACATTGCTTCCAAGCCAAGGTCCATGATCGATTTGGAAATTTACTCATCAGTTCTATTCCAACTTACAGCACAGACGGGGTTCCAAAACCTAACCAGCTAATAGATTTTGACTGTATTTAATCGATTTGTATTTTTATGATCTTCAGTAATTTGTTTTGTGCATTTATTTGTTTTATTTTTCTCCCTTGTACAGTGCTCTGATACCTTTGGGTCATGTTTGCACTTTAGAAAACTCTTGAAAATAAAATAAACAAATCGCTTCAATTGAGGTACTCAAACTCCTTTTTTCAGTAAACTAAAAGCAATTCTAGGGGACCTCAAAGTTTGTGTGCCATGCCAATGACATTTACCACTCTCCTAAGGTTTGGTCAGGGGCATGAAGCAAGGTGTTGCGGTATTAGACTGTGGATCACTCTTATCAGGCAGTTTTGAGTATTTTTGCAAGTATTTTGGCTTTGACGTCTATTACGAACTAGGTCTATATAATGAGCATTTATCGTTAGGAAGGATGGATTTTAAAAGTAATGTACTGGTTGTTTTGCACCTACCTTGTGTGAAGGGACCTTCGACCCTGATTGGTGACAAACAATGGCTGTAACGATTGAGCAAACACTCCTGCATAGGCCTTAAAGAACTCTGATAGGAATCCGTTGAGACCAGAGGTTTCGTAGGGTGCTTGTTTGCTGACAGTTTCAGACACCTCCTCTAAAGTAACCACATCATCTAGTGTTGTGTAGCCATTTTAGTTATAGCTCCATGCACGTTAGTTTAATACACTAGGCCGCTGTGCACTTTGACCTAGATATATTTTATTTGGCTTCGCATTGTTATTTTTACACTTACCAGTTTTACGGTCTTGTTTTATTTTCATATATCTAACTGTTTTGCTTAGCCCAGCACTGTGTTCTCAAACAATACATTCTTGATCACTTTGTGCTTCAGTCAAGGCTACAGTTTGGTACATTGCGGGTGAACGTGGTAGACGTTTAGTGTCCAACATTCGTAGAAAATACACATCCTTGCGTAGGGATATTTTCTTAGAACATCAGCTGTGTTATTATAAAAACACTTCCCAGTCCCATTACACGTTAAGAGGGAGATTCCAGCCAGGGAACCACAACTGTATGCTGATCGCTGAATGCTTTGCTGCAGATGCTAAGGCAGACTACAGGCCTTTGCTCAGGTATGAGGGTCAATGTCCTCCCGGGGGAACCTGAAAGGCAGAATTATGCTCAGATTATGACTCAGATAGGAAATAGTCCATTGATTCTAGTGGCAATTTGATAGCGTTATTCTTATGCTTCACTCTCATCGTCACCATTTTAATATTGTCATGTTGTGTTGTCCTGGTTATTGCAGCTCACGCTTTGCTATCTAAAATGCAGTTGTTTTATTAAACCAGTCTTTAAAACTCATACTGCTTTTTATTGTCATTTATATATGAGACTGAATTGCGAATGAGAGAACCGGATGCGACCTGAGTGACCACGACTTCCCTGAGAAGTATGATATGTCATGCGCTCGGCTGCCCAATCATCTCTACCTTTTGGGAGAGACGAGGCACTGCTAGTTAGCCGGAGCAAAACCCGGATTTGGAGCAACAGGTGTCACCCACAGTGGGTCAGACTCAGTCTCCCACACCGTGGACGATCTTGCTGCTCAAAATCCAGTAGTCTCATTAGAATAATGAGAGCCTAAGCGACACTAGGACGGTCTGGTCATCGAATGATAAGCAGGGTTCTGGAAGGGTCTCCAGGCCAATCAAAAGGTGACGTATGGGTGATCGCTCCTTCACTTATCTGACTGCCTTTCAATGAAATGCCTTCCCTTTTTATTTGCACCCCACGTCTGATCTTATTACACTTCACAATTTGTTGGAAACTTGGCTGTTTCCTCTGAAGTTCCCCGTATTTTGTTGCTGGAGTGGTGTAGGAGTAAGGATGGTTGTCTGGTGCTGGGATTGTGCTGTTTATAAATGTCATAGATAAATGCACTAAGGACTCTCAAGGGTTAAATGACAATGGGTCAAGTGCACCATAACGTTTATGGCAAAACAAAGCAAAGGCTTGAGCTATTAGCTGCAGGTTGGAAAACTGCCTTCCTGCGACTTACTCGATCCCTCTGACCTGTCCAGTAACCTCATCCCTAAAGTCAACCTAGAGCCACTTCTCAGCTTCTTGCCCTGTTCATATTGTCTGCTTTGTAAGGCTTTCCACAACTCTCTATCTTCATCAAAAAGAATATGTTAGCATTGAATTCTTTTGATTTACCTACCTGAGGAACGCCTTCTGATTCCTCATTGAGAAATCACCTTTCAAACTCAAGGATAGTTTTACATAAGCGCTAGCTTCAGCTGCAATTTGGTGTATGAGATGAGAGAGGTTCCTCATCGCACTGTCTCTTACTACTGGATTTAGGAGCCTCCCATGGTACTAAAGGGGATTCTACTGATCCTGAGTTGTTGGTAAAATATTGTAATTATTTATTGTATATGCAAGTTAATTGCATATGTCTACTTAGCATCCATACACAGTTGGTGCACTTCAAAAACTCTGGCCCGTATTTATACTTTTTTAGCACCGTATTTGTGCCACTTTTGCGTCAAAAAATGATCCAAGTGCGGCGCAAAAAAAGTATAAATATGGGCCTCTGTGTTTAGAATCTGTGGTCTAATGCCACTTACTAAGTAGACAATGAGTTGGCCAACCAGCTAGCATCCAACACATGCACATCACAGCACTCTGTTTTGAAACATAGAGTGCTTTCGATGAAAGCAGCTTTTATGTGCACCTACGACGCCATGCAATCAAAAATATTATGAATGCCTGAAATGAAAAGAAAGTATCCTTCATAGAAACCAAGTGAAACATCTACAAGACCAGCAAGAACTCATTTTACAATAGAAACAAGCTGCAAATATATTTTGTGGTTCAGTTGTTTGTGGTAATTAAGTTATATGAGCTTGTAATATTTTCATTCATTCTCATGTCCATATTGTGGGGATTTTAGTTTTACTCTGGGACACGATACACAGCAGGGAGTGGAATCGGTGCTCAAGGAAAGGTTTACGTTATTTTGTGTTTAAATGGGTTCACCCACTGTGCTGCATGAGTGCAAGGTTCAAGTTATTGGTGAGGTCCACATCCAGGTTATGTAGAAGTGGTCGTGGAAAAACAACCCAGATATCATCACGTTCCAAACTCTTGAACCATAAACGTGCAACACATTTATTAATTTCGTAGAGCTTCACCAATCAGCACTGTACACCCAAATGCCCTTCCCTTGATTCCAGTAAGTAGAGAACTAGTTCTACAAAAATAGATGGGAGGCTAATAAATATAGGCAATGACGTGAACTCATTATAGGAAGGGATGTCACAAATTCATCACACCATTCGTGGTAGACAGCTGAGCTACAGAGTTTGCAATGCAGAGTGAACATGGGTATGAATATGTGAACTTTGACCCCGTTTGAGGGGCAACAGGGAAAGAAGGTGCTATTGGGCGTCAACCGTGGAGGTTAAGGTTGTTTGCCTCTGATGTCTGGGGTCCTGTACTACTATGGCTTTACAAACTAGGCCTAGTACTTTACTCCAAGGGAAGCAAGCGATATCCAGCCCAGGGATGATCTTTGCAAGAATGTAATTAAGTCACACAGTTGCACTCAACACTATACACTACAATAATCAAAACAAGTTAGTGTCTCTGGGCACTACGTTGCCAGGTGTTGTGTGTGCCCCTTTCTTTTCTGTTCCCTCTGTCTTCAGGTTCTCTTTCCCATTTCTGGGTTCCCCCACCCCAAACAGGAGTTGCGTGAAAATCAATTACCTCCAATGTGTATATTCACTCAGTCTGACTCCAAATGGGATGGGTCAGTCCTTTCCTGTTCACTTTCAGGCTGCCTGGTCCTCTGAGGCAGGCCTGCACCCCCATGAGAGCAACAGTACACATATAGGTTTTTTGGGGAGTTCTGTTGACCAGAGTACAGGGCCGTGTTTCTTGTGCTCTCAACATAGGCAAAAGACATGAGGTTTCTGCACCTGTCTATCATTTTCTCTACTGGAGTAGTAATGAAGGAAAGACAAAAGACCAGGCCTCACCTAAAGGCTACCTCACCTTTCACAAGAGTCTGCAGTCCCATCCATCAACCTTACATCCACTAAATTGCAATGTTCAGGAAGACTAAACGTCAGATCCTTGCTGAACAAAAAGCCTCAAAGAATAACTAAAGGAGCCCCCACCCCAGTCCCGTCGCTCCTGTTACTAGGTCTCCTCCTTCTAGCTACATGAATGTAAGCAATATACTTCCACTGTCTGGGAGCACAGTCATGTGCAAGGCCATGGACATCCAAATGCTTTCATTATTCTGGCTCACACACATACACCATACCATGCATGTACCACACAGGCCACAACACTACCAGAGTTAACATCCACTTCGATGTTAGCGCAAGTGCATAGAAGCTGAACTTTACTTGAGTTAGCCAGTAGTCCTCCACTTCAATGGTCCAGATAAAAAGCTCTAGTCACACTGCTGATCCTTTGAACATGGTATGCTGTCACCACCGCTCTATATGCTAGGCCCAATAAGAGGCCAGTAGTCCTCAGTCTCAAATAAGTGAACACTTGGCGCATCCCTCCAGGTCACAGGACAAGTCAAAGACAGTCAAAAACAGACCTAGGCTTCTGGGCACAAACTAGATTAGCAGTCATGCACTCAGGGCAGGGGAGCCCACTTGTTTACCATTAAGGGGACATTCCCTCCCAACGTATGACATACATTATGGGGGTCATTCTGACCCTGGCGGTCGGTGATAAAGCGGCGGCCAACCCGCCAACAGGCCGGCGGACAAAAAAATGCAATTCTGACCCTGGCGGGAACCGCCAACACAGCCCGCCGCATTAACACTCCGACCGCCACGGCGGAACAAACAAACAGCGCGGCGGTCACCGCCAACAGCCAGGCGGCAGACAATGTACCGCCCACCCTATCACGACCCACCAATCCGCCACCTTTTCCGGGGCGGGAGCCCCGCCGATAAAAACACGGCGGAAACAGACATTTCCAATGGAAAACGCTCACCTCGAGACACTCCACGCGGAATCCGGACAGCATGGAACCCGAATTGAACATCATACCTGCTCTCGTCTACCTGCTCATCTACCACGAGTACGAACTCCGGCGCAGACGTCAACGGTGAGTACTGCACCTACGACACATGGGAGGGGGGAGGAAGAAAGGTTACGGGCATACACATATGCGACCCCCCCAACCCCCCAATATGTACACACCAATGCAGAGCAGGAAGTCACAGTGACACCACACAAAGACCCTTTAAAAATACAATGACACAACCAAATTTGGAATAAATTTTCATGTACAAAAAAAGCACCTGGAAATAATTGAGCAACCGTGAAAAATATTTACAAAAACCAAAAAGATATACACATCAGTGTATCACTGAAGTAACAAGTCCTGCACATCCTACGAATCTAACATGTCCGTGGGCCAAGGTTCTGCGAAACAAGGGCAAAGCCCACACACGAGACCTGAGTCCTTTGGAGAGAACACTGCAGGGGCATCTGATGTCAAAACTACAGGCACCTCAGGGGGAAGGGAAGGGGGGCCACCACAGCCACATGAGTCCACGACGCCAGATCCACGAGGAGCCACCATGCCCACTGTACCATCCTGGGGAGTGAAAAGCCACAGTCTCTCAAGTCTCTGCAGTGGGTGGGTTGCCCACTGGACCATCCTGGGGAGTGCAAAGCCACAGTCTCTCAATGTCTCTACAGTGGGTGGGTTGCCCACTGTACCATCCTGGGGAGTGCAACGCCACAGTCTCTCAATGTCTCTACAGTGGGTGGGTTGCCCACTGTACCATCCTGGGGAGTGCAAAGCCACAGTCTCTCAATGTCTCTACAGTGGGTGGATTGCCCACTGGACCATCCTGGGGAGTGCAAAGCCACAGTCTCTCAAATCTCTACAGTGGGTGGATTGCCCACTGTGCCATCCTGGGGAGTGCAAAGCCACAGTCTCTCAGGTGGATTACAGAGTCCACTGGTCAAGGAGGAGGCATGGTGGGCACAGTGAACCATAAACAGTGCCTGAGACGGCGGGACCCAGCGCAGCGGTGCATGACATGGCGATGTCCAGCGGAGCGGTGCTTGAGAGGAAGGGCCCAGCGGAGCGGTGCTTGACAGAAAGGGCCCAGCGGAGCGGTGCTTGACAGGAAGGGCCCAGGGGAGCGGTGCTTGAGACGGCGGGGCCCTGTTCAGCGGTACCTGTCTTCACGGCGGGGCCCTGTTCAGCGGTGCTCTTCTGCACGGCGGGGCCCTGTTTAGCGGTACCTGTCTTCACGGCGGGGCCCTGTTCAGCGGTGCTCTTCTGCACGGCGGGGCCCTGTTCAGCGGTACCTGTCTTCACGGCGGGGCCCTGTTCAGCGGTGCTCTTCTGCACGGCGGGGCCCTGTTCAGCGGTACCTGTCTTCACGGCGGGGCCCTGTTCAGCGGTACCTGTCTTCACGGCGGGGCCCTGTTCAGCGGTACCTGTCTTCACGGCGGGGCCCTGATCAGCGGTGCTCTTCTGCACGGCGGGCCCTGTTCAGCGGTACCTGTCTTCACGGCGGGGCCCTGTTCAGCGGTACCTGTCTTCACGGCGGGGCCCTGTTCAGCGGTACCTGTCTTCACGGCGGGGCCCTGTTCAGCGGTGCTCTTCTGCACGGCGGGGCCCTGTTCAGCGGTACCTGTCTTCACGGCGGGGCCCTGTTCAGCGGTACCTGTCTTCACGGCGGGCCCTGTTCAGCGGTACCTGTCTTCACGGCAGGGCCCTGTTCAGCGGTACCTGTCTTCACGGCGGGGCCCTGTTCAGCGGTACCTGTCTTCACGGCAGGGCCCTGTTCAGCGGTACCTGTCTTCACGGCGGGGCCCTGTTCAGCGGTGCTCTTCTGCACGGCGGGGCCCTGTTCAGCGGTACCTGTCTTCACGGCGGGGCCCTGTTCAGCGCTGCTCTTCTGCACGGCGGGGCCCTGTTCAGCGGTACCTGTCTTCACGGCGGGGCCCTGTTCAGCGGTACCTGTCTTCACGGCGGGGCCCTGTTCAGCGGTGCTCTTCTGCACGGCGGGGCCCTGTTCAGCGGTACCTGTCTTCACGTCGGGGCCCTGTTCAGCGGTACCTGTCTTCACGGCGGGGCCCTGTTCAGCGGTACCTGTCTTCACGGCGGGGCCCTGTTCAGCGGTGCTCTTCTGCACGGCGGGGCCCTGTTCAGCGGTACCTGTCTTCACTGCGGGGCCCTGTTCAGCGGTACCTGTCTTCACGGCGGGGCCCTGTTCAGCGGTGCTCTTCTGCACGGCGGGGCCCTGTTCAGCGGTACCTGTCTTCACGGCGGGGCCCTGTTCAGCGGTACCTGTCTTCACGGCGGGGCCCTGTTCAGCGGTACCTGTCTTCACGGCGGGGCCCTGTTCAGCGGTACCTGTCTTCACGGCGGGGCCCTGTTCAGCGGTGCTCTTCTGCACGGCGGGGCCCTGTTCAGCGGTACCTGTCTTCACGGCGGGGCCCTGTTCAGCGGTACCTGTCTTCACGGCGGGGCCCTGTTCAGCGGTGCTCTTCTGCACGGCGGGGCCCTGTTCAGCGGTACCTGTCTTCACGGCGGGGCCCTGTTCAGCGGTACCTGTCTTCACGGCGGGGCCCTGTTCAGCGGTACCTGTCTTCACGGCGGGGCCCTGTTCAGCGGTACTCTTGCAGTATGTCAAGGGAGTCATACCTGGCCTGGACACCCTGCTCACTCGCCCTCCGACCGTGCTGTGTCAGGCCCCTTTGGGGAGTGAGCCCTGGGCCCTTTGGTGTCGTCCCTTGCAGCCGGGATGGGGCTTGTGGGGCCCTCCTGCTCCGCGCTCCTGGTGGTTGTCCTCTCCGCTCTGCTGTCCTTCCGCTCCTTAGATGGGGCTCTCGGGCCCTTGCCTCCCCTGGCTGCTGTGGCCGGTGAAGTGGCCGGAGTCACCTCCTTGGGGGCAGCCGTCTCTGTCCGCTCACGGCGGCCCTTCAATTTCCGGGTCCTCTTGCCTGGGGGGGGGCTGGCTGTCCCCTTGCTGCTCACCGAAGTGTTACTGCCGCCAAAGGGTGGACTCCACATGCCATGCACCACTTGCACTGTAGAAGTTGGGCTGGTGGTGGCTGAGGTGCCCTTGGGACTTTTCCCAGTTGGAGGGGGTGGGTCGGGGGAGGGAAAGAGGTCAAAACTGGAGAGGTAATTTTTCTTGGGACCAAGGTAAGGGGTAGGAGTAGTGGTGAGAGAAGTGGAGGAAGAGGATGTGGTTGTATGAGAGCCAGGTGTGCTGTCCTTGGGTGCAGGTGACTGGGACGTAGGCTGTGGTGAGGTGGTTGGCTGTTGTTTGGGTGTCTGCCTGCGTTTATGTGTCTTGGAAGAGGGGGTGACAGACACAGTGGGAGAGGACACAGGGGACGTGTAAATGCCAGTGGGGGTGGTGACTGCAGGTGTGCGGACTGTAGTGGAGGGTTTGGTGGTGGTGGAAGAACTGGCTGATGTTGGGGTGCATGCAGGTGTGAGTGTAGACGTTACAGGGAAGGAGGAGGGAGACGAGGAGGACGGGGACACAGAGGTGGTAGTGACTGTTGATATGTCTGCATCTGTGTGTTGCTTGGGTGAATGCTTGTGTTTTCTGTGGTGCTTATGTTTGGATGAGCTGGCCTTGGGTGTTGAGGTGTGTGCAGGCTGGTCTGATGGTGTGGATGGGATAGGTTGAGGTACAGGAGACAGAGAAAGGGTGGAGGCAGATAGAAGAGGGAGACTGGAGACAGGGACAATGGCTGCCGTCAGTGCTGAGGCCAGAGCAGTGAACGCTCGTTGATGGGCAGCCTGACCCGAATGAATGCCCTCCAGGTAGGCATTGCTCCGATGCACCTCCCTTTCCACCCCCTGGATGGCATTCAGAAGGGTAGTCTGCCCAACAATGACCGTCCTCACCAGGTCAATGAGCTCCGCACTGAGGGCAGCAGGGGTAACAGAGGCAGGGGCTGAGGTGCCTGGGGCGAAGGAGACGCGCGCCTTCCTGGCCGAGCGGCCACGGAGCGAAGACTGAGGGGCTGCTGGGAGGGCGGTGCTGGTGCACTGGGTGGCGGCTGTACCTGTTGTTGCGGGGGGCACAGATGGTGCCGCCACCGCTAGGGAGCTCCCAAACGAGGACGTGTCCGTGTCGCTGGTGTCTCCACCGGCCCCCGTTGTGGTGCTCCCCTCGCCCTCCGGATCACTGGTGCCCTCGGTGTCTGTGTCAGTGCCCACCGGGGCCTGGTGACCTGCAGCTCCCTCCTGCTCCGACGCCAAATCTCCTCCGCCTGATGATGCTAAAACACAAGAAGACAAAGATTTAGGGTGGGGGGAGAAATGAAACAAAGTTGAGTGCATGCCTTAGCAATACCCTTTGCGGAGAGGACAGACACAGGTGCCTCGTGCACTAAGTCGCGAACTTGGGGTACACTACTCAGTACTTCTGACTAGGCAAACAGGTCTAGGGACAACACACGCGCACATGTGTGATGCTGGAACATGGGTAGCTGCACTTGGCACCCTACAGAGGTGGGGGGCGGGGGCACAGGGCCATGCCTAAGGGAGCGGACTACACTACAGAGAGCGCCCTGGCCTAATGTCACCCACAGCCCTCCTCCCCCACCCAGACGCCTCCAATGCGCATACAGATAGGAGAATGTGCGGATACTCACCCCCTTGTGTCTGCTGTGCTGTCCTCAAGCGCCCATCCAAATTAGGGTAGGCCACCGCCAGGATCCGGGACATCAGGGGGGTCATGGTGCGACTGGCACCCCTCCTAGGTCGGGAGGCCATCCCCAGCAGTGTTTCTGCGGTCTTCCTCGTTCCGCGGCGGATGTCCTCCCACCTCTTGCGGCAGTGGGTGCCCCGTCTGTTGTAGACCCCCAAGTTCCGGACTTCCTTGGCGATGGCACGCCAAATATCGATTTTCTGGTGGGCGCTCACCTGTTTGACATGTACAGGGTGGGAAAGAGAAACCGTCACATATCTGCATGTTTGGAGTACATGCCCCCCCCTCCCCAACCTTGTCATGGTTCCCATTCTCTCATCTGTCGTGCGTTGCACTCCTCATTCCCTGCACACCCCACCAACTTACATCCCCCCCCCTCCACACAGGCATAACCCATTCAATGTGCACTGAGTGTACTCACCTGTTGGTCTGGAGGACCGTAGAGTAGCGCATACTGGGGGAGGACCCCGTCCACGAGCTTCTCCAACTCTTCTGAACTGAAGGCGGGGGCCCTTTCACCAGTAGCAGCAGCCATTGTCCCTTCCAGACCGAGTTCACAGCAGCACTTGCAGTATAGGTCCTCTCCTGTGGATGATCAGGTCTCGAATGATTGAGCAGATAGAAAATGGCGGTCACGCCCGCGGCGGTGCGTACCGCGGTGGTGCGTCCTGCGACCGCCGGCGCACATCGTCATTGGCTCCTGAAACCCATAGGCTTCAATGTTAACCAATGCGTCTTCGCACAGCGGTCTTCGACCGCCTACCGCCACGGTGTGCCCCGCCAGCGCAGTGACCTCACATCCCATTGTCCCACTTCACAGGTCAGGCATCGGCCATTTCAAGGGCCCACATGGCTTAATTTCTAATGCGTCACACAGGCCTAGGCCTTGCAATGGCACACATACAAACATATCAAACCATACATTTACCTGTACTGTGCAAGCTGTGTTGTACGTACCTGTGAGTGGATTGACTCTGTACTCCATATTCTCCTTCCTAGGCACCGTCCGCTGGGACTAGCGATGAGAAGGAGGAATCCTCGCGTGTACCGGCCGCTGGTGGACCTGTCCACAATGGAAGAACGCAACATAATACTACGATACCGACTTGACCGAGCCTCCATCCATGAACTGTGTGCCCAGCTGGAGCCAGCCCTGATGTCCCCCATCCGCCAACCCACAGGAATTCCCCCTTTAGTGCAGGTTCTGTCTGTCCTCCATTTCTTTGCAACTGGCTCATTCCAGACAACAGTGGCCATGTCATCTGGGATGTCTCAGCCTATGTTTTCCAAGATCTTATCCAGAGTGTTGTCTGCCCTGATGAAACTCATGCGGAGCTACATCATTTTCCCAGAGGAGGGTGATTTGCCTACAGTGAAAGCTGATTTCTATGCCCTTGGACACATCCCCAACATCATTGGTGCAATTGATGGGACCCATGTGGCTTTAGTCCCCCCAAATGACGATGAACAGGTGTACAGGAACAGGAAGAATTACCATTCAATGAATATCCAGGTGGTCTGTTTGGCTGACCAGTACATCTCCCATGTAAATGCCAAGTTCCCAGGGTCAGTGCATGACGCGTATGTTATGCGAAATAGCAGCATTCCCTATGTGATAGAACAGCTACAGAGACAGCGTGTGTGGCTAATAGGTGACTCTGGTTACCCCAACCTGCCGTGGCTATTGACCCCAGTGAGGAATCCCAGGACCAGGGCAGAGGAACGGTACAATGAGGCCCATGGGCGTACTAGGAGGGTGATTGAGCGAACCTTTGGGCTCCTAAAGGCCAGGTTTAGGTGCCTGCATATGACAGGTGGATCCCTAATGTACTCACCAAAGAAGGTGTGCCATATCATCGTGGCGTGCTGTATGCTCCACAACTTGGCTTTGCGACGCCAGGTGCCTTTCCTGCAGGAGGATGGTCCAGATGGTGGTGTTGTAGAAGCCGTGGAGCCTGTGGAGAGTGAAGAGGAGGAAGACTCTGAGGACGACACAGACAATAGGGACAGAGTGATACAACAGTATTTCCAGTAACACACAGGTAAGAATCACCCACGCCATTTCACAATTGCTTATAGCCTCCTGCATCTGTACTTTCTGTAGTTCCCCACAGATGTTTTTCATTAATTTTTGCCTTTCCCTTCCCTTCTCAGTGCTGTCTGACTCAGTACCTGACTTCTGCTTGGTTCGCCCATTAAATACAGCGTATTGACATTGGTATGTTGTCATGACTAATTGACAGAACAGAAATTGAACAGTAATATGTAATACATTTGTTAATAATACAGCATGACTCAAAACAGATTTGTGTGCAAAATGTGATTTATTTACAGTGCTAGATATCGGTACATGTGATTCTAAGGGTGATGGGTGGGGGTGGAGGAATATCCATGGCAGAGTCCAGTTCTCAGTCTCACAGGTGCATTGTCCTTTTGCCTGTGGAAGGATGGAGCATAGGCAGTTCATGGTTGGACAGGGTGGCAATGTGGGACAGTGGGAAGACTTGAGGGGGTATGTCCTGCTGGCGGGGGTCTTGACATCCTACTCTGTCTTTTTTTTTGGTCTCAGGCTCCTCTTACGGGGTGGTTGTTCTTCAGCAGGAGGTGGGGTTCTGGGGGGCTGTCGAGGTGTTGGGACCTCCTGTCCACTAGCGGAGGTGGTAGGCTGTTCCTGGTCCGGGCTAGTGACAGGGGCCCTGTGTGGTGCACCATGGTCCCGCAACGCGTCCTCTATCCTGTGGAGGGCCAGGACGATGGTCCCCATTGCGGTCCCGATGATTCTCAGCTCCTCCCTGAACCCCATGTAGCGTTCCTCCTGCTGTGCCTGGATCTCAGTGAACCTGGCCAGTACCGTCGCCATCGTTTCTTGGGAGTGGTGGTATGCCCCCATGAGGGTGGTGAGGGCCTCTTGGAGAGTGGGTTCCCTGGGCCTCTCCTCCCCCCCCCGTCGCACAGCAGCCCTCCGAGCTGCCCGGTTTCCCCCGGCCTCTGTCCCCTGGACGGTGTGCCCGCTACCACTGCCCCCAGGTCCCTGTTGTTGTTGGGGTGTTGGGTTAGCCTGGGTGCCCTGTAGTGGCAGACACACCGCTGATTGAGCTGTCCTAGAGACAGAGGCATGGGCCCGCTGGGTGGGAGCTGTGCTGGTGTTGGCTGAGGGGGTCGGGTCTGGTGTGGCCTGTGGCTGCCTGAGGGGAACCGACTGCCCAGAGGTCCCCGATGGTCCGGGCTGGTCATCAGGTTCACTGTCGACAGAGCTGCTATCCTCAGTGTGGGCCTGTTCCGGTGGTGGGATGGACACTTCTGGACCCTCCTGGCTGGTGTGTTGTCGTTCGGGTCCTGCATGGGGTAAGAGAGTTTGGTTATTGTTTCTGTGTGTGCAATAGCGTGCGTGTTATGGGTGCCCTTGTCCCCCAGTGCAGGCATTCCCTTGAGGGAGGTGTTGTGAGGGTAGTTAGTGGGGGGGGGGTTAGTGCAGTGGTCATGCTTGGGTGATGGGTGCCCATGATTTGTGTTGGCATGCAGGAGTTGGTGTTGGGATGGGTGGGTTGTGCTGGTGAGACATTGTCAGGGAGGATGTGTGCTGGGGGGTTAGGGGTGAGGGTGGGGGTGTGGGTTGGCATGCTGGTGGGGTGGGGGGGATATAGTAGTTGAGATTGGACTTACCAGAGTCCATTCCTCCGGCTACTCCTGCGAGGCCCTGAGGATGCAGGATGTTCAAGACGTCTTGCTCCCACGATGTGAATTCGGGAGGGGTGGGTGGGGGTCCGCCGCCAGTCTTCTGGACCGTGATGTTGTGCCTGGAGACCATCGATCGGACCTTCCCCCGTAGGTCGTTCCATCTTTTGCGGATGTCCTCCCTATTCCTGGGATGCTGTCCCACCGCGTTGACCCTGTCCACGATCCGCTGCCATAGCTCCGCCTTCCTAGCTATACTGGTGTGCTGCACCTGCGAACCGAAGAGCTGGGGTTCCACTCTTAGGATTTCCTCCACCATGACCCGGAGTTCTTGGTCCGAAAAGCGTGGGTGCCTTTGGGGTGCCATGGGGTGGTGTGGGTGAGGTGTGGGGTGGTGTATGTGATGATAAGTATGTTGGTGAGTGGTGCTTTGTGCTACTATGTGGTGTGTGTGATGGTGTAGTGTGCCTCAGTGTGTCTTGCTATGGATTGTCTGCTGTGTCTCTCTCTCCTTCTCTCAGTAATTATGGTCGCAGGGGTTTGTGGGTGATGTGGGTGTGTGTTTTATAGTTGGTTGATTGTGTGGGAGTGGTGTGTGTATGTGTATCAGGTGTGTGTATTTCAAATTGTCCAATGTGGCTGTGTTTTGGTGCTGTGTGTGTATTCTGACCGCGGCGGTGTGTAGCGCCAATAGAATACCGCGTTTGAATGACCGCCGTGTGGATTCGTGGGTCGTAATGGCATGGGCGTATTTCTGTTGGCGTGACGGTGGAGGTTTGGTCATCTCCAGTTTCTCGCTGCCCGCTGATGTGGCGGGCTGCAGTGGAGGACGGATTTTTGGAGGTTTGGCCGTTGTGGGTCAGAATGACCGTGGCGGTTAACCGCGGCCGCGGCGGTGTTATGGCGGTCTTCTGACCGGCGGTAAGGGCCTTTTACAACCGAGGTCAGAATGACCCCCTATATGTTTACACATATAAACTACACATTCATGTCGATATATCAGGCAATGCATGTGCCGACATTTACACAACGTCCATGCATTTGTTAAACATTCAGTCATCCCTAACAATGTAAAACATAAACTAAGGATTGGAAGTTTTGCTTTAAGAAGTTATGTACATCTAGCATCCTTCATATTTGGTACTCCAATCAAGAACATACATGATGTATCATGTCAATATACTTATTTGTGATACATTATGAAAAAAGTGTCACATGGGGCATGTGTGCAGATTTACATGCAATTATATCAGAGGACTGTGATATTGGTTTTTAAACGGCCCCCAAGTGTGTTCGTGCGATACAAAAACCAAAATAAACGACATAACAAATGTAAATGTAATAAACATTTAACATGTATTTAACCTATTAGAAATTGTAGTCGGCTTTCCAAGTTTTTAGAGGCAGTCGGTCTTATAAATGACTCAAAATGACAAGATTTTAAAACAAGCACTTGCAATGCAATAGGTCTCGCATTTTCTTGAGTTAGAGCTACTGGCATTGTAAATTCATAACTGGACTTTTCTTGACACATAAATTAGTCAACCCTGCCTCGTAATTTATTATTTTCCTGCCATATAATTCCAGTGGCCCAGCATTTAACTAGAGCACTTCCATTTACCTTCTTCCTCTATATTTAAACAGATACAATTATCATATAAACCTTTATCAGAAATAAACTTTTGGCATTAGATAGTAATGCTCAAAACACCATAACAAAAATATAATTCAGGACGGATTGGAGGGTGAAATGAAAGAGTGCGTCGGAAGTAACGATGGAGAGGTCAAGTGGCGTAGTAATGGTGTCATGGGCCCTGGGGTAAGAAAGGAAAATGGTTAACTGCAATTTCGGTAGGAAAAAACAGCAATAATTAGAGTTGAGTGAGGTCTCCCGGTCTCTGGGCCCTGGTACCACTGCACCTGTTGCTCAATTGATAACTAGGCCTTAAGAGAGAAAGAGGATGGGGCAGAAAACGAGAAGCAAAAGAAATTCGACAGACAAGAGGAAGAAAGAGAAGGGGTTGCAAATAAATAAAAGAAAGAAGGGAAAGAAAGAATTAGAAAATGAAAACACAATTAAGGGAAGGAAAAAAGGAAAGAAGCTAGCGAATGAAAGATAAAGAGGAAAAAATAATGAAAGAAGTATGAAAAGAAAGAGAAAAATAAAATGAACATTAGAGAAAAAAAAGAGAGATGGTGAGAGAAACAAGCAACGAAAGAACCAGGGCAAGCATGTACTGACATATTTCCCACATACACAGAATGGGAAAACCACTTTGACACTTCGGGTCCCGACAAGTAACTTGTGGCTTCCACAGACAGACGGCAAAAAGAGGGATTTATAGTAAAACATGAATTGACAGATAAAGTTAAGAAAAATACCAGAGAAAGGAAGGAAGAAAGATCTGAAAAAAAAGGTGAAAGGACGTATGCCGAGCCAAAGGAAAGAGCAAATAAAAAAAACAAAGAAAGAATGAAGGGAAGAGAAAAAATAGTGAAAGAATGTACACCTGATGAAGAAAAAAAGAAAGGAACGAAACAAGGAAAGAAATAACCAAGGTTTTTGCAAGTGTGAAAGAGGAGGTAGCAAGAGGAAGAGGGAAATAAAAAAAGAGAGAGGAGTAGAAATAAGCAGTTGAAAGAAAGAGCAAATCTATTAATGTGTGGATTTTAAAAGTTGGAAAGAGAAAAGTGGGGGAGAAAGAAAACGTAGAGAGTCAACAGAGTAAAGGAAAGAACAGAGTGAAACAGACCCTCCCAAATAAAGATGGCAGCTAAGAATAGATTTAATTGGCTCCCCCACGTCATCATACAGAAATCAGAGTGTGTAACAACAGGGGGCACTGTAGAACAGCAGGAGGTGCATTAGCAGAGTTGTATGTGAACCCCGAAAGGCAATATTGGGGTGCTTCAGAACAGGATTGGGGATATAGACAGAGCTTTGTCCTAGCCCAGTGCTGGAATAAGAGAAAGGCAGCGTGTGAAGAATAAGAAACAGAGCGCTGTGTAATTCCTGGTATTGGAATAATGGGGCACTGTAAGTTAGGGCTGAGGTGCACTGTCAGAGTTGTATGTGGCCTGCAGTACTGGAATAGTAATGGGCACAAAAGGTCCGCAGAGAGGTATGTTAATGGAGCTATGTGTGGAACCTAGTATTGGCGTGCCAGTGTTGCCAAGTGTTAGCCTGGAGGGGCCCTGGTGAAACTGCGAGTGGGGCCCAGCATGGGAGTGGCATTGCCTCTCAACCACTGAAGCGAGTAGTCCTGAAGGGCGTGTGTGTGAGCCTTAGTACTGAAAAGAAATGTGCACTGAATGTTAGAATTGATGGATTCTGGCAGAGCTGTTGTGGTTCCCATCAACAGTGGCGTTGGATGTTAGACTTGAGGTCTAGCTGTGTATTGCTCTTTTGGGTCAAATATTGGCTTGGCAGTGGGACTGAACATTAGAATTTAGCTGCTCTAGTGGAACTGTATGTGAATGGTGTCCAGTATAGGAAATGAAGTAACCTCGCAGAGGTAGAGCTCTGGCAGACAGCATGTGGGGTTCTGGCACAGGCACAGCTGAGGGCTTGGAGTGTGTGAACTGAGGTGCACTGATGGAGCTGCGTCTGAGGTCCAAGTACTGGAGCAGCAGAGTGTACTGACTGGAAGAACTGAGGTGCTCTGGCAGACAGCGTGTGTGGGGTTCTGGCTCTGGCACAGCTGAGGGCTTGGAGTGTGTGAACTGAGGTGCACCGATGGAGCTGTGAGTTGGATCCCAGTATGGAGCAGAAGTGGGCACTGTCTCTAAGGATTGCGGAGCCCTGGTAGGGCTGGGTGCCTACGCTGTAAGCAATTACAAGCAATCCTCCACACTTGCTCACAGCACACAGGCAGGCACACTTGGTAAAGAAAATTCAAGCCTAGGAAGGACAGGAGCCAGGCAGCTGAGAGAGAGTGCAGAGAGCTCACAAAGAGCAAATATGACCAAGATAACAGCCTGATTTATAGCCTTGTTTACAGCTAAGCTCAGAGGAAGAGTGCTCTGCAAATGAAAAGGGAAGCTTCCTTGGACAGAAGCAGGAAATAAAGTACAAAAAAAGTATATGGTATAAATACCATATAAACAGGGAAAGCGTAATTATACAGTAGTTGGTCCCACACAGAAGGAAGAGGGACAAAGAGGAATGATTGACCACTAGCAAGCAAGGATTTTTAAATGACACTGAAACTAACAAATTATATACCTGGAAGCCCATGGAAGAAGTATAGTTAAAAGTATACAAAAGGTCGAATGCTTACGCTCGACCTAACAAAGCGGAGGTATGCTTTGCTGCTCCATTCAAACAGGAACCCGTCTGATAAAAGTGAAAGATCGCTTACAATTGCAGCCTAGGGTACATCTCTGGCTCCTCCAGCAGCTTTCAGACACAACAGTTTCCATGTCTAAGCCCTTTAGACATTGGTTCACACTCATCACACACTTGCAGGAGTTCTCCTGGGATGCAACAACAGTCATCCAATATAGTGCTCTGTTTTGGCTCCATGGCTGCTATGCTATAGTTATTTTATTACAAAAATTCAGAACATTAAAGAGCATTTCTATAGGCTCTACAATACCAGTGTAAATAAAGACAACAAGGATCAAATAAACCCTGACAAAGGTTAGATGTTCTATCAGCTAAAGTAAGATCATTGACCCCCGCCCTCCACAAGTGTTAAAAAGGCTTAAGGCTATCATTTTTACTCCTTTACTAAATCTTCTCAACTTATCACTCTTGCAAGGGATGGTGCCTGATATATTTAAATAAGCAAAGTGATTCCAATACTGAAAAGCAGGATTTGGATCCGCTGGAGCTAAAAAAATTACAGACCTATATCTCTGCCTCCTTTTCCGGCTAAACTATTGAAGGTGTATGTTGCCTCCGAACTATGAACGTTTTTACAGGATGCAGAGTTTTTGCTTCCTGCTCAGGCAAGTTTCCATCCCTTACACAACACAGAATCAGTTTGACTATCTGGATTCACTGATTTAAGGTCGAAAGAAGATCAGAGCAGTGATGCAGCATTGGTTTTGCTTGACCTCTCTGCGGCCTTTGACATGGGCGATCACAAAATATTGATGGAACATGTGAAGGACGCAGTATTCAGGACAGTGCACTTCAATGGATTGAATCCTTTCTTGAAAACCACAGCCAATCTGCAGTCCTGGCACGTTTTGTCAGACCAGACCCCATAGGGTGCATAGTAAGTGAGCCTGACCACTACAATGGGGAATTCTCTGTCTCAAGAACATATGGAAACAAGAATTTGCATTGCAATGCAATGGGTCTCACGTTTGCTCGAGTTAGAGCTATTAGCATTGTAAATTCCTAACTGGAATTTTCTTGCCACATAAATTGAAAATGAAAAGTAAAACAGTTTCACATAAGCGAGCCAATTCAAAGCACCACGGCCGCCATGAGCATGAGTGTGAAGGAGAGACACAAAAAGAAATAGAAGTTCACTCACAGTCAAACGTATCGCCAATTGTGCAATTATCTATGTAACAGGGACGATGGCAAAGGTGGTAACAAAACTGCCCCATGGAGGGACAAACAAAGCATTTACCAGCGTGAGGGAAAGTGCAAGGGGGGTGGATTGCGGAGTGGAGTTAATTAAAAAAAAAAGCACTTACCTGCCTGGTGCTGCCAGCCGCCTCGCGCTCCTCTGCTTCCTGGTCCCAGAAGTCTCTGGGACAGCATGAAAGCCTCCCTGTGGAATCCCTGTGCTGCTCTCATGCTATTAACTAGCATAGGAGCAGTGCTGGATTGGCCTGAGCGGGCTGGTTTGCTGCTTGCTCAGGCATAGGGAGTCTGTGCTGTTTCTCAAACCTGGCTGTCAAATACAGCTGGGTTGGAGAAACATAACTTTGCATGTCTGTTTGGCCGGACAAACAAATATGCACAGTTAAGGGCACACTCCACTCCCCCCCTCTCCCTCGCCCTCCCATGGCCCAGCCCCACCCCTCCCTGCACATGCTGGCTCAGCCAGCAGCAAAAAAATATAAAAATATGAAATATCATTTTATTTTTCTGCTGCTGGCTTTGAGCCAGTGGGGTGATGCTCCTCCGCGAACCGGTGCTGATACACAGACAATGAATCATACATGTGTAAAAAAGTGTATAAAATTGTTACATAGGACAAAGGGGACTACAAAGTGTAGGACTCACAATTCATTCATATTGGTAAGCATTTTTTAAGAGTGCTTGGTCTGAGGAACCATAAACTCAGGATTCAGAATGTTACACAGTGGTCAGGGTTGACTTCACTAATAACAATTACTTTCCACCCAAAGAAGCTCATTTTAGCAAAATTAGGATAATCAAAGACTGGGAAAACATAACTTTCTAACCTGTACCATAAGGTTTGGATGCATCTCTTTGATGGCAGTTCATAGCTCACTGTGTTAGATTAAGATTGTAATTTCTGAACTGCGCAGTAACAAAAAGATCTCTGTGACAAAAGCAGTATCCAACTGAGCACTGCACATAAAATACTGTTCTTTGATCCACACAGTACACGTTTTTTTGCAGCAGGCATATTAACCCTCTGCACAACCTTAGATGAGTCAAAACTGCCACTAGACAAAACTCTGATCTCTCCCCAGCAGGTACATTATTCACCAGAATTATCTTGACACTTTTATTTTTGCCTGAAAACTGTTGGATATACAAGGAACTCTGCAGTACTTTTAAAACTGCTGTACTGCTACAAACCGCCCCCCAGTAATAAAAGCGTCTCCCCCAACCTTCCAGCCTCCCGTGTAAATGTCCAATGTCTGGTACGGCCAGTCTGGCCTTGAGGTTAGGGCCTTATACCTCCCAGGCAAAAGCCTGGTTTGTGGGGCCCCTCAGGGTTCCTCATTATTGCCTCGTCTATTTAATCCCTATTTAAAGCCTCTTGTTGCTGAATTGGTAAATAGATGTTGCAATGAATATAATTATGTGGACAACACTTAGCTAGTATTTCATTTGGATGTCATGCCTTTAGCCAGTGCTTAATTTGTAAATAAAAACGTGCTGGTGCCCAAAGCGCTCCTATGAATCACGCAGCTGTTGTAATTAAATATGTGAGTACAGAATACTAAAGGCCTCATTTCAACTCTGGATGTCAGTGACCGCCAGGGTAAAAGTGGCGGTAGTACCACAAACGGGCTGGCGGTACTGCACACCACATTTTGACTGTGGTGGTTCCGTCCCGGCAGTCGTAATCCACCAGGGCAGCACTGCAAGCAGCGCTGCCCTGGGGATTTCTACTCCCCTTACCGCCAGCCTGCCGTGGCGGTAATTACCACCATGGAAAGGCTGACGGTAAGGGGACTCAGGGGGCCCTTGGGAGCCCCTGTACTGCCCATGCACTTGGCATGGGCAGTGCAGGGGCCCCCCAGGCACAGCCCCATTGCGCTTTCCACTGCCCGAATTACGGGCAGTGGAATGCTCGACGGGTGCTGCTGCACCCGATGCACCTCAACATTGAAGCCGGCTTGAAATCGAGCCGGCTTCAATGTTGTGGTGACATGACCGCTGGGCCAGCGGCCAGAAACGCTGTTTCTGACCCCTGGCCCAGCGGACATGTCAAAATATGGTGTTACACATACCGCCAGCACTGGCGGTATGTTGGCAGCCGACAGCACGGCGGTAAAATGCATTTACCGCCGATGTTGAAATGAGGCCCAAAGTCAGCATAATCCTAAAGTCATCTCGGGCCTCCTTAATCTATTTATGGCCACTCCCTTCCTCTACGCCATTCCGGCCTTCCCTTTCCCATGTGTGTCTTTTACTTGCAATAAATGCCTGATGCAGAAAAATAAGTGCCGGCCCCCAAAAATAAGTGCTGGTG
This sequence comes from Pleurodeles waltl, assembly GCF_031143425.1. NCBI lineage: Eukaryota > Metazoa > Chordata > Amphibia > Caudata > Salamandridae > Pleurodeles > Pleurodeles waltl. Next base: position 131,769,010 of record NC_090444.1, read on the forward strand.
CCCCCCACCGGCAACCACCGGCTCAAATTAAGCACTGCCTTTAGCTCCCTGTAAGTGCACTCTACGAATGATTTTTTACATAACATAACATAACATGTACTTTCTTTGGCATGTAACCCCTTCAAGAGACAGGCTCAGATTTTCTGTGCAGGACAACCTTGCAACACTTCTGGGTAGTGCAGGGTCATCTATTCATCAGAGAGCTTAGGGGCAATCTCAGGTTTTGTAGTCTTTATTTCTGGGGGACCAGTCGAGATAGCGACGCACAGCCTGGCAGGGTTGTGAGCATACAGATAGTGGGTTCCAAAACTAGGCATTTATTCTATCTTGAGTAGAGTCTACAACTTAACGGCAATGATAGGGATAATGCAAGGAGACCACCCAACACACTTCAACAGTAGGGAGGTGTAAGGAAATGCCTCCTTGGCATGGTTACCCCCTGACTTTTTGCCTTTGCTGATGCTATGTTTTGAATTGAAAGTGTGCTGAGGCCTGCTAACCAGGCCCCAGCACCAGTGTTCTTTCCCTAACCTGTACTTTTGTTCACACAATTGGCACACCCTGGCATCCAGGTAAGTCCCTTGTAACTGGTACCCCTGGTACCAAGGCCCCTGATGCCAGGGAAGGTCTCTAAGGGCTGCAGCATATCTTATGCCACCCTGGGGACCCCTCACTCAGCACAGACACACTGCTTGCCAGCTTGTGTGTGCTGGTGAGGACAAAACGAGTAAGTCGACATGGCACTCCCCTCAGGGTGCCATGCCAACCTCACACTGCCTATGCAGTATAGATAAGTCACCCCTCTAGCAGGCCTTACAGCCCTAAGGCAGGGTGCACTATACCATAGGTGAGAGCACCAGTGCATGAGCACTGTGCCCCTACAGTGTCTAAGCCAAACCTTAGACATTGTAAGTGCAGGGTAGCCATAAGAGTATATGGTCTGGGAGTCTGTCAAACACGAACTCCACAGCACCATATTGGCTACACTGAAAACTGGGAACTTTGGTATCAAACTTCTCAGCACAATAAATGCACACTGATGCCAGTGTACATTTTATTGTAAAATACACCCCCAGAGGGCACCTTAGAGGTGCCCCCTGAAACCTTAACCAACTACCTGTGTAGGCTGACTGGTTCTAGCAGCCTGCCACACTCGAGACATGTTGCTGGCCACATGGGGAGAGTGCCTTTGTCACTCTGTGGCTAGTAACAAAGCCTGCACTGGGTGAAGATGCTTATCACCTCCCCCTTGCAGGAGCTGTAACACCTGGCGGTGAGCCTCAAAGGCTCACCCCCTTTGTTCCAGCACCACAGGGCATACCAGCTAGTGGAGTTGCCCGCCCCCTCCGGCCACGGCCCCACTTTTGGCGGCAAGGCCGGAAGAGATAATGAGAAAAACAAGAAGGAGTCACTGACCAGTCAGGACAGCCCCTAAGGCAACCTGAGCTGAAGTGGCTCTGACTTTTAGGAATCCTCCATCTTGCAGATGGAGGATCCCCCCAATAGGGATAGGAATGTGACCCCCTCCCTTTGGGAGGAGGCACAAAGAGGGTGTAGCCACCCTCAGGGCTAGTAGCCATTGGCTACTGCCCTCCCTGACTTAAACACACCCCTAAATTCTGTATTTAGGGGCTCCCCTGAACCTAGGAACTCAGATTCCTGCAACCTAAGAAGAAGAGGACTGCTGAGCTGAAAAACCCTGCAGAGAAGACAGAGACACCAACTGCTTTGGCCCCAGCTCTACCGGCCTGTCTCCCCCCTTCGGAAGAAAACTGCTCCAGCGACGCTTTCCCCAGGACCAGCGACCTCTGAATCCTCAGAGGACTGCTCTGCTCTAAAAGGACCAAGAAACTCCAGAGAACAGTGGCCCTGTTCATCCAAGACTGCAACTTTGTTTCCAAAGAAGCAACTTAAAGACAACAGCATTTCCCGCCAGAAGCGTGAGACTTGCAATTCTGCACCCGACGCCCCCGGCTCGACTTGTGGAGAAACAACACTTCAGGGAGGACTCCCCGGCGACTCCGAGACTGTGAGTAACCAAAGTTGTCCCCCCTGAGCCCCCACAGCGATGCCTGCAGAGGGAATCCCGAGGCTCCCCATGACCGCGACTGCCTGATTCCCAGATCCCGACGCCTGGAAAAGACCCTGCACCCGCAGCCCCCAGGACCTGAAGGATCGGAACTCCAGTGCAGGAGTGACCCCCAGGAGGCCCTCTCCCTTGCCCAGGTGGTGGCTACCCCGAGGAACCCCCCCTCTTGCCTGCCTGCATCGCTGAAGAGACCCCTTGGTCTCCCATTGATTCCTATTACAAACCCGATGCTTGTTTGCACACTGCACCCGGCCGCCCCCGCGCTACTGAGGGTGTACTTTCTGTGTGGACTTGTGTCCCCCCCGGTGCCCTACAAAACCCCCCTGGTCTGACCTCCGAAGACGCGGGTACTTACCTGCTGGCAGACTGGAACCGGGGCACCCCCTTCTCCATTGAAGCCTATGTGTTTTGGGCACCACTCTGAACTCTGCACCTGACCGGCCCTGAGCTGCTGGTGTGGTAACTTTGGGGTTGCTCTGAACCCCCAACGGTGGGCTACCTTGGACCCAAACTTGAACCTCGTAGGTGGTTTACTTACCTGCAAGACCTAACAATTACTTACCTCCCCTGGGAACTGTGAAAATTGCACTGTCTAGTTTTAAAATAGCTATATGTGTTTTATTTGAAAAGTATATATGCTATTGTGATTATTCAAAGTTCCTAAAGTACTTACCTGCAATACCTTTCATGCAAAGTATTACATGTAGAATTTGAACCTGTGGTTCTTAAAATAAACTAAGAAAAGACATTTTTCTATACAAAAACCATTGGCCTGGAATTGTCTCTGAGTGTGTGTTCCTCATTTATTGCCTGTGTGTATGTACAACAAATGCTTAACACTACTCCTTTGATAAGCCTACTGCTCGACCACACTACCACAAAATAGAGCATTAGTATTATCTCTTTTTGCCACTATCTTACCTCTAAGGGGAACCCTTGGACTCTGTGCATACTATTCCTTACTTTGAAATAGTGCATACAGAGCCAACTTCCTACAGGAGGTTCATTCAGCACAACGGCACAGGCAGATCGGCGCTCCCTATCTCGTTGGTCATATTTGATGGTGAGTCTCTCAGTCAGCTCCTTCTGCAGGACTGGTACTTCCTTCCCTCTAGCACAAGTGTGACTCCTTGGTTCCCACAACAAGCTCAACAAATCCTCCTTCAGATGGTACCTCTAAGGATTTGTGGGTAGCAAGATGGCAGAGTAGCTGACTTTGCACGGCGCTCCGCCGGACCTAACTAAATCCTGCATCGATCTGATATCCTGGAGCCCCATCGACCCTCAAAACAACTGTGGCCCATTCTGGCAGCTGAGACCGGTTACTACGTGCGGTCCCACAGAGTCCAGGAGGAAGATCTGTGGCAGAGGAGAAACAATCTCAGAGTAAGTGGAGAGGGCTGGACAAAATGGCGGTTGCCGCGCTCTGTGGCTGAGAGAGACAGCCTGGGGATGCCCTAGAGCCGCAGTTGGCTGACTCCGACCCTCAGAGCGATCGGGACCTGACAAGCGGCTGCCTCAACTGTAGCCATTTGAATGGTTCACCGGGGGAGGCACACATCGACGCTTGAGCTGGGAGTCTCCTTCACCCCCCCCCTGGCAAGAAGCAGGAGCAAGGGGGAGAAAAATGGTCATTCCCTGGAGACATCAAACCAGAGTGGGCAAGACCAAGGCCTGGAAACTGAGCACTGGAGAGGCCCGGGCCACACGTGACAGGGCCATGAGTGTGAAGCCACTGAAGGTAGCAGCCTGATCCGGGGAGTCACCGACAGGGCTCCTCCCTATCCAACTGGACGAGACGCAGAAACAGAACAGAAAGATGGGAAGAAACGTGCAGAGTTGAAGAGTTGGTCCCCGGACCCAGAGGCCCATAAGAGTGAGGACTGAGGCGAAGGGGGCATGTTGAGACTTGTTCTGGGGAAAGGTTGAGAGTTAGGTTTACAGAGTGGGAGCGACTATAACAAAGACATAGATATAAGGACATAAGGTATGCTCAGACAAAGACACAACGCAGGGATGATGGGGACTGTCCACCGAGACATGAAAGGGACCTCCATTATGACCTGGAATGTGAACCTACTGAGCAACAAAGTCAAACGAGGGTTGGTGACCACCTATATTAGATGGTTAAGGCTGGACACTGTCTTACTACAAGAGACTCACTAACAGGGCTCCCAAAGCCAGGTTTTAAGCCGAGGGGCCTACACCACATTGTCCCAGGCCGGATTCACCTCTGGCTCGCAGGGTGGCTGTACTGGTTTGAAAGTCACCCCCCCCTTCCAGGTCCAAAAGACTTGGACAGATCCCAACGGGATGTACGGTGCAGGGTGGGGCATGTGGGGATGATGAAACATCACACTTATTAGTGTTTCTGCCCCCCAGTGACTAAAACAGCCTACACTGGACAAAATCACAGCAATACTGTTAGAGACTGACTCCTCCCTTTATATTGTGGGGGTTGACTTTAATGACGTTATGATCCCTGAAATGGATCGATCTGCACCATCCCCAGTGTCCCAATGGAAACACTACTTGCACGCTTTGCAAACATGATAAGACGCTCAGATCTTTGGAGTCACCACCCGGGAGAAAGTAGATACTCTTATTTCTCTGTAACTAATAAAGTGTTTTCCAGGATAGACTATTTTTTTCGCCCCGACAGGAGAAGTTGAAAATATAGAAAGAGCTGACTATCTGATCTCTCCCCGATCTGGCTCACCCTGGGGGAAAGAACCCACCAATCAGGCTTGGGATGGCAACTGAATTCTTGGGAGCTAAGAGATGAGGGGATTTCGTGGGAGCTTAGGTTGAGATGGAATTTTATTTTGAGGAAAATTCAGAGGACTTGGCGGTTACACTCTGGGAGGCCTATAACACAGTGCTCAGGGATAGAGCGCAAAACATGATAGCACACAGAAAGAGGAAGGGCGAGGAAGGGCAGGAGGGAGTTAGAAGATCTGGAACACCGGTTAGTGCAACTGGAGGTAATCCCTAGGGCAGTTTCTGAACCCCCCCACCCTCTGTAATATAGCGGCCCTGCGCACAGAATACTGATCCCTGGCAACCAACAAGGCAAGGAACCAGATACTAGCCACGCACCATCATCTTTATGATACAGGAGATCAAGCTGTCAAACTCATGGCCTGTGTAGGACAGAGGGAGACATTGGCGCATAGGACTCATAGCATAATGGACAGTAATTACAAAGTGTATGACACAAATCAGAGGATAGCGGAAGAATTTGCAAGATATTACAAGGCATTTTACAAGGCGCTCTTACTTGGAGAAACCCCCCAAATAGAATCCTACTTAACCACAGTAAATATACCAACCCTCCCGCAGGAGGATCAGTTGGTCCTGGAGGAGGAAGTCACTCTTCCTGAAGTGCTGGCAGCCATAACTCAGGTAAGGTCCCTGGCCCCAATGGCCTACCGGTCTAGTTCTTTAAAAAAAAAAAACGGGATCCTTGGCCCTCCTCTACTCAAACTATACATTGAGGCGAGAAATGTGGGAATACTATCCAGAGAACTACGCTGGGCCATATTAGTGGTCATCCACAAGCCAGGGTGTTAGACTTTTCATCCTGGGTGTGGTCTCCCTTAACTTTTTGCCTCCGTTTCCCAGGTTGTTGATGTGTGCTGGACTCTGATTTTGCTGTTTTTGTTACTCTGGGCACTTTACCACTGCTAACCAGTGCTAAAGTGCAAGTGCTCCTTTACAAAATGTGTATGTAATTGGCTTATCCATGATTAGCATATTTGATTTATTAGTAAGTCCCTAGTACAGTGCACTAGAGGTGCCCAGGGCCTGTAAATCAAATGCTACTAGTGCGCGTGCAGCACTGGTTGTGCCACCCACATAAGTAGCTCTGTAATCATGTCTCAGACCTGCCACTGCAGTGTCTGTGTGTGCAGTTTTAACTGTAAATTCGACTTGGCAAGTGTACCCACTTGCCAGGCCTAAACCTTCCCTTTTCTTACAAGTGAGACACCCCTAAGGTAGGCCCTAGGTAGCCCCAGGGCAGGGTGCAGTGTACAGTTGAGAGGACATAAAGTAATGTGTTTTATATGTCCTGACAGTGAAATATTGCTAAATTTGTTTTTCACTGTTGCAAGGCCTGTCCCTCTCATTGGTTAACCTGGGGGCTAAAGATCGACACGACTCCGATCTGCAGCCGAAAAATCAGCGCGCCGTTGGCTTCGCGGCTGAAAATCGATGCTCGCCTGCAACGCGACCAAAGAATCGACACACTGAGCTGGAGAAACGAAGCGCAGCATCGCTGACGGAGGCTGGTGTGGTTTTTGGATGATCGTGCGGCTGGATTTCCGACGCAAACACCACTGGGTGTGTAAAAACAACGCAAGGCCTGCCCGGATCCGAGAGTGCTGACTGGATTGACGCATCGCTTTCCTGCAGAGAGAAGAAACGATGTGCCCGACCCGACGAAAGGAGAACCAGCGCAAGTCTCGTGAGTGAGTGAAACCGACACATTGCAAGGCCTTTTTGACACACACTCGCCCGTGCGGGGTTATTTTTTACGCACCCAAGGTACATTTTCACGCTAACAGTGTTAGTGTGTGTTTTAAACTACATAGAATCTTTTTGCTTTTTAATTGATAACTTGACTTGTGTATTGTTGATTTTTGTCGTTTTGGTCTTGTTTTGTTTAGATAAATATTTACTATTTTTCTAAACCTGTGTTGTGTCATTTTGTAGTGATTTCATCAAGTTACTGAGTGTGTTGGTACAAATACTTTACACCTAGCACTCTGAAGTTAAGCCTACTGCTTGCGCCAAGCTACCAAGGGGGTAAGCAGGGGTTAGCTGAGGGTGAATCTCTTTTACCCTGACTAGAGTGAGGGTCCTTGTTTGGACAGGGGGTAACCTGACTGCCAACCAAAGACCCCATTTCTAACACAGGGAAACCATCGGCAAGCTGTAGTTTCTATCTTCCTATCTCCCTCCTAAACGTTGAGACTAAGATACTGGCAAAGATCTTGGACACAAGACTTAAGGGCATTATACCCCCTTTATTTCATAAGGACAAATCAGGATTTATGCCACTGAGATCAAGTAGGTTCTATCTCCGTCAACTCCATATTTAGCATCGATCGTCCACACAAGAAGGGAACCTCATTTATTCTTCTCCTTAGATGCCGAAAAGGCATTCAACGCCATACACAGGCCCTTCTTACTGCAGGTACTTTAACCCAAATTTTTTGGCCTGGATAGCATTGCTATACCTAGCCTGAAAAGCTTCAGTTACAGTGAATGGTATTCTCTCACAAGAGTTCCTAACAGGACGGGACACGAGACAGTGGTGCCCCTTATCCCTCCTCCTGTTTGCCCTGACTTTGGAACCACTGGCCTGTGTGATTCAGGCACACCCAGACATCTCAGGCTTCCAAGTAGCGGAAGCTGCAGTGCAAGATGAAATAATCTCATTATACACTGACAACATCCTACTATAGGTCACCCTGACAAGAGAGACAATCCCGCTAGTGTTTAAGGTATTGGACTACTATAGCACCCATTCAGGACACAAAATAAACAGGGACAAAGGAGGACTATATTTGATGGGTGAAGATCTAGACTTGACGGCCCTTCCTGGCCAATTACGAATAGAACAGGAGGTTTTCCAATACCTCAGGATTTATGTGACCCCGGACAAGGAGTGCAGCTTGGACCTCCGCAGAGTGGTGACAGACTCCCATGCAGACGTGGATCACTGGAGGGGTCTACCACTGACACTACTGGGCAGGCTAGCCATTCTGAAAATAATTACCCTGCCAAAATTCCTATACGTCCTCCAAAACACCTTTTATGTAGTCCAAGGCAAGATCTTTGTCAGAATAGATGAGGAGGTCCACAAACTATTATGGAATTGTGACACCCAGGGTAGCACGGGGGATGATGCAGTGCAACCAGTATAATGGGGACATCTCTCTCCTGAACACCAGAGCATAATATTGAGTGACACAACTGATAGTTGTTAATGACTGGGGATATGTGCCTGGCAACCACCTCACCTATGTGCTTGTGAGAAGTCAGTTTCACCCAAGGCCTTATCTACATTATTTATGGGTGGGAAGGCAACAAGAACCCTGCTAACGGCAACTCAGATGACGATGGAGGCCTGGAATAAAACAGGGAGCTATATTGCGTGGGAGACTGGGATCTCACGGGAAACCCTGATGTGGGTAGGGACGAAGCTGAAGGAAATTGGGAAACTGAGGTTTCAGAGCCTGGGACTTTATTGGGATCTCCAGCATAGGGGACATCTTGAAGATAGTAACCTGATCCCTTTTAGTTCTTTCCAGGGCAATTACCAGCTCAGCGACACGCAATATTATAAATATATACAACTCAGGCATGCCTGGTTAGCAGAGGGACTGAACAAGGCTGATATTCTGGAATATACACCTTTAGAAGGTAGACTACTCCCAGGAGAGCTGGAGGAAAAAGGGGTCTCTTGCACTTATTAGTCGATAATTAATAACACCCCTAAATCTATGTGGGACAAGGGCAAATGAAGTGTGTGAGCTGGACGATTTGGACTGGCACTGACGCATCCGAGGGAAGTGGTGATCAAATCAAGACTGCAACTTATACAGTTCAATATTCTCCATAGGGTTTACTATAACCGACTCTGCTTGCGAGAGCAGAGTCCCACACTGCCTCAGATGCAGGGAGAACCAAGGTTCCATCCTACATATCCTCAGGGAATGTCCCAGTATACCATGATACTGGAAAGCTGCGTTGGGGAGCTGGGCGGGGTTCTGGGAGAGGCCTTTCTGACTGACCCAAAATACGTCCTCCTTGGTATACTCATGGAGGTAAATTTCCCTTGAGCAAAGCTTCTCTTCTGCAACCTGGTGGTGGCGAAAATCGATATTGCCATATACTGGAGGGTCTGAGGTTCAACTCTCAGAGAGAGGAACATTGAGATGGACCTCTATATGGTGGCAGAGGAGGTTACATATAAAGCAGGGGGTGTCTGAGGAAATGTATAGGGTCCTTCGATTAAATACTATGATTTGGATTCCATGGAGGAGAGTGGTGTCCCCATCCCTACTATCCCATTGATTACATGTTGAAGGTTAATGTGCATATTATCAGATACAGAGATACAGAATTCACCGTCATGAGCTACCTGCCTATATAATGTTTTACTACTGATGTTGTAACATTACTTACCGTTCTGATATGGTTATGGTTGTGGATGCAAGTATTATCATTTTTCTTTTGTATGATATAAAACCAAATTTTAAAAAACAAACAAAAATACAAATTTCTCCTTCATTTTTGACTCCCGGTGATGTTCCCTCACCTCAGGGGAGTTAGCTGCAAGATAGACACCAATCCTTGGTTGTGCAGTAGTCCTCTGGGGGCTCTGTGGGGCACCCTGTTGTGATGTGAACATAATCTAGAATGTAAGGTGTTCACCGTTCCAGAGGAGGCAGTTGGTCAGTAACCTCTTGGATGGTTGGAAACCAGGTTGTGTTTCTCCCAAATAAACTTGAAACGAACATTGCTGTGTTTACTTGGACCCTCTTTCTCCCTACATTTTGGCGATGAGTTACCTTGATCAGGGGTACACACAACCTGGCTGTCGGCTTTGTTTTCTACTCACCAGCCATATTGGAGCGTCGCTGCGGTGTTCCCTGGAAGGGGCCATGTACGCTGCACTCATTGCTGTGGTTTTCTGGAGGTGTTCGAGTGCTGCTTTCTACTCAGCGGTGTCTTGGGGTGAGGGGAGCATGTGCGCTGCCTTTCGGAACTGTTGCGCGCAGCTGGACCACTCCCGATTCTGACAGAGAGGAGTTGCTCTGTAGCGGGTACTCCTGCTCACGGCATCAGTGGAAGACGAGTGCCTCCCAAGCAGGTACGCACCAAACGTGTGTTGGGCAGTACCCTGTGAGGTGAAGGGGCCCTCCTGCAGTTTGCTTTGGCACGTGCATGCGCTCGTGTGCTTCTCACGCACATGTGCTCGTGCGCACCACCTGCCAGTTCTTCTCTGGATTTTCCAGACATCTGGGGAAATTCACAGAGAAGACAAATAATTTTTAAAACTTGTTGCGTAAGGGTAGTAGGTTCAAGTGGGAGAAGGAACAACAACTTTGTTTTGACAGCATTAAAGAGGAGATGTGTTGAGCTGAAATTTTAACAGTACTTGATAAGAATTTGAGATCTGCACTCACAGTTGATGCCAGTGCATCTGGTTTGGGTGTCGTTCTTTCACAGTATCATGATGGTGAAGAAAAGACGGTGGCTTTTGCCTCTCGTACTCTAACACCGGCTGAGAGAAATTACTCAGTCATTGAGCGTGAAGCTTTAGCAGCAGCATGGAGTGTTGAATATTTTCGGGTGTATTTGTGGGGATTGCCTTTTGTCATATGGACGGATCATAAACCACTGGTGAAAGTCTTGTCTGCAGGTGGAGCACGAAAAGGATCAGCTAGATTGGCCAGACTAGCGGCTAGACTTCAGGAGTATAATTATACTGTTGAGTTTTTGCAGGGTTGGGGCAAGGTTTGAATACCACAAGAGTGAGGGAAAATCTTTGGTGGCCGGGGATGAATAATCAAATCGGAGAGTGCGTACAAAATTGTGAATTGTGCAAAGCAAGTGAGAAGAGGTTGGTTTTTGAGAAGAGTGTGGGGGGACACTTAGAGGACCCAGGAAGGCCTTGGCACACGGTTTGTATGGATTTTGTTGGAGCGCTGAATGAATTGTCGTCTGATGTGAGATTTGCCATGGTGGTGGTGGATGTCCACTCCAAGTGGTTGGTAGTGGAGTTTTTGAGGGATATCACTACAAGTAGCACGATTGCAGTCTTGATAGATATTCTCAAAAAAGAGGGTGCTCCGGTTGTGTTTATCACGGATAATGGGACGCATCTTACATCGCATGAAATGATCAAATGTTTGCAGGCAAGGGGAGTTAAACATTCTTGCACCTCGCTGTATAATCCTAGGGGGAATGGGATGGCCGAGAGAGCCATTAGACTCCTTAAGGGATCCATTCAACTTGCCTTAGCTAATCGTTATGATGTCAAGGAAGTCATTTCTGATATGGTGTGGGTGCATTGTACCACACCACATAGCATCACGAATGAAATTCTGTTTGTGTCTATGCAGGGACGATTACTGGGTAATAAATTAGTTCCAGCTTGGTTGAAGGGCGTGTTGAACGCTCATGCGGAAGTTCACAGACATAGTGGTGTTCAATCTCTTAATGAAAAAGGGGTTCATTCTAAGATGTGAGTGGGGGTGTGGGACTGGGTCAAAGTGAAATTGGGAAGAATCCAAGGAGGTTTGGCTAAGTTCAGGGGCCCTTTTAGGGTTCAGCGGGTTGGTACATTTTTAGTGATTTTGGAGAATGGGGAAAGATGGAATTTTCGGAATGTGGCCTTGTATCAAAAGGGAGGTATGTCAGGCAAGAGTGTTGATGACTATTGCTCAGGATTGATGTTTATGAGTGATGATGAAGTGGTTAGTGGGATGTGCAGCGGTGCTCCACATAGAGATTTTGAGGATCAGAGTGGTGTGTGTGGGAATTGTTCTGTTTCCGGAAAGAGGATTAGAAAGCCACCTTCTTATTTGAGAGATTATGTTAGATAATGTACTTATTGTTTATTTGACTAGTTTATGTTAGATAATGTACTTATTCTTACAAATTTTATTCTATTGGTTAATATTGCTGATTTCAACTTTGTTATTTGTTTCTCTTTGTTTTCCTTAGTTGTTTTGTTGATGAACGGGGGAGAATGTGTTGTGATGCAAACATAATCTAGAATGTAAGGTGTTCAGCGTTCCAGAGAAGGCAGTTGGTCAGTAACCTCTGGGATGGTTGGACGCCAGGTTGTGTTTCTCCCAAATAAACTTGAAACAAGCATTGCTGTGTTTATTTGGACCCTCTGTCTCCCTACACACCCCTCCTCCGTCAAAGAGAACTCGGAACTGGAACCATTACTCGGTCAGGCAGCTCCAATTTTTACATGATTTCCCCAGACAGAGGATGGATGTGGATTTTCGTTGACCTTGTTTAAGTCAGTTTATCTTTCATTTGTCCCAGCTAGGCCATTTTCCTAAGCCAGCCTTTACAGCATTCACGGCAGGGCAGCCTTCAGTTGGAGCACCCACCACTGATGTACAAAAGAGGTGCGAGGAGACTGCACCCTAGCTATTTACAACCACAGCTGACATAGCTCAGGAAAGACAAAGGTCGGCGCCCCTTCAAAGGAGCCCTTCATTCCTGACAGCAGAGACTGCAGTCCTCATAAATCACCACTCCCTTGTCATCTACCAAATGACGGTAAGGGAGGCTAATTAATAAATAGTTGTCTTCTGGATTAGAAAGGACCTTCAGAACTTCTAAGGGAAAACATTTCTCCTTTTTCTCACTTCAGGGTTTGGCGCTGCCCTCTCAGAAATATCAGCAATACACCGGGGAAAGCAACCCCACCTCCATTTTGTGCGTATGTCCAGTTCAGGGGCTTCCAAAACGCATCCTGAAGCCTCTGGCTCATGCAGACACAAATGTACTGCATCCTAGGCCATGTATATTGTCAGTGCTTAGCATCGTTGCGCTAGGATTGCAGGTTCATGACCAGCAGTGTACTGTCCAGATGAATGGGCCGTTAGGCTCACATGACTCAGGTCTGGTCACTTTAATCATTTGCAGAACACAATATGCTGCCGCCACCGTACTAAATGCGTGAAAACCGTGACGTGACAGTGCTCCTTCTGTCACTATGAGGGCTTGCTCTATTCACATCTCCAGGTTTGGGACTAGTTCAGAACTTATCATAGTCATGGGAAGGCCTAGGCCTTCATGCCCACACTTAATTAGTGTGCAGTGACACCAAAACCCACCAATGAGGATCACAGATTCTCACAGTTTAGGCATGCAGGGCAGGGGGCACAATGATACTCCATGCAGGTCATCTTCCCATCCTAACAGTACTCCATGCAGGTCACCATCCCATCCTAACAGACCCTACCCCTATGCCAGGACTACAGTCATGATCGTCATTTAGTGGTCGCCAGGGGTCGCAGCGGCGACCCCTGACCTCAGAGGTGACAAATTCAGTGCCAGGAACACAGTGACAGCTGATAGCGCGTCCAGTCCTTGTAGATTATTTATACTTGGACACGCCGGAGGTCGGTGAACCTTTTGACCGGGTTGAGTTCTCCTCATCCAAAGAAATCGTCAGATCCCTCAAATCAGTAATCAATAATCATTTAAAATCAATAACTAATACTCAATTAGTTATCAAACAACAAATTAGGTCAATAGAAAGCAGTGATTTGACACACCATGACCTTTCAGTCATGAATAACCACACCTGTTTATTAAAAGTTAATGAGTTTATTTCCCTATATTAACAAAGCTAATACGATATAAGTAAGTCTCAAAATCAAATGATACCTATATATGAACATTACTGGCTGTCCATAACGGCGGAAGAAACGCAACCTACACAAAACTTGGATTATAATACACTCAGATATAGCAGTGCAAATCACCAATAAAAGCAACTGAGATTGACTAATGGCATACATTGATCAGCATAACAAGATTTCAATTCAGCACGGTGTATTAAATGAATACCTCAACTAACCTCTGATTAGCATTGGCATGTGGGGCTTCATGCAAAACGACTTTAGTCAACATATATTTAGAAAACTTCTAGCTTGGGCTCTGTCAAAATAAGCAGTTGGTACCTAAGAAGGAAAATACAATGAATAATACATTTATCTTTTCATAATTACCAAATATAATCAGCATTCAAGATAAGTCTTCGTCCTTCAGGTACCAGTTCGATCAGCATGGGGCTTCTCCAAAGGGGGGGCAAAGTTAAAGTCAAGTTTTCCTTGCAGCGGCAAGGAAAACAGGGGCAAAAGTTATCGTATGGGCAAGACGGGGTAAAGTTAAAGTTAAAGTCTCTAGGGTGAGAATTCTTTAAAGTCTCTCTCTCTGGGATAGAGAAAAAGCATCAAAGTGTCATCAAAGTAAAAAGTGGCAATGGCATCTAAATGGCTTCTCAAAATGTGGCGCGTCTTCTCTTTGTCCGGTGGGATTAAGTAAGAAAAGTTCCAAATTCTTCAGGTTCTTCCATTGGAGGGTCCATGGGGTGATTTCTCTTTGACCAATGTCTTTTCTCTTAATACTCATCTACGTGTAAGGTGTCCTTGGAGTTTTGGAACATAACTAGCAACAATGTTGCCAATTAATTGTGCATCAGTGTCTTCATTGTCTGCACCTGCAGAATCTGACCTTGAGCTTCAAAGGGGATGAAAGTTGCCTAGCACGCAACTTTGAGATAAGTGTATTAGTCATTCTACTGGAAAAATACAGCTTTTAAACATTCAAACACGTCTTTGTTAATACAAGTGAAAACTACGCAGTTAAAATTGAGACCAGGCAACTAGGCCAAAGCCTCTGCTAAATTTAAGCTAAGCATGTAACAGTTTCAATGAGAAAATTATAAAGTATAACTTTAAATATGGTATACTAATACATTTTTGCCGATTTTCATGATTAATTAAGCTTGTTTAAAACTAGTGGTGACCTACTTCGTGGGCACATTTTTCTACACATTTTATTTTTCTTTGCTAAAACACATTGCATATATGGTTTTGTTACATGATATATAAATTTGTTAGTCTTTCTTTTTCCGCTTCATCAATCCCTCCTCTGATGACTAATTATGTCATCATACTAAATCTTCCTCCACAAATTTTATTTTATTCAAAATTCTGTTTCAATCTTCTTTCATTTCAATTAATTCTCTTTTTCTTTTTTCTCCCTTTGAATTTTCTCTGTATAGTTTTACTATTTATTTTTGTTCTTTCTCTTCAGTTCTTCTTTTGTTTCTTAATCTCAATATTTTAATAATTTTCCATATTCCCCAAATACCTATTAAACAAATTAATATTATTAATATTCCTTTTACTATTTTCATTAATATTCCGTTCCAAATGTTGCTGAGCCAATTTCCCACGGAAGCAAAACCTTTTCCAACTTTTTCCAATACTCCTGGTTCTTTCAATTCTTTCAGATCTGTACTATCGTTAGTTAAATTTGTAAGCATATTTCTAATTTGTTTACTGTTGTCAGGTATATATGAGCAACAGTGACGTGCACTAAGCATTTTGCAAACGCCGCCATTCTTTGCTAAAAGAATGTCTAAAGCGAGCCGATTTTGAAGAGTCATAGCTCTTTCTGCAGCAAGTTCAGTATCCATCAGGATCATTGCTCCTGAGAAATTTGTCAGCATGTTATCCCCAATAGTAGACAACTTTCGTATTTTAATTGAGTTCAATATAACTCCTACTGAAGGAATTATTGCTCCAAATATGTCTCATACCACACCAGAAGCTGTCTCCCTTTTCTGAATACGATGTAATTCAGACAGCTTCGGAAATTTCTTTAAATCATCTAGTTGATAAATCTTTGGAAATACGATTCCCAAATAACATATCCCATACCATCCTTTAGGAAGACGATGATAGGCGTTAAGTCCACAAATATAATAGACCCCTGGAACAGCTGGGTCTTGTCCATTCAACATGAACGTCCATTTACTCTGGAATAAAAACACGTGTTTACATTCACTCGTTCCCACAAAGATTTTGTCATAATATGATTTAGGTCTATAAATACAAAGTTTTCCTAAATGTAATGCATCTAAAGCTAATTTCCCTTGTGTTTTTATTGCGGCAAAAGCATAGTTATCTACAGATGTCCTTTTTTGCAATTCTTTTTCTAATTTTTCTTTCAGCAGTTTTCTTCTATCCTCAGTGTGATCTAAAAAGCTTTTCTCTACTGGTGAAAGTAAGCATGTAAGGTTGTCTCTATGATCGTAAACTGTAGCAAAAGGCAAGATTGGCTCAAAGAAACCTCTAACTAATTTTATATAATAGTCTCTTTCTGTTTTACTCAAATACTCTATTATGGGGACAAAGGAAAATACGACGTCCTGATTGGAATAGAATATACTCCTGGTTATAAAATCTGGTTAGTAACAAACTACATGTTATTCCATATGTAAGGGGCATGCTATGATATGTAACTCCTTCTAATACTGATATAGGGATTTGTGTACATACATAACAATCCTTCGCGTCCATTGTTTCAACATACTCATTCAGCAAGTGATAGAAAACATTAGATGAGAGTTCTTTCTTCGTGTTAGTATCGTCATGTTCGAGTCTCTTTAAAGGAGTTAATTCAGTAGTAGTTTTAAAAGTAGAAGCATCATTCGCGTTTCTTTCATTCCCTCCATGCATTCCAAGAATTATTGCCATAATTATTAGTACACATGCAATTATCAAACCTATACACATGTATTTACAACATTTCATCCTACGTCCTTGTGTAGTATTGTCAGTCATGATCTATAGAAAATCAGAAAGTTGAAGATAGTTTATCAAATCAAAATTTGCAGAGATATATATATATATATATATGGGATCAACGAGGTCAAAGTTCACACGGTTTTCTTTAGCAGCTTAGCCTCTTATCGGTTTAGCAGCTTGTCTCAATATCGGTTTCAAAGTCAATCAGGTTATCAATGTCTTATCCAGTAATGTTCATGAAATTAAATTTTCAAGTGCCAAAGTTTCGTTCTGCTTCTTCATTTTCAAGACTAAGAGCTAGAAATTCGTCTGACCAATCGTTAGTGGCTGTGTATGCCCATTCTGGACCGGAATATCTTCTGTTTGCTACTCTTTTTATTTTCAATTTTGCATCTCCTTTCGATTCTCCTTCGCTTATGTCTTGTTCTTTGGCTGTGTCTTTTTCTTCATTCAATGTGGTTATGATAGATACTTCTTTTCTTTTCTCTTTCGAGTCTGGTCTTTTGTCTTGATTTAATGTTTCTTTAGTCTTTGATTTCACTGGTGATATGCTTTGTCTTCGTTTCGCGTTGTTTTCACTTGACGGACCTGCAACCGGTTCCGGAAGAGTTGGAACAATTTGACTTTGCTCCGTCTCGTCTCCTTCACCTGGGAGATCGGTCAATTTTTCTCCTTGTTCTCCTGTATCATCTGTTTTTGAGAAAGCCCTCCTCTGATTAGGCTCTCCTGCTTCTTCACCTGAGATAGGATCTTCGTTACCTCCTGGAGCTTCTTCTCTGTTGTCCTCGAAAGGAGTGACTGTGTCTTCCTCAGTGAATATTTCTTCTGCTTCAGTTTCTCTCGCTTTCAGGCTCTTTTCGTTCTGTCTCAGTGCCTGGTACTTTCCTGTTAGTTGTCGGTAATTTCAGTGCTTCAATTTCCTCTTCTGTGGGACACGTCACTTTTTTTGTGTGATTGGCGTGAATCCAGTTGGGAACTCCCGCACACTTCACAGCGGTGGTAGTTGTCAGAATCACTTGAAAAGGTCCTTTCCAACGGGGTTCCAAGCACGACTTCCTCACATGCTTCTTTACCACAACCCAGTCACCTGCTTTCAAGGCGTGTCCTGGACCTTGGATCTGTGGCAAGGTGGTTGCCTCCACCTGGTGAGAAAAAGAACGGACTAGATCAGCCAGACCTTTGCAGTAGTCCAATACCATATCATCTGTAATATTTACAAGAGCATTAACAGGAACTGCTGGAAGTCTCATGGCTCTGCCCATGAGAATTTCGTGCGGTGATAGTCCTGTCTTTCTATCAGGTGTGTTTCTCATTGACATTAACACCAAAGGCAACGCGTCAGGCCATTTCAAGTTTGTGGATGCGTATATTTTCGCCATTCTTGATTTCAGTGTGCCATTCATTTGCTCCAATAGTCCTGATGCTTCAGGGCGGTAGCTACAATGCAATTTCTGTTCAATGTTCAATGCTGCACATAATAATTTGATTACTTTGTTATTGAAGTAACTTCCCCTATCTGATTCTAAAGAGATCGGGAATCCGAAACGTGGAATTAGTTCTCTCAACAGTAGTTTTGCGACTGTGAGACTGTCATTTCTACGTGTAGGGTAAGCTTCAATCCAGTGGCTAAAGATACACACAATCACCAACACATATTTCAAGCCTGCATGCATAGGCATCTCAATGAAATCCAGTTGCATTCTGCTGAACAGACCACCTGCTCTTCCAATGTGGCTCAAATTTACCATGGTTCCCTTACCTGCGTTAATTTGTTGGCAAATGACGCAACGATGGCAAACTGCTTCAGCAACTTGGCGAAATTTAGGATTAAACCAGTCAATTTTGAATAATCTAATCATGGCATCTCTTCCAATGTGTGCTTGTACGTGATATAGCCTAGCTATTTGCGTCAAAAGACTGTCTGGCAAAACTAACCTCCCTTCATTTGAAACCCACAAATCATCTGATTTTTTTACGCATTGTAATTTATTCCATGAGAGGTTTTCGTCTCCACTAACATTATTTTGTAGAAATTTCAATTCTTCTACTGTGTCTACAACTTTTAGCCGCAAAGGCTTCATTTGGTTAAAGTTCTGGTTCATTTATCAAATTCCATTCGTCTCTGAACAATATACAGTTCAATGCGCAAAACCTTGCGACTTGATCTGCATATCCATTTCCCAAAGAAACGAAGTCTTGTGATTTCAAATGTGCACTGCATTTTACCACTGCTACTTCTCCTGGTAACTGGATAGCATGTAACAAATCTTTGATTCTTTCACCATATTTCACTGGTGATCCAGAAGAGGTCATAAAGCCTCTCTGTGATGACAATTGTCCAAAGTCATGCACTATTCCAAATCCGTACTGACTGTCAGTGTAAATGGTGACTTTCATTAATGCGGAAAGTTGGCAAGCTCTAGTAAGGGCTACTAGTTCCGCTATCTGTGCAGAATAAATTCCTTCAAGCCAAGATGCTTCTAGAACACCAGTTATTGTACATACAGTATATCCTGCTTTCAATATTCCTGCTGCATCTCTTAAACATGAACCATCAACAAAGATAATCTGATAATTTTCTTCCAATCGAGTATCTTTGATATCAGGTCTTGGTTTAGTACAAAATTCAGTCACCTGAAGACAACCATGTTCGATGTCCTCTGCATTTTCAATTTCAACATTTTCACTGGGAAACAAAGTTGCCGGATTTAATGTAGTGCATCTTTTTAATTGCACGTTAGGCGATCCCAAAATTACTGCCTCATATCTCGTAAGCCTAGCACCAGTCATGTGCTGTGTTCGGGAACGTGTCAGAAGGATTTCAACTGAGTGAGGGACCATAACTGTTACAGGATGTCCCATCACTATTCCTTCACTTTGATTAAGGCGTATACCAACTGCTGCTACAGCACGCAAGCATCCTGGTAAGGCTGCTGCGACTGGATCCAAAGGAGCGGAAAAATATGCTACTGGTCTGTTTACGCCACCATGGGCTTGAGTCAAGACAGACAGGGAACATGCATCACGTTCATGACAAAACAATGTAAAAGGCTTTGTGTAATCAGGCATACCTAAAGCTGGAGCTCTGCACATGCATTCCTTTAATTCAATAAAGGCATCCATTTCATCTTTCTTCAACATTATTTCATCTTGCACATTTTTCTGGGTCAGTTTCAGTAAAGGTTTGGCTAGAGTTGAGAAATTGGGAATCTATTGGCGACAGTAGCTCACCATTCCCAAAAACGTTCTCACCTCTTTTCTTGTTTTGGGTGGACTCATTTGAAGTACAGTCGTTATTCTTTCTTTCAATATTCTTCTCAACCCTTTTTCTATTTGGTGACCCAAATATTTCACTTTCTTTTGGCAGTATTGCAATTTCGAAGGAGACACTTTGTGTCCATTCCTTCCCAAATGATTCAGTAGGGCAATAGTGTCAACTGTACAGTCATTTTCTGTTTTGGATGCAATCAGTAAATCGTCAATATACTGTACTAAGGTTGATTCAAAAGGTAATTCCAACGATTCCAAATTTTTCTTCAGAATCTGATTGAAAATAGATGGTGACTCTGAAAACCCTTGAGGAATTCGACACCAACAGTAGACTCTGTCTAAAAATTTGAAACAAAAGAGAAATTGGCTGTCCTCATGAAGAGGCACAGAAAAGAATGCTTGTGACAAATCAATGACTGAGAACCACTCTGCATCACATGGGATTTGAAACATTATTACAGCTGGATCTGGTACTATGGGACAACATTTGACTATTATGTAATTTATTTTTCTCATATCTTGAACAATTCGGACCTTTCCACTTGGCTTTATCAGTCCCATAATTGGTGAATTACATGGACTACTCAGTGCTTCTTTCAGTACTCCCTGTTTCACAAATTCGTCAATGAGTTGGGCGACTTTCATAAGGATATCTTGTGGCATATGGTATTGTGGAGTCTGAGGAAAGTTTACATTAGGTTTTACAGTCACTTTCACTGCTTCTGCTTCTTTTATCAATCCTACTTCTTTCCCTGTCATATCCCACACTTCTTTTCCAACGGTTTCTTGTAAATCAGCTGGAATATCTGCTTCAGTGAGCAGGGGATAAAGAGTAATCAGGGGATACTCTTCATCAACAGTTTCCATTTCTTCTTCTTCTGTACTGTCCTCTTCTTCCTCATCACTGTTTGTCTGTATTTTAATTCCATTATGTGAGCACATAATCGAGCATCCTAGTTTGCATAATAGATCTCTTCCTAAAAAGGATATTGGACTTGAGTCACACACCACAAATTTATGTAACCCTTGAAAGTTACCAATTTCGACTTGTACCGGATCTGTAATTGGGTTTGTCAGATACTGATTTGCTACTCCCACTCCTTGAACTGTTCTCCCTGAAAGTGGCAAATTTGGTACTTTGATACTTCTAACTGTCGAGCGTGTAGCTCCTGTGTCAACCAAAAATGAAACTCTGTGACCCATAACTCTTCCTTCCACATGAGGGTCCCTTTTGATCAACTTCGAAAGATGCTGCAAGCATACAATTTCACTCCTCATCTGAACTTTCACTCTCCCATTCATTGTTTATTCCATTCTCACTGTGTAACGGGAATTGGTGTACTGTGTTACTTTGATTCATTCCTTGACCTGTGACCTGTTGAGGAAGCATTACTTGTTGCTGATTCATTGGTGCTAAGGGTACTTGCATTTGCTGATTAGGTACCATAGGAAACTGCTGTTGCATCAGCTGTGATTGTACCATTTGTACACAGGGCATTTGCACCTGCTGTTGTTGCATGGGTTGTAGACCCTGCATCTGATTTATATTATTTTGGAAATTTGGGTTTGGACCTCTCAATTTTGGTCCTCTCACATTTTGAAATGTATTCACATCATTGTTTTGCTGACCTACACCTTCCTGCACCAACACGGGGCACTCCCGTTTCCAATGTCCGGCGATTCTGCACGTGTGACATGGCATCACTTTCTTCATTGCCTGTATACCATTTGGAATTACGACAGTATTTAAATCAGGGCCATTATTTACAAAACCTCCTCGGCCTCTGTCTCTCATCTGTGCCTGAAACATAACATTTCCCTGCTGTTGCTGCTGCGGCAATTGTTGTTGAAAACCTTGCAAACCTGTCTGAGCTGCTCTAATCTGCATCACCATCACTTTTTCCTTCAACTTTTTCTGCTTTGTTTCAATCTCATCACTGCAGTATTTTGCATAGTTTAACACTTCATCAATCGACTTTGACTGCCAACAAATCAAATGCATTTTAATCATCTGGCTAATTTCGGGTCTCAATCCTTCCACAAATCTGAATACAAAATGGAGCATGTCTTTCGCTTCAATCGTTTCCGTGCCATTATAATTTTTAAATGCTTTCAACAATCTCTCATAGTATGCATGTATCGACTCTTTAACTTCCTGTGCTGTTCTGTCAATTTTCTGCCAATCTACATTTTTTGACGCAACTTTTGCTTTCAAATACTCAATCACCTTATGGTATATTTTCATTACCTCAGGCGATGGTGCACCTGTGTCCTTATCTCTTTCCGGTTCTTTTGTTGGCCAATCTATAGCTCTTTTACATTCTTCCCACAAATCTGCTGGAACTACAATGTCAAATAAAGTATTCAAGTCTTCCCAAAGACACTTTGCGAGTTTCACGAATCTATCTGTTTGTTGATACCATTCAATCGGTTTCTCTCTTAACATGGGGTAATCATCCGTAAAATATTGAATATCACACCTGTGCCATGGTACGTGAATACATTTTCCTCCTGCTGTTTCTCTCATTGGTAACATGGTTATAAGATCATCATTCTGTTGTGTTCTAACATTTTGATCTAGGGTACTTTCTTTCTTCTTATCCTTTGTAACCCATCTGCTTTCCCACTTGTCTAAGCATCTCCAAACCTGCGCGCTTTGCAGTATTTCTTTAAGGTGCGTTTTCATTCCTGCAGATCTCATGTGCCCAAAATCTTTTGTCTCAAAGTCTAGCCTGTAACTTCTGCTCAAGTGCTTGGTTTTATTTATGTCAATTTTATATCTGTTCGCAATTTCTTGTAACCTCTTATGTACGCTGCTTACTTGTCTTGTAATTCTAGGGCAAATGTATCTCAGCTCTTCTTCTGTGTATGATTCTAACCTGTTCAGACCCATTGTTCCATCTACGAGTTCACCTGCTTCCATGCCCAATCTTATTTGATTCAAATATTCTTCTCCTTTTCCTTTGGGTGTACTCTGTGGGGTATTCAGACTGTTCAACCATTGTGTTAACTTTTGTGCATTTAGTCCCATTAATGTAGCATCTACATCCACTGCTACTGATGGTTTCTGTAATGTTTCTGTTTTTGAAATTTACGGTACTTTCATTGGTGGATTTGACCTTACCACAGTTGCCGGAACACAAATTGGAATCGGACTAAATTCCAACAAAGACCCAGATCTGTTTGAGATTGTTCCCATGGGAGTCATTTCTTGGGTATTTTCTACATATCCTCTTCCTGTCTCATTCTGTGTCATTACACCTTGATCGCATATACTTGGCTTTGCTTGTATATATAATGGTACTGGCGGACCTACAGTGATAGGCAAAGATATTGCATTCAGATTCTGTCTGTTACCCAAATTCTGTGGCATGTTAATTCACATATTATGGTTCATCATTGCTGACATGTCTAACTGTGTTTCTGCTGTTTGAATGTACCTTGGCATTTCTTGTGTCTGCCTTTGAGGCATCACTAAATTAGAATTTATTTCCAATTTATGCTCATCATAATAGCATCTTTGGACCTGTGGATGATAATTATTAACAGGTTCCAGTTTAGTTACGTCAGGATATATTCTCTGAACTTGTGGTATTTCCTGTGTAAAAGGCATATTAGGACTACTCTGCATCTGCATTTTTCTCAACTTCGGTGTTACAATACCCTGTATTGGTTCTGGAGGGGCAGTGCTAGTGCTTGGGCCATTTTCATTTTCCACATATGGTGGTGGACGGTCATTTAGCAATTGCAGAATGAATTCCTCATCATCTGATTCATCTGACCTTTTCGAGGTTCTCTTGTCTTCTCTATCTTTGAACTGACTCCTGTTTGTTTTATGGGTAGCTTTCTTTCCTTCCGCCTCTACTTCTTCAGTAATTGCTGGAAACAATTTAATTCCCTGCAATATATCTGATCTCCAAACCTTTTGAGCACTATCCCATCTAGCATCTGCTAGTGTCTTTTCTACTCTTCTCACTCTTGTCTCAAATTTATTTTGTAGTTGCTTTCTAGCTATTTGTTCCCAAATTGCTAATGCTTCAAACTGTGCTGGTCTTGGAGGTATTTTCATGTCATATAGCGCAAATCTTAAATTCTCCAAAACTCTCAAATTAAACGTCCCATGGATAGGAAACGCTACACTTCCATGCTTTTCTGTTAATTTACACCATTGTTTTAACCAAAGACATGGTGCGACACCCTTTTCTTCAATTACGATGTAAGCTGGTGTACCCTCGGGCGGTGTTTCTTCTCCTACATTTGCTTTAATATATACGTCTCCCCCTCAAGGCACTCTTAAATGCTTTGAAAAATTTAATCTTTCCGTCTTTTATTTTCTCAAAAATGTAATCAATAAGTGGCTTTAATTCCCAGAATACTCTTTGCTTGCCTTTCCCCACCAATTGCGCTTCACAGACTGCGTCCAATCCGTGTGCGACCCTTCTCACCAACCAACAGATCCCAGCGCGGCTCCAGTGACATCACACTCACACACTGCGGCTGACAAAGTCTTGCCGCTTGTCCTCCTTCATTCAGCTTCACTCAAAACTATTTTCTGCAATATATCGCGAGCACTAATTAAAAAGAAGAAAACAAATCTGTCGGTTTACTACAGGAAAAGGTAATACAATCGGTTCAGAAACCTTAGGGATTTTTCACTACCCTCTGCAGTTATTACATCTTTCTCGGTTTCCCACTTTCGCAAGCAAAATTTGACCTGCAAACTTTACTCTAAACTGATCAATGAACTATTCTAGTGCACCCTAGAATTCATCAAATCTCAAAGTCGAAAATGTTCTTTTATTCCTCAATATTCTAACTGACTCGTTGACCACGCCCGATCAACCTATTAAACCGAACAAATTACAACATCAATCAAGTGTCTCATACACTTTTCAACATACTCCGGAGTCTCTTGACCTAGCAGGGCCCGTTTCAACATCAACAACCATGTGGACAATTTTTTGCACAAAGCGCTACACACATATGAAGTTCGACGACTTCCCTACTTTCACACTTTGGAGTACCACTCCTCTAAAATTTTGATTGGAGTTCGTAACCCCCTAAAAATCCTCACAAACTTCACATTTGTCTGCGGCATAAGCTTTGCAAGCGCGAAACCCTAACCTCATTCATACTGTCACTAGAAACGCCGAGAACATCCTCACACCTCCATTTCCTCCATTCGCAAGCTCCGAGATTCCAGGAAAGTCATTGGGGATTTAGGGCATCATCATTTCTCCAACTTGTTTTATTTAAAAAAATTCTAACTTGGATCCGTCTATATTTCGGATGGGGTCTCAAAGGGCCAAACCATCAAGCTCTGCGACCATCTACTGATAGCGTGTCCAGTCCTTGTAGACTACTTATACTTGGACACGCCGGAGGTCGGTGAACCTTTTGACCGGGTTGAGTTCTCCTCATCCAAAGAAATCGTCAGATCCCTCAAATCAGTAATCAATAATCATTTATAATCAATAACTAATACTCAATTAGTTATCAAACAACAAATTAGGTCAATAGAAAACAGTGATTTGACACACCATGACCTTTCAGTCATGAATAACCACACCTGTTTATTAAAAGTTAATGAGTTTATTTCCCCATATTAACAAAGCTAATACGAAGTAAGTAAGTCTCAAAATCAAATGATACATATATATGAACATTACTGGCTGTCCATAACGGCGGAAGAAACGCAACCTACACAAAACTTTGATTATAATACACTCAGATATAGCAGTGCACATCACTAATAAAAGCAACTGAGATTGACTAATGGCATACATTGATCAGCATAACAAGATTTCAATTCAGCACGGTGTATTAAATGAATACCTCAACTAACCTCTGATTAGCATTGGCATGTGGGGCTTCATGCAAAACGACTTTAGTCAACATATATTTAGAAAACTTCTAGCTTGGGCTCTGTCAAAATAAGCAGTTGGTACCTGTAAGGAAATGCCTCCTTGGCATGGTTACCCCCTGACTTTTTGCCTTTGCTGATGTTAAGTTTTGATTTGAAAGTGTGCTGAGACCTGCTAACCAGGCCCCAGCACCAGTGTTCTTTCCCTAACCTGTACTTTTGTTTCCACAATTGGCACACCCTGGCATCCAGGTAAGTCCCTTGTAACTGGTATCCTTGGTACCAAGGGCCCTGATGCCAGGGAAGGTCTCTAAGGGCTGCAGCATATCTTATGCCACCCTGGGGACCCCTCACTCAGCACAGACACACTGCTTGCCAGCTTGTGTGTGCTGGTGAGGAAAAAACGAGTAAGTCGACATGGCACTCCCCTCAGGGTGCCATGCCAATCTCGCACTGCCTATGCAGTATAGATAAGTCACCCCTCTAGCAGGCCTTACAGCCCTAAGGCAGGGTGCACTATACCATAGGTGAGGGCACAAGTGCATGAGCACTGTGCCCCTACAGTGTCTAAGCAAAACCTTAGACATTGTAAGTGCAGGGTAGCCATAAGAGTATATGGTCTGGGAGTCTGTCAAACACGAACTCCACAGCACCATAATGGCTACACTGAAAACTGGGAAGTTTGGTATCAAACTTCTCAGCACAATAAATGCACACTGATGCCAGTGTACATTTTATTGTAACATACACCCCAGAGGGCACCTTAGAGGTGCCCCCTGAAACCTTAACCAACTACCCGTGTAGGCTGACTGGTTTTAGCAGCCTGCCACACTCGAGACATGTTGCTGGCCACATGGTGAGAGTGCCTTTGTCACTCTGTGGCTAGTAACAAAGCCTGTACTGGGTGGAGGTGCTTCACACCTCCCCCCTGCAGGAACTGTAACACCTAGCAGTGAGCTTCAAAGGCTCAGGCTTCGTGTTACAATGCCCCAGGGCACTCCAGCTAGTGGAGATGCCCTCCCCCCCCGGACAAAGCCCCCACTTTTGGCGGCAAGTCCAGGAGAGATAATGAGAAAAACAAGGAGGAGTCACTGGCCAGTCAGGACAGCCCCTAAGGTGTCCTGAGCTGAGGTGACTCTGACTTTTAGAAATCCTCCATCTTGCAGATGGAGGATTTCCCCAATAGGATTAGGGATGTGCCCCCCTCCCCTCAGGGAGGAGGCACAAAGAGGGTGTAGCCACCCTCAAGGACAGTAACCATTGGCTACTGCCCTCCCAGACCTAAACACACCCCTAAATCGAGTATTTAGGGGCTCCCAGAACCTAGGAAACTAGATTCCTGCAACCTAAGAAGAGGACTGCTGAGCTGAAAAACCCTGCAGAGAAGACGGAGACACCAACTGCTTTGGCCCCAGCTCTACCGGCCTGTCTCCCCACTTCTAAAGACACTGCTCCAGCGACGCTCTCCCCAGGAACCAGCGACCTCTGAATCCTCAGAGGACTGCCCTGCTCTAGAAGGACCAAGAAACTCCCGAGGACAGCGGCCCTGTTCACCCAAGACTGCAACTTTGTAACAAAAGGAGCAACTTTAAAACAACTTGCGTTTCCCGCCGGAAGCATGAGACTTGCTACTCTGCACCCGATGCCCCCGGCTCGAATTGTGGAGAACAAACACTTCAGGGAGGACACCACGGCGACTGCAAGACCGTGAGTAGCCAGAGTTGCCCCCCCTAAGCCTCCACAGCGACGCCTGCAGAGGGAATCCCGAGGCTCCCCCTGACTTCCCAGATCCCGACGCCTGGTAAAGACTCTGCACCCGCAGCCCCCCAGACCTGAAAGATCAGAACTCCAGTGCAGGAGTGACCCCCAGGAGGCCCTCTCCCTTGCCCAGGTGGTGGCTACCCCGAGGAGCCCCCCCCTTGCCTGCCTGCATCGCTGAAGAGACCCCTTGGTCTCCCATTGATTTCAATTACAAACCCGACGCATGTTTGCACACTGCACCCGGCCGCCCCTGTGCTGCTGAGGGTGTACTTTCTGTGCTAACTTGTGTCCCCCCCGGTGCCCTACAAAACCCCCCTGGTCTGCCCTCCGAAGACGCGGGTACTTACCTGCTGGCAGACTGGAACCGGGGCACCCCCTTCTCCATTGAAGCCTATGCGTTTTGGGCACCTCTTTGCCCTCTGCACCTGACCGGCCCTGAGCTGCTGGTGTGGTAACTTTGGGGTTGCTCTGAACCCCCAACAGTGGGCTACCTTGGACCCAAACTTGAACCCCGTAGGTGGTTTACTTACCTGCAAGTAAGAACTAACAAACTCTTACTCCCCCTAGGAACTGTGAAAATTGCATGGTCTAGTTTTAAAATAGCTATATGTGATTTATTTGAGAACTGTGTATGCTATTTTGATTATTCAAAGTTCCTAAAGTACCTACCTGCAATACCTTTCATTTGAAGTATTACATGTAAAATTTTAACCTGTGGTTCCTAAAACTAAGAAAATATATTTTTCTATACAAAAACCTATTGGCCTGGAATTGTCTTTGAGTGTGTGTTCCTCATTTATTGCCTGTGTGTGCACAACAAATGCTTAACACTACTCCTTTGATAAGCCTACTGCTCGACCACACTACCACAAAATAGAGCATTCGTATTATCTCTTTTTGCCACTATCTTACCTCTAAGAGGAACCCTTGGACTCTGTGCATACTATTCCTTACTTTGAAATAGTGCATACAGAGCCAACTTCCTACAGTACCTAAGAAGGAAAATACAATGAATAATACATTTATCCTTTCATAATTACCAAATACAATCAGCATTCAAGATAAGTCTTCGTCCTCCAGGTACCAGTTCGATCAGCATGGGGCTTCTCCAAAGGGGGGGGCAAAGTTAAAGTCAAGTTTTCCTTGCAGCGGCAAGGAAAACAGGGGCAAAAGTTATTGTATGGGCAAGTCGGGGTAAAGTTAAAGTCTCTAGGGTGAGAATTCTTTAAAGTCTCTCTCTCTGGGATAGAGAAAAAGCATCAAAGTGGTCATCAAAGTAAAAAGTGGCAATGGCATCAAAATGGCTTCTCAAATATGGCTTCAAAATGGCTTCTCAAAATGTGGCGCGTCTTCTCTTTGTCCAGTGGGATTAAGTAAGAAAAGTTCCAAATTCTTCAGGTTCTTCCATTGGAGGGTCCATGGGGTGATTTCTCTTTGACCAATGAATAGTGTATTTTCTCTTAATACTCATCTACGTGTAAGGTATCCTTGGAGTTTTGGAACATAACTAGCAACAATGTTGCCAATTAATTCTGCATCAGTGTCTTCATTGTCTGCACCTGCAGAAACTGACCTTGAGCTTCAAAGGGGATGAAAGTTGCCTAGCACACAACTTTGAGATGAGTGTATTAGTCATTCTACTGGAAAAATACAGCTTTTAAACATTCAAACACGTCTTTGTTAATACAAGTGAAAACTACGCAGATAAAATTGAGACCAGGCAACTATGCCAAAGCCTCTGCTAAATTTAAGCTTAGCATGTAACAGTTTCAATGAGAAAATCATAAAGTATAACTTTAAATATGGTATACTAATACATTTTTGCTGATTTTCATGATTAATTAAGCTTGTTTAAAACTAGTGGTGACCTACTTCGTGGGCACATTTTTCTACACATTTTATTTTTCTTTGCTAAAACACATTGCATATACGGTTTTGTTACATGATCTTTCTTTTTCCGCTTCATCACAGTTCCACTTTCTTTTCTGTAAATTTTTTGTTTTAAACTAATAGTAAATAATAATATATCATTCCCTATTAGTGAAATAAAAAATGAAGTACAATTAGCTAGAAGACACCCTTCCAAGGCCACTAAGGTAAGTAAAAAATGCTTTTAAGTGTATGTTGTGTGCTTGCTTGCGGTTGCGAGTGTGCTTATGTGTGAGAGAGTGTATGCAAGTGTGAATTTGTATGTATGTGTAAGTATGTGTGTGAGTGAAAGTGGTGGTCTCAAAAGGCACGTGGTGTCACTTCCGCCTCCCCCCTCCCCTCCCTGGCATTTTGGTGATTTGACGTCCATGTGAGTTCTGCTTTCAAGCCACTGATGTTAACCAATTAAAGCCTTAAAAATAACCTCAGAACCAGTAAACATCTACCAAACCTCCTCCAACTCTATATTTCTTTACACAGGTGCCCCCCAAAGTCGCATTAAGGCCGACATGTTGGCGCTGTGCAATACATGAAAATAAACCTTGATGCTCCAGTGTCAGGATTTCTAATTTGGCATGCTAGGACAGGAGTGAGCCAAATCTGAAACGAACAGCTGAACTTTGCAATATCTGGAGTCTCCTTTGCAGTAACTTATCTCTACTTTAATAAAAAGCATGAAAGTGATCAGTGATGCCAAGATAAAGATGTGAAGTACATCCCTTAGATATCATCGAGTCAAGTACAATCTTGTTCTGCATAGAAATTGTAAAATAGAAAACTGAGATAAACCAACCGTGTGAAGGGCTGGATGGAGTGCCAGCACTCCTCCTAGGTTTACCACAAAATCCTTTTACTTTGAATTAGGCACAGATGTTGAAGCCAAAAAACTGTGAGTCCCCCACTGCGGATTTGTATTTATTGCATGAAATATGAGGACATTAAAGAATTCTGTCTTCACGAGATTAACGATGTTTTGTAGAAAAATAAACTACTCGCCCGTCAGTTGTGCAACCTGCAGTTTTGGCAGTGAGGTCAGCTGGTGTAAAATAGCCCGCATTTGTACAAAAAAAATATTGAAAAAACAGCAAAGGCAAGAGTTTATTTATGGACAGTTATTGGTTTGGGTCAGTGGTGGGGTGCACTTTATTCTCACATATCCTCAGTTCTTCAAAGTACTTTGTGCGTTTTTAGAATAACACAATTCTCAGATGCTCGTATTCCATACTGTCCTTCTGTTCCCTCTGTGAATATAATCCAATAAAGTTCAATAAACATAGGAACCCGTTCTCATTGACTTTGCAAATTTCCCCAAAGTATGACTCAGCTTGGTGCATATGATGAAGCTGAAACTGCAGGGTGGGATGATAAGAATAACAATGGTCAACAGTAAAACAAAACAGTGAAGTAATGAAGAGCAATATTACGACTTAGCCGAGAACTAAGGGTCATGGCATATTTACAAGTCCCTTGCATCACCATAGCGCCGACATAGCGTCATTTCTTTTATGCGAAGCCGGCGCTAAGGCAGCTTTTCTGCCACGCCTTATTTACAAAGTAGTGCAATGCTTGCATTGCACCACTTTGTGACCTCTTGCACCAAATTATGCCTGCGTTTAGCCATAATGTATGCAAGTGGGCGTTCGGCACAGGGAGGCCCACAAAAATGTTGCAGTGAAATTTACTTTTCACTGCCCATTTTTTCCGTTATTTTTAACACCTATCCAGAGCAGGCGTTAAAATGACGCACCCATTATATTCAATGGGCCTCCCTATGCTTTGCTGCACTAGCGTCAAAAAATTTTATGCTAGTGTAGCAGATCGCCACAATAGCGTCAAAAATCTTGATGTTGTGCTAATGACCGCCATGGTGCACCGTATTGTAAACACGGCGCAACCATGGTGTCTTTAGGTGCCATTAAGGTGGCGCAAGAAAAGTGATATATCACCTATGATGCGCCACTTCCTTGTAGATATGCCCTTAAGAGTATGCAGATCAGGAGGCGGGGCTAGAACTGACCCCCTGCATGTCTGTTTCCGGTCTGGGTAAGGAGGACCTCCACTCCTCCTGGCATCATAATACATGCTCATCAAAAGGGAATACATATAATTTATTACGTGTGCTAGCGGCAAAGGAGGTGTTTTGACCTTGTTATCGATGCTCATTTAATGCTTGCAGCTGTCAGGGCTGACAGCAGGAACCTGACTTTCCATGTGCAGTGGTTTCCGGAGCAGACAGGTACTTCTTGGATTGCAGAGGGAGCAGCTTAACCAGTCTGTAGCACGCGGCCCAAAGTGGTTTAACTTGGGTCAGTTGTCAGGAGCGCACAGGACAGCCTGGTGCACATGGAATGGATATTGTGTGTGTGCGACTGCTTTCTTTCATGACAGCCGGTGTAATTGGTTTGTGGGCGTGGGGTGGTTTTAGTCTGTTTCCAGTTTCCACTTTGCACTGAGTAAAGTTTATTTCCTTGGCTTTAATGTCTGTGCATTGGAACATGTCTTTAGATTCCAGGAGCAAGTCAGGAAAGAAAGTGAAAAGCAACGTTGTTATGTTGTAGCTAGAGAAAACGCCGCAGGCAGGCTGATTTGGCTGCTAGTACCACACAGCTAATTCAGACGTGTTATAAAAAATACATGGTTCCCGGATTAACACAAATTCAGCCATTGTACTCTTAACTGCTGTTGAGTAGAACTGTGCACACTGCCTGAGGGGAGATCACTGCCATATAACTGACTAATCGCTTCATTGTTGACTCACCCAGTGCCCCCTTGCTTGTTTCGTGGAAATGTGAAAAGCGTCTGGTTGAGGAAAGAGGGTGGGTTCAGAACACAGCTGCACCTGCTGGGGGTAAAGAGTCCCCCCCGGAAGAACAAGACAGAATTAAGTGCGCTTTTCCTGTGCGACTATACCAGGTAGTTTGTCACTTAAGCCTAGTAGCGAAGAAGGCATGCCACACACAGGTCTAAAAACCCTTGCAATTGAGGATTTCAGATGGCACAAACTTGTACAGAGGAGATTTTTGCTGAATTCTGACAACATCAGCAAAGTTTGGCACTGCCCATGTTATTTGGTGTCAATGAGGATCTCTATCAATCATCTTGACTATGTGGGATTTAGCCTGGTCTCTTCCTTGCCCTACCATAGCAGACTGCTGATGGATACTTCTAACTGCAGATTCCTCACCATAAAGATCACCCCAGGTACCAGACTGTACCAGGAAAACTCTGCATAATCTCCTGGAGGCCATCAGTTGCAATCATAGGCCTCCACCACAAATACGTCCTTCCTCAGGAGATGACGATATTCAGCCATAGAGGTACTCGCACACCCAGAGGTATCCCGATGCCCACGTCCAGGCTGCCATCAGTTCCTTTCTTCCCATGCTACGCAGCACAGATCTGGAGCGTCACTTGTACTAATTTCAGTACTTTTCACGTAAGCCCTTTTGCTTTCTCAAAATTATCTTTGCAGCATGCAGGAATGTCACCCCTGAAAAGGACTGGATTGACACTTTATCATACATATTACAAAGAGATGTTGGCTACAGACTTGAACAAAATCTGCCTGTGATGCAAGACCACACAATACAGCTCCACAACCTGTGACAAACGTTATCTGATGCATCCCACAGTCATGAGAGAATGGAAAGCCAAGCTTTGCATCACTGAACACAAGAAACTGGGTTGCTTCCGCCCTAGATGGCAAGGATGGCTTTCGTCGAGATCGCCCATGTCAGGTAAAACAAAGCACAAGACAAGTAAGAAACATAGGGGGTTATTCTAACTTTGGAGGAGTGTTAATCCGTCCCAAAAGTGATGGTAAAGTGACGGATATACCACCAGCCGTATTACGAGTTCCATAGGATATAATGGACTCGTAATATGGCTGGTGGTAAATCCGTCACTTTTCCGTCACTTTTGGGACGGATTAACACCTCCTCCAAAGTTAGAATAACCCCCATAGTGTGGCACTGTCACAATGGAATGTAGTATGTAAGGTTGCCATGTGCCAGCATAGAGTTTGGAATGGCGGGAAAGGTAGGTTCTGAGAATAACAGTTGGTGGCTAGAAGTGGAGGCGGAGTGAGTCCCGCTCTTTCTCTGGCATTACCTCTGAATAAAGGTACACCTTGCACCACCAGTCAATGTGTTGGAAGGGTATTTTAACAATGGCGGCGAGTGGGAAGTAACTGTGTCAGGGAGCGGTGCTCCAGAAGAAATTCAAACTTACTTGGAATCTTGAACCTGAGTGAAGCCATCCTGATTTGGTCTGGCGTTATGCCTTGTCAGGTCCAGATACCAATTTGGTGTTGCAATGAAAGATCAATCGTACATGTGCAGCCAGTGAGGTATTTTGGGCTTGAAACGTGCGTGCTACCTAGCGGAGGCACTTAGGCCATCAGAGCTTCTGCATGACCCTGTGTCTAATGTGTAATGCACATGTAGCAGAAGACTTTGGATGGTCATTTTAAGCTGGGCAAGTGTTTCAGTGTCTTTACGGAACGTGAGCACCATATTTGTTTGGGACGATAGGGAGTGGTGATCTGCACACCATTGTGCACTTTACTTGCAGCACTATTACTGAGTGGATCCACAATGATCGGCTCACCTTAAAATAACATTAAAAGTGATTAAAAGAGACATTGCAGATATATGGTGATCCGCCACCATTGTTTAATTTACTTAATACTGGAGAATTAAATTGTGGATCGCGGATAAACGGTGATTCGCACACAATTGTGCAGTTTACTTAATATATGTGCATTCATGACTGAATCCACAGTGATCTGCTCACCTTAATATAGTAGCAGGTTGCAAGTATTTATATTAAGCTGGCCTCATTCATATTTGTGCACCAAGATTACTTGAGAAAGCAAAGAGCTCGCAACTTGAACTTTTAGCTAGAATAAAGGTTGCTGGGATACGTGTTTCACGTGTGCCGGCTAATTACGGTGATTCACACACAATTTGCAGATATTCATAAGCAGGCAACTGCATCATGTAATTAAAGTTAGTGTTAAACAAGGTTACAATTGGCAAGCGTATACAGAAATTCGCACTTTCAGCACATAGATCTTGGTAAACTATAGTAGTATTGTGTACCTTTTAGAGAAATATGGTTACAATACAACCTCCACCGTTCTTTTTGGCTGAGCCAGGGGAGCGACAGATACAGTGGAAATTGTGGGTAGACTTATTTGAGGCTTATGTGGAAGATCTTGAGAAGGGAACATGCTCCACAGAGATGTATTTATCTTTGCTGAAACAGACTGGGAATGGTTGGACTGACAGAATTTAAACATTTACCTCCACTAGAAAATCCAGGAGATGCTGATGTGTACCAACTTACAAAAACAATTACATTAACGTTATGGTAGAAAAACAAATATGGTATTAGAAAGGTTCAAGTTTTATTCCAGGGCTGTAGTGCTTTCCTCTTATTTAGTTTCTAAGCACTAACATAACACAACAGAAATGCACTTCTGAGGTCAAAGAAGACTTTTATTGTTATTTTATTCTTCCCCAACCACAATGTTTATGAATGAATGACGAATTAGTAGCTTTCAAGTCCGCGTTAATCAAACAAAATATATCAGTTTGCAATATACACAGCAGGTTATATTTATAAGATATTGAATGCAAAGCAAAACAAATACTTCACCGTGTAGGAACTATTTACAGCTACATCTTTCTAAGGTCTGCAAGCTGATGACCCCTGTCAGCCGTGAGAAAGAGTGTCATCTACCCACACGGGATGCTGGCAGCTGGCGCCAAGCTCCAGCACGAGGTCCGGCAGATTCGAATCTGACTCTCTGCAGCCTGTTACATTCGTTACAAAGGTGTGCCCCCTCCTCTCAGACCTGGGAAACTGAGCAAGCCTTTTGGAGACTGGCCAGGTCTCCAAAACTACTCCTGTTCCCAAGCTCAAGGGAAGAGAAACGACGCCCATGTACTCTCTCTTATCAGGTCTAGTCTACTGTGAGAGCAAAACATCTTGGTTCTCTGGTGCAAAAACACAGCTTGGAAAAATACAGCTTAGATTCTCAACTGCCATGTCTAACTCCACGTTAAAGGCAATGGGCAGCTAACCTAAATATCAAATGCAATGTCATGTTAAAGGCAATAGGCAGCTAACCTAAATATCAAATGCAATGTCTAGTGTCATGTCAAAGCCAATAGGCATCTAAGCTGAATACAAAATGCAATGTCTTATATCATGTCAAAGCCCATAGGCAGCTGAGCTGAATATAAAATGCAATGTATAATATCATGTCAAAGCCAATAGGCAGCGGAGCTGAATACAAAGTGTAATATATAATATCATGTCAAAGCCAATAGGCAGCGGAGCTGAATACAAAATGTAATATATGATATCATGGCAAAGCCAATAGGCAGAATATCTAATAGCATGTCAAAGTCAATAGGCATGCAATATCAAAGCCAATAGGCGGCTAGACTGGATACAGCATGTCAAAGCCAATAGGCAGAATACAGAATGTAATGGCTAATGCAATGTCAAAGCCCATAGGCGGCTAAACTGAATACAGAAAGCAATGGCTAATGAGAGACCAATTATTAATGAAGACTAAGTTGAAGAAAATACAGAATAAAAGGTGGTCTTGTGGCAAAGTCAGTTTCAAAACTGCTTTGGATGCAGCCAGAAGTATTGAAGTGTCTGAGAAATGCATCCAGACTGTAAGGAAGTAATCCAGCAATGGTAATATGGGATCTGTTAATGCTATCAGAACAATGAATGAATGTAAAGAAAAAGGAAAAAAGTTGAAATAAAGTACACTGGTACAAGGCTGTGTTATAGTTGTGGGTCAAATGAACATTTGACCAACTCCAAAATTTGCCCTACTGCAGGGAACATTTGTAGTTCATATAAAAAGATAGGCAATTTTAGCAGGGTTTGTAAAGGTGTTAAGAAAAATGTGAACTATGTGTCGGAACGTGATGAAGGGGAGGAGGAAGTAAGCAAGGTATGGTGCTAAGTGTACAGGAGGGAGGGGAACACTGTAAAGAAATTCCAGTGAAATTACTTACATGTGAACTTATTATAGATGGATGCAAGGTAAACACTATGGTAGACTCACATGCTTGGTATACAATCATGGGCAAAGGCACGTTTGATAAGATGTGGCCTGATAGAAAAATGTATCCATCAAATGTGAACCCCTGGAAGTTATACAGTTCACAAAATACCTGTGGTAGGATTTGTGTTTGTACACATTGAATTCGATCATAGGAAATGTCATAGTGAATTGTATGTTTCAGACAAGGGCAAATTGATGTTGTTATGGCCTCAAATTAAAAATTAGGAATCAAGTTGGACCCAAATAGAAATCCACCGGTTTATGTAGTGCAGGAATTAAGTAAGGAGGGTGTGGAGTACAAGAACCTCAACGAGACGTTTCTGGAATCCTTGGGAAAGTTGAAGGGATTTAAACAAAAAAATTATGTTGTGAGAAAACATGAATCCAGTGAGACAAAAATTAGGTAATGCGCCGGTGAATTATAGATCCACACTAAAGGAAATGTTGAGTGATTTGTGTGCAAGGGACATAATTGCACCAACTGAGAATTCGGATTGGATGTCACTTGCTGTGATATCACGTAAAGCTAATGGAGAATTAAGGTTGTGCATAGATTTAAGAAGTCTGAATGAAGCCATCAGGGTTGCTATATTTGGGTTACCTAATGTACAAGAATTGCTATCATCTGTAGGTCATGCCGCTGTTTTTTCAGCAATCAACTTATCTAGTGCATACCACCAGATCAAATTAGAAGAGGATTCATATCATTTTACTGCTTTTGTAACAAATGAATTGGCTTTCCAATATAAAAGAATGCATTTTGGGCTTGCCAGTGCATCAGTCATATTTCACAGGGAGATGACAACATTATTGTCAAATGTGGAGGGGGCAAGGGTATTTCAAGATGATATCTTAGTAGTTGTAAAGGATACAATCATGCATGATGACAGTTAGAATCATATACTATTGATCCTGAGTGACAAAGGTTTGACAGTAAAGAGTGGGAAGTGTCATTTTGTAAAAGACCAAGTAGATTACTTAGCCCTTGTCATTTCAAAAGATGATGTACGTCCTAACATCGGCCATGTGGAAGCAATATTGAATGCACCTGAACCTACCTGGAATAAGCAACTGTCGTCATTTTTGGGCCCTACCTAATTTTATTCAATGTTTCTAGAAAATTATTCTAGGACAGTGGAGCAACTAAGAAAGTTGCTAAGAGAAATGCTAAATTTGAGTGGGGACAGCAACAAGCGAGTTGTTGTGCATGTATTAATGGATTTATGGCTTGAAGCCATTTGAGATTAATGTTGACTGTATTAATTAAGTGGATGCCAGTGGTTGTGGAATTGGTCTAGTCTTGTCTCAGAAGAAAGGGAAGGACAAGTGGATTGTGGCATATAGTTCGCGTACACTAAACCAGGCGGAAAGAAACCAGTCTGTAATTGAAAAAAAACTATTAGCAGCATCTTTGGTGGAAGGAATTTATCTTCCAAGTTCGCAAGGTTGGCTTCTAAGCTGCAGATGTACCATATTCAAATTTAATTTGTTCCAGGCAGGAGTAATGTGATTGCTGATGGATTGTCACAACTTCCTTTGAGTGTGCATCAGTGAAGAGGAGAGTAAGCAAGTGAAATGTGATGCTGCATTCTCATATGAAGATGTGTTATGTGGCATGGGTGAAATTAAGACCAAGGGGTATTGTTATCAGCGGAAGTCTGGGGGCCAAGAAATGGAGAAGGGTGATGAAATACATTTGCTTGACATATATTACCAAACGATGGCCGAGTGAATGAATGTTGAGAGGGGATGGTTCCACATTTTGGAAACTAAAGGAGGAGTTGTCTTTATGCAATTATGTGGTATTAAGAGGAGATAAAACTGTTCCTCCTGAAGGTGTAC
Source organism: Pleurodeles waltl (assembly GCF_031143425.1). Taxonomy (NCBI): domain Eukaryota; kingdom Metazoa; phylum Chordata; class Amphibia; order Caudata; family Salamandridae; genus Pleurodeles; species Pleurodeles waltl. Next base: position 131,807,226 of record NC_090444.1, read on the forward strand.
GTCAAATGTTGGTGAAGAAAGGTCACGAGGGACATGGAGGTAAGTCTAGTACTAAGAGGAAAATTGAGGAGAACTTTTGATGGCCAGTGACTGATGTAATGGGTAAGGAATTACACCATGTGTGCACAAAGTGATAACAGTGCGAAGACATTTAAAGTACCTTTGGTCACAGTGTAGTTGCCAGCTTGACCTTGGAGACAATTAACTATAGATTTTAGGGACCCCTTTTCCATGTTGCCATCCAGTGAATGTTATGCTCTTGTACTAAGTGACTATTTTAGTAAACGGCCTGAGGTTCGTATGGTAAGGGAAATTACTATGGATGTTAAAATAGAATTTTTACAGAACGTGTTTAGGAGAGAAGGAGTACCTGAAGTGGTGGTATTGGACTACGGGGTGCAACTAATCTATGATAAAATGAAATTATTTTGACAAATTAGGGTATGGTATAAGGCACTCCAGGGTAGCATTGTACCATCCTGCAGCAAATGGTCAAGTTGAAAGGTTCAACAGGGTCATAAAAGAAGCAATCCAACTGGCACTGAAATCAGGGATTCCGTTGAGGAAATCATTGAAAAGTATGCTTTTGTCACATAGGATAACCCCACATTTGGTTACACAAAAAATGCCTTTTGAACTTTTGAGAGGAAGGAAAGCTGCCAACAGTTTAGTACTTTGGTGGTTGATGGAAAAGGGAGGAACAGCATCAATCATGCACAAGAAAATAACATAGTAATGGAGATAGTTTATAAGGTAGTGGAAGGTCAGTATATCCCTATCAAGAGACCAGGCTTTGTTGAGAAGGGAAAACCTCATTGGACAGAACCATTAAAGATTAGTAAGATATTAGGAAGTGCTGTCCATTTAGAGGATGGAAAGGTATGAACTTATGTTGCATGGTGGTGTGCAAAAATGAGAGAATTAAATCTGACGTGGTTTATGGGGGGAGAGAGAGAGAGAGAGAGAATGAATGTGGCGGTTACATGATGGGAAGCGATGGTCATGTAGGATTGTAAGAAATGCATAAGGACCATTTTGAGTGTAGAGAAGAAAATGACACTCTAAAGATGCAGCAAAGCAATGTGCTGAGGCGTGGTGAATGGAGGCAGAGATTTCAGGCTTATCTGGGGATAATGAAGATAGAATGGTATAGTAAGTGTAGTAAATGTTAGGTACATAAATGTATTAGGCATTAATGTAAGGGTAAGGATGTGGAACTGTATTCTGTATTATTGTGTCAATGAACTCAACAGTGTAAAAATATTGTTATTAGGTTATGTTGAACTGTTAACTGTAATTTTTTTATTTGTTGTTATAAAAAAGGGGAAGATGTGTGGCATTGTCTCAATGAAATGTAGAATGTAAGGCTGGCATATGCCAGCATAGAGTTTGGAATGGTGGGAAAGAGAGGTTCTGAGAATGACAGTTTCCTGGCTGGAGGTGCAGGGAGCACCGCTTTACATCGTAATAAATGTACATCTTTGACCACTAGTCAACGTGTAAGAAGATTATTTTATTTTAACACAAAGGTTGAGCAAATGAGATTCTTTGAGATTCAGACACTCTTGCTCTAGTGAAAGGCCTTGCAGCAGCAGTTCTTCCATAAGGGTGGAAAAGCGTTGCCTCCCCCAGCTGCGAGCGCAAAACGACTGAAAAATAAAATGGTAATAGAATGATTTTATCACTATTTGACTTTTTACTCTACAGCCCCATCTGATTGCAAGGGAGGGTCCTCTGGGCCATTGCTGATGATAGACTGGGAGGAGTAGTGGCAAGTTCAGTTTGAATTGCGCATGTCGGTTTGGCGGGCTGTCTAGCAATGGCCAACCCAACATACGCAATTCAAACCTCTCTAATCTGAACTGTCTTAAAAAGCAGGGGTGGACAGCAGGCACAGGCTCCCAGTGCCTGAGGGAGCATCGATGCAGCCCACTCTAACCTATCCTGACGCTTCTGTCATGCTGCTTAACGTTATTAACAGCATGAGAGCAGCGTTGGGATTGGTTAAGGGAGTTGGCTGTGGGAAAGGACCTCGCTCAGAGCCACGGGCTGGAGAACACAGGGAGGAGGTGCTGCAGCTAATATGCAAGTAAGCATTTATTTTTTTATTATAATAAAACGTTAATGTAATGCATGCCATGTCAGCCTTTTACTTCATCTTGGCTGTTGGTATTTCCAGCATGTTGTTCCGTCTAGGTTCACTTCCCTGACAGAGAAGAGGCTGTGGAGTAACGACGAGGGCTGCTGACTTTGGAGCTGGGGAAGCAGGTGGTTCAGGTCTCTGTGCCCTGGGACTCTGGGCAAATCACTTAATCACCCTGTACCTACAAGAAACAAAGGTGAACACAAGTAAAATAACTGGTGCTTTTGTTAAGCGCTCTAATACCTTTGGGTCGGGAGCGCTCTATATTAAAAATAATCTGCTTGCATAGTGCATACTTTGAACGCACACAGAGTTTTCATTTTTGACTCACACACTGTTAGAAACTCGCACTGTCTCCAGCCTCAACTCCAGAACTCTGAGTCGTGGTCCATTAAAAACAAAACAATTTTGAGAGCTTTGTGTTAATCCCAAAGACACTGCTGGTTTCTCACAGTGCCTGTCAAAATATTCACTTAGCTCGCCCCATCATTTTCACATCAGCAACTGCCACGGAGGACCTGCAGTCAGTGTTCCAGAAGCATACTTCGGCTTTGTTTTCTTCTTCAGACATGATGCTGAAACTGGAGCTGGGGCTGATGAGTCCTGAGATCGCTGGACCATCTTCAACTCCGCAGTTAGTTGCGGCCTTCAATGAGACCATGTTGTAGAACTTCAAATTCATTCCGGCTCCCTTTGGCATGTCTTCGGGCCCAAAGGAAAAAGGTGTCTCTGGTCTAACATCCACCAGTAGGTCTTTCCTCAGTGCTGATTGACCTTAGGGCTAAGTCTCCCTCCAGCACCAGGCCATGCCTCAACTTGTCTGCCGCAAGCCTTGCCGGTTATGCCTCCATCTACACTGCCTTCAGATCCTGTGGTGCCAATTCCAAGTCCAGTTTTGAAGTTAGCTGAAGATGGATCAGATTCTGAGCCAGATTTTGCCCTATGTTATTCCATAATCAAAGCACAGCCAAACGTAGAGGCTGACCCCACACTAGTTCCTATGCCTCAGCAGTAGTACTGCCAGAAGATGGAGGCTATTTTTGGCTCAGACTTCAGCCAGTCCAGCATGAGGATAATGAGAAGGAGGCAGTTAATTTAATCACCCCATATTATACAGACTATTTGTACCCTTACTTAGAGAATGTCAGTTCTCCTGAACCCCGCACCCAGATTCACCCTTGGTGCCCTTAATGAAAGAGAACACATCTTTTGCAGTGTTGGTTCTGATCCCAGCAGAATTTTTGGACCTGCCACTTCCCGCTGAAAAGACTAAGGGCCTGATTTAGAACTCCAAGGACAGGTTACTCCGTCCTAAATCCTATAGACTATATTGGGATTTAGATGTCGGCAGACATGATATTAGTCACTGCTGTGACAGAGTAACCCATCCGCCAAGTTCTAAATCAGGCCCGAAGATTAATCTTCTGACAGATTCTGCAGTCTGTAACTTCCACCACAGAGCTTCTGTTGTCATTTAGTAAAACTATGGTGAACAAAATGACGGCAATGTAGTCAAAACCATTTTCTGTTCCAGCAGGGATTCCCCCCATTGCTAGGTACTGGAGGGCAGCACCTGTAGACACTAAATTGCTAACAACGCCTTACTCTGGAAAAACTCGGGGTGCAGGCCTCCACTTGTAAGGTCCTTCTTAACCGTTTTCCTTCCACTGCACCGGATAAGGAATAAAAAAAAAGGATCAATGCAATGAGCAATAAAGTTTTGTTCAGGCATTCCAGCACTGAGCTCATTGAATTCATTCTGTGTTTTGGGACACTACCACCTATCTTTCTGGGAAACAGTTAGTGAAATGTTGCACATGCTGCCTGATGACATATATAATGCTTTCAAACAAATGGCCCAAGATGGAAAAGACACACCCAAACAGATTTTGGTTCATTGATTCAGTAGTTTGAGTCAGCTGCACCAGTGCCAGTGTTAGACATACCAACTGGGTGCACTCCACCAGCTTTATTGAGGCATTTAGGCATCATTGATGGATATGTCCTTTCATAGGGCCAGATCTTTCAGTGAGAAGGTTGAAGAGACCTTAGGGAATTTCAAACATAGCATGGCTAATGCTCATTTATTGATGTTGTTGTTCCCATCCCACCAGTTCCAATAGCAGTACAGAAAGTTCAGAGGTTAATCCAAGTGCCTGCAGCCACCTTCTCAGCCCATCCTGCAGAAAGAGAAGGCTTCAGTGGAAAGAGGCGGCGCCAAAGAGCAATAAAGCTCTTCTCCAGACAGTGCTTTCAAACTCCTTTAGTTTGTCCTTCAGCAGGCACTGGGGTACCATAGTAAGTTGAATCCAAGGTTGTCTATCCTACTGTCACTCAATCAGGCTGAGCACCAAGACCAACATCTCCACCTGCATGACTGAAGTTGTTGGATGGATCAGAACCAACTACCTAAAGCTTAACACCGACAAGGCAGATGTGGCAATCTTCAGAAGAAACAGTATGCTGAGGAACTCCACTAGGTGGCTCGCAGAGCTCGCTCCCCACCTTTCCCAGCTACCCATGCCAAGAAACTTGAAACAGTCACCAACAGCCAACTTACCATGACTGACCAAACAAACACAGTCTCCACATTCTGCTTCCATACACTAAAGATGCTAAGGGAGGCCATTATCCCTGTTCCTCCCAGAGGTCATGGACATAACGGCTGTATCATAATGGATGGAGAAGCCATTTGCATGATCGGAAGATCAGAGGACTTTGGTCTCCTATTGAGCACATACATTTTCTGGAACTGTGTGCCAGCCTTGGTAGACCTTTTTGCCACATTTAAAAACACTCAGGCCCTCATTCTGACCTTGGCGGGCGGCGGAGGCCGCCCGCCAAAGTCCCGCCGTCAGATTACCGTTCCGCGGTCGAAAGACCGCGGCGGTAATTCTGACTTTCCCGCTGGGCTGGCGGGCGGTCGCCTTCAGACCGCCCGCCAGCCCAGCGGGAAAGAGGCTTCCACGATGAAGCCGGCTCGGAATCGAGCCGGCGGAGTGGAAGCTGTGCGACGGGTGCAGTTGCACCCGTCGCGTATTTCACTGTCTGCGCAGCAGACAGTGAAATACATGTAGGGGCCCTCTTACGGGGGCCCCTGCAATGCCCATGCCAGTGGCATGGGCACTGCAGGGGCCCCCAGGGGCCCCGCGACCCCCCCTACCGCCATCCGGATCCCAGCGGTCGGACCGCCGGGATCTGGATGGCGGTAGGGGGGGTCGGAATCCCCGCGGCGGTGCAGCAAGCTGCGCCGCCGTGGAGGATTCAATGGGGCGGCGGTACACTGGCGGGAGCCCGCCAGTGGTGCCGGTCCGACCGCGGCTGTAACGGAATCCCCATTGGAGCACCGCCGGCCTGTCGGCGGTGCTCCCGCGGTCCTCCGCCCTGGCGGTCAAAGACCGCCAGGGTCAGAATGAGGGCCTCAGTGTCCAATGTTTTGCTCTTTAGAGTTTCGCTTTCTGACGTTTCTAGGTGACACATTCCATTTCCAACAGGAACTTGGCATGCTTTATGCTTTTCCATCTCTCCCTCTGACCACACTTTTCCTGAAGAACTTCAAGTGGGACCAAACACAGGTCAGTCTGATAGCCAGCACTGGGCCCTGAGGGTTTGGTTCTCAGAACCTACTCTGAGCATAGACCCTCTATTTTGGTTTACTCATCTAGAGATCTGCTGTCCCAGCAGCAGGGCAGAGTATTACATCTAAACATTTACAATCTACACTTCCATGCATGTAAATCAAGCAGATTCAACTGAGAGGTGTCAACCTTCTGTCAGACATAATGAATGTCATTCTGGCTGCTCACCATCCCTAACAACAAGTCTACATATTCAAGCGTTGGGCTAGATTGGTCGTTTGGTGTGAAGAGAAGTCGGTTGATACCCTAGAAGTGAAATGGTCTGATGTCCTCTTGTTTACAATTATTTTTGTCCAGCAAGACTTTTCTGTGGACACTGTTGTGTTAAAGTTTACTTACCAGGCCTTTCTTCATTTGTCTGATCAATCCTTATTATTCAGGTCACAGGTTGTGATGTATTTTCTCAGCACCTTTTATTATGTCGAAGTGGGGCCTTAAGTCGGTCTTATCCTTTCTGATGTGTTCTTTCTTCAAGCTTTTCCAACAGTTGTACTCTGATGCTCTTGGCTTTGAGAATTATGCTGGTGTTGTGCCAGTGAGCAGCAGGCTTTATCAGTTTAGCCTCCATATTCTTCACAAGCTGGTACTCATGAACTGATTACAATTTCTTCAGAAACTTGTGTCACCTTTTCACATGGGGCAGTCTGTCATGCTTCCTATTTTCTTTTCTCCACTGCATCAATTTAAAGAGCAGGAGAGGCTATGCCAGATGGATCTATGTCATGTCCTTTATTTCTATATTGATAGGACTAAAGCTTACTGTGTTGATGATCAACTATTTATTGGGTTTGCAGATGCGAGGAAATGAAAAGCTGTACAGAAGAAGACCTTTCCACATTGCATTATCTTCTGTATCAAACTGTCTTATGACTTGGGCAAAAAGAATCCTCCTAGACATGCCCAGAGCTCACTAAAGAAAGTAGGATATGAAACCTTGTGGGTTATTTTGCCGGGGCGTGTAAAAACTGAACCCAGTAGAGTAGGGGTATGGAACCTTAATGGAAGATCTACAGCAAAGGCGTTTGGCAGTGCAAAAATTACAGAGGAAGACACAGGAATCGTTTTGCAAATCAAACTTTAGTCACATGAGACAAGAAATACAATTTCATGGGGAAAACCAGAAATTACTTTTACTTGCCATCAGTTAAGAATAATTTGACGGCATTAAAATTAAAGTTTTAGGCTATTTAATCCTGTAGTAGTTACTTAAAAGCAGACTGGAAGACTTTAAACAATATAACAAAATGAAGGATACATTGGCATTTTGGGATGAACTACTTGAAGAGTCTTAACCAATTAAGTTGGATGCACATAACCGACAAGGTTACAAACGTGAGAGAAGAGAAATGGAAGGAATCTAAACAAATGGAAGGAATCACAACAACAAAGAAAAGTGTTCAAGCTAAATTTGTGCCAATGCTTGTCAGGGCATATTAATTCACATGACTTGATCTAACTTTTGCATACAACTGTGTTACTTTCCCTCTTAAATTGTGCCCATTGACAGGGTTACCACCTAAGTAAGTGCATGAATTCACAATGATGAAAATAAATAAATTTATAAAAGCGCAAAATGACCTGGAGGTGCCAAGGTGCTAAAGACCGTGCTAGACCAGAAGACATTGGCAGATTTTCACCCAAAGGCCCCCAGTTATGACATAAAGCATATAGAGTGACGAGCCAGGTTGTAAGGGCTTTCCTAAAGGCCATGTGACTTTTCAGGCTCGTAAGGTGAAGAGGAAGGGTATTCCATAGCTTGGCAGTGGCCACCGCAAAAGATCTGCCTCCCCATCTCGCTTTCCGAAATTTGAGAAACACCACTAGGTTATGAGGAGGTGAGTGAAGATCTGGTTGGTGTAGGAAGCTGGATCTGTATATACTATACCAATGTGAGGTATAGTGTGAGCGGAGTCCAGTGGATCCCCAGAGGCTTTACAGAGGCTAAAGTAGATAATACTAATGCTCTGTTTTGTGGTAGTGTGGTCGAGCAGTTAGGCTTATCAGAGGGTAGTGCTAAGCATTTGTTGTACACACACAGTCAAGAAATGAGGCACACATTCAATGACTAACTTCAGGCCAATGTTTTTATACATGAAAAATATACTTTGTTACTTTATTTCTAGAAGCAAAAGGATCTTTGTTGCAGGTAAGTACAGTTGTAAGTTTATATCAATCATATATAAAATGAACTTTGTTTAGATTTTGCAGATAAAACAGGAAAGTACTTGATTTACAATCTCAGTCTTCTGGGGTTAGGATGTCCACAGGTCAAGGTTCAAGTTGACCCCAAAGCATCAGCAACACAGGGCGGCCGGGTGCATAAGTCAAAGTTGGTTTTGGGTTTTCAATGGCATCTGACAGAGACTGGGGCACTCAAAGAAACAGGTTGCAGATAAGTACACACGACTTCAAAGCACAGACCAAGGAGGGGGAGAGGTTTGGTTAGACGAGCACAGATCAGCACCAAACACACACCCTCAGCAACACAGGGGCAGCCGGGTGCAGGGCTCAAACACAGCGTCGGGCACCCAATGCTTTGCAATGGGGAAACCCCGTGGGTCACAAAGATGCTGCAGGCAGGGTCCAGGGAGTCGGTTGCAGAAAACCAAAGGCTGAACAGGTAAGTGAAGAGCCACTGGGCGTTGCTGGACCGTCAGTCGGATTCCCCAAGGCCAGTGGGCTACAGGTGCAGGGGTACCTTCAGGCATCAGGAATCTTTGTCAAATCTGGTCACGGTCAGGGGGGGTCCGGATTTAGGCTGCAGGCATCATTGTGTTGGCCAAGAGGGTCATGTCAGGGTGGACTCTAGGTCGGGATCGCCTGGGGACCTTCTCTGGACTGGTGGGCCACCTCGACACGGGCCGTGGGCGTTAGGTGCAGAGGGGGCAGGACTCATTGATCTGGGGAGGCTCTGGAGTCCTTTTTGAAGGTTTCTTGTGGAAATGGCTGCTGTCCTCAGGACTTCTTGATCCTCTGGTAGGCAGGCAGTCCTCTGGAGGTTTGTAGAGGTCGCTGGTCCTGCAGGATGTGTTGATTTTGTAGCAGAAGTCTTCAAGCTGCAGACAGGCCGGTAGGGCTGGGGCCAAGTCAGTTATGATCTAGATTCTTCACTGCTGGAGCAGCTCTTCAGTCCTTCTCGGTCATCAGTAATCTGAAGAGAAAGGTTCAGGGGTGCCCCTAAATACTAGATTTATGGGCGTTTCAGGGGTCAGAGAGCAGTAGCTAATGGCCACTGTCCCTGAGGGTGGCTACACCCTTCCTGTGCCCACTCTCTTTGGGGAGGAGAGCACAATCCTATCCCTGTTGGCTACTCTCCTCCAAAGCAAGATGGAGGATTCCGCAAGGAGGGGGTCACTTCAGCTCTGGGCACCCTAGGGGTGGTTCTAGCCGAAGTGGTCACTCCTCCTTGTTTTTCTCAATTTTCCCGCTGCCAAAAGTGGGGCTTGGTCCGGGGAGCAGGCTTCTCCACTAGATGGAGTGCCCTCGGGCTATGTAACAGGAGGCCTGAACCTTTGAGGCTCACTGCCAAGTGTTACAGTTCCTGCAGTGGGTGAGGTGTAAAGCACCTCCAACCAGAACAGGCTTTGATCCTGACCCCAGACAGCACAAAGGCTCTCACCCCATGGGGTCAGAAACTTGTCTGTTAGTGGCGGGCTGGCACAGACTGGTCAGCCTTACACTAAAGGGTTGGGTAAAAGACAGGGGGCATCTCTAAGATGCCCTCTGTGCATTTTTCAATAAATCCAACACTGGCATCAGTGTGGGTTTATTTACCTGAGATGTTGGATACCAAACTTCAGTCTTCAGTGAAGCCATCATAGAGCTGTGGAGTTCGCAATGACAAACTTCCAGCCCATATACTTAATATGGCTACACTGCACTTACAGGATCTAAGAATGGACTCATGCAGCTATGCCCTCAACTGTGGTGTGGCGCACCTGCTTTAGAGCTGTAAGGCCTGCTAGAGGGGTGAATTACCTATGCCACAGGCAGTGGTCTGCGGGCATGGCCCCCAGAGGTGGGTGGCATATTGACTTTACCTTTTTTCTCCCAACCAGCACACACAAGCTGCAATGGCAGAGTACAAGTGTTTGGTGCAGGGACCGTTAAGGTAGCATAATACATGCTGCAGTCCTTCGGGACCCTTCCTGGCCACAGGGCCCTTGGTACCACAGTTACCTTTTACATGGGACTTAGCTGTGTGCTCATGGTGTGCCACTTGTGGAAGCAATGGTAAAGTTTAGGGAAAGAACACTGGTGCTGGGGCCTGGTTAGCAGGATCTCAGCACACAGTCAAGTTAGCATCAGTTATCAGGCAAAAATTGGGGGGGTAACCATGCCAAAGGGGCACTTTCCTACAGTTAGTACATACCAGTAAAACATGCTCTAATGGCTTTAGGCCCTGAGTTATGCAAGGCATTGTGTGCAATGCACAAGGCCTTAAACATAATGTGTTTCCTTACTGGGATCCAATGAAGCTTGCTCAATTCCACTGAGATTGACTAAAATTTGGGGATACCCAGTACCAGTCTTGCTGCTGCATTCGGAACAATTTGCAGCCTGTTAAGAGATGACTTATTGATGTTTAAGTAAACTGCATTACAATGATCAAGCTAATTTACGCACTGCCACCGGAATGTCCGGTAAGACTTTATGGAGAGTCTTGATGATTTTAAAGCATGGAGATACCATTCAGTTAACCTGCAGATCAAACGCAAGATGTTGAGCCTCAAGAACACCTACGTTTATTGTCGAATTGGTGGGTAAAGGCAGGGTTCCCAGAGTATCTGGCCATCCGTTATTATTCCAAATGGAAGGTTGACCTCCAAAAATGACTTCCGTTTTGTCTGCATTTCATTTCAGGCAATTTGCCCTCATCCAATTAGCAATCACCTTCATGCAGATGTTAAAGTTGATGGACACAGAATGTCCATCATCTGTGATAGATATAATTATCTGTGTGTCATCTGCATACGGAAGCACATTTAAGCAGAAAGACTGAATCAGTTTGGCCAGCGGAGATACATATACATTAAACAATGTTGGTCTTAAGGAGGATCCCTGAAGTACCCCACATGGCAGAGCAAAAGAGCTTGTCTTAAACTGATTATAAGTTACAATCAGAGATCTGTTGGTTAGGAAAGAATACAAAAGTTTCAAAGCAGAGTCTTTGATACCTAGGTGTGCTAAGCAGTCTGTCGATAGGGTTCTGGAAATGGTATCAAAGGCTGCAGACAAATCCAAAAGTATCAGTGCCCCAGGCTGACCCACATAAACTATCATCCTAATACTGTCCACTATTGAGACCAAGGCAATTTCATTGCCACGGTAGCTCCTGAATCCAAATTGGGAAGTGCCCAATACTTCGTGTTTCTCAACAAAGGACATTAGCTGGACATTCAGTTGTTTTTCTAGAATTTTTACAGGAGTTAGGAGCAAAGATAATGATAATTTTTTTAAATCATTGGGATCCAAATTAGTTTTTTTGTTGTTTTTTTTAAAAACAAGGGCCGAACTGCTGCTAATTTCCACAAATGTGGGTAACATCCTGTGCCGATAGCACTGTTCATGATTGAGATCAGAAGGGCAGCAACTGTGCTGGCTACAAACCGGATAACTTTCGGTAGGTAAGGTTTAAAAGGGAACCCTGACGATATTTGTGTGAAGAAGGAAACGGTCACTGCATTCTTTATAGTTCCATCATAACTTTCTCTACGGTTTGAGTTAATCTGTGAATCAGAGTTTGCAGAATTCTGTGTATCATGATTAAAAGAATTAAATTCTGAATACATGGTAAGGATCTTCGATTGAAAGTAGTTCACCAGTTTATCACATAACTCCTGGGATCCATCCAGGCTGAGAGAATCTTTAGGTGAGGACATAAGGTTTATCACATTAAATAGCTCTATGGTGGGGTTGAGTTTGTCAGTGCAAAAATTCGATTTATCCTCTCCGATTGCTAGTTTGTAGTCCCTAATTAAGGTTGTATATGTGTTTTTATTTTTCCTGGGCATCATATTTTTTCAGCCAGGCTCACTCTTGCTTTTGCTTTTCTAAGCTGTCTGAGTCGGTCAGAGAACCACACAGCTGTTGGCAGCTTCTTATGTCTCTGAGTTGCATAAAAAAGGGGCAACCAAGCCCAAGGCAGAGCTGAGCCAGGATGATAACTCCACTGCGGCGAGATAAACATCCTCAGTGTCAGTCCTGTTGCTAGTTCTAAGGGCAGTGTCAATAGGAGGCCTCTGACAGACCCTTCCAATGTCACTTGACCACTCTATTTTCAGCCTTGCTCGAATCACTTGCACATAGGCTTCCAGGAGTGTAAAACCACCTGCATAGTGGACCGACCATCTAAGACGGAGCACTTCACTGAGTTGGAGCAGTGAATCATTTGAGAAGATTCCATCCAGTGTATGGCCTGTGCTATGCGTAGGAGCATTGACCAGTTGGGAGAGACCGTAACAAGACTTTGGGGGTGATTCTAACCCTGACGGGAGGCGGAGGCCGCCCGCCAGAGTTCCCCCCTCCAGAACACCGCTCCGCGGTCATAAGACCGCTGCAGTGATTCTGGGTTTTCCACTGGGCTGGCGGGCGACCGCCAAAAGGCCGCCCGCCAGCCCAGTGGAAAACACCCTTCCCACGAGGACGCCGGCTCCGAATGGAGCCGGCGGAGTGGGAAGGTGCGACGGGTGCAGTTGCACCCGTCGCGAATTTCAGTGTCTGCTGAGCAGACACTGAAATTCTTTGTGGGGCCCTCTTACGGGGGCCCCTGCAGTGCCCATGCCATTGGCATGGGCACTGCAGGGGCCCCCAGGGACCCCACGACACCCCATACCGCCATCCTGTTCTTGGCGGGAGAACCGCCAGGAACAGGATGGCGGTATGGGGTGTCAGAATCCCAATGGCGGCGCAGCGAGCTGCGCCGCCATGAAGGATTCATTTGGGCAGTGGAAAACCGGCGGGAGACCGCCGGTTTTCCACTTCTGAATGCCCTGCGGGGCACCGCCAGCCTGTTGGCGGTGCTCCCGCCAACCCTGGCCCTGGCGGTCCATGACCGCCGGGGTCAGAATGACCCCCATTGTGTCAATAAATGACTGACTCTTTGCATGTGGCATCCTCTGAGAGTGTATTTTGAACTGACTTCTGTTTTAGCTGTATTTCAACATTTTATGCATGTGCTATTCTGAAATGCAAGGATAGTACTGGCTTTTCAAAAGGATCCTTTATATATGTTCATATCTTAAGAAGATTATTTTATAGTTTCACACACACACAAAACAAAATGCTACCCTTGATTAAGCTTTAAGTGTAATACATATTGAAAGGAGAAATATATTGTTCTCATACGAGCTGAGCATTATTGAAAGGCAATTCAGAAAATGCCAACAGGTGAGGCAGAAATGCACTTATGAAACTATCAAGAGTAAGGTATGACAAGGCTGGCAAAACATAATGTAGCTATTTACCCAGCTAAAAAGACATTCTTCAACTATAAGTGGTAGGGAATTCAACTACAGAATTTAGAATCTTGAACTGCTTAGTTGAGCCTGTTTTACAGCTAGGCAAGAAATTATGCAGCTAGCAGTTGGTACTTTGACCTTTACAATGCTTGTCCAGTCCAATTAAACAGAGTATGGATACGATTTCCACACTAATTCTACATTACCAAACCAAAACCTACTGCAAAGTAACTGTGCCTTCCATTTAATCATTTGCATATTCCTTAGCACTCCAAGTGCTAGCTCTTAATTAGAGCAGTGGTTCTTAACCCGTGGTAGGAGACCCCCTGCGGGACCACAAAGCCAACTCTGGGGGTCCGTGACTGCTTAGAAAATTAAACAACATTAACAGATTAATAAAGAAGCAAAATATACAATTGCAAAAACCAAAACAATCTTTAAATGTGAAAAAATTTGAAACTGAAGGCTAAAAATTGGCAATGAACAATTTGTGGCTTCAACAGAATTTAGAAAAGCTCCAACCTTCCTATTACAATGTTGATTTTTTCTATTTTACATTTGTTCGTGAATTGAATAAAAAATTTAATCATTTGTTTATTTATCTGATGAATGCCTCAATGTGTATATTTTGTGTATTGCTTTGAGATTCAAATCCTCGAAAATGCTTAGGCTGATGATAATTAAGTGAGGGTCCTCGGATTCCAGTAAGGATTAAGCGGGAAGGGGGGGGGGGGTGCAGGAGGGAGGGGTCCACAGAAGTAAAAAGGATAAGAACCACTAAATTAGAGCACCCATGATAAGCATACATTCATTTAAATGTTTGGAGGACTACTTCTGTCTCGCATACCTGGAGAATACCAAGTATTAACAAGCTGTATTTCAAACAGGCTATATGTCGTCTGGATTTGTACTTGTAATAAAAAGATATCCTGGAGAGTTTGTCTTGGGCGAGGATTGGTCAGCTCCCTGATAAAGAAAATATATCTGGTGCAGAACTTTCTACCAAGAAATACAGTTCAACTAGCTGGAAAAAAGTTGCCACTACTAGGCACGTTGAGCCAAAGTTTAAACCCCTCTCCCACCCACCCCAAAAAAGAAACAAAAAAAACAAAACAAGGACGAACATCAACAAACCGCAGTTGGCAATAGTGGTATTTCCTCTAGAGGGTTATTAGCCCACACAGATTCCTCTGAAATGTGAGAAATGCTATTGCTGCCAATTCAACTTCTTACATGCGAGGATTCACACTTCCTGTTCGAGTCAGAAAAAGCCACAAAGGCAAGACGAACTGTCGAAAATTGCATTAATTCGATGTCTACCAATACAACATTGTCAAATTGCAAAATATTGCATTCACAATAGCACATTCCAGGATAAACTCTTATATGAATGCACATGTTACAGATGCTGACAAGAAGCTATTGTCTCCCTGTCCCGGCTTCAGTGAATTTCTTAGTATGGGCTCTGATGCATAAAGTTGTGCATAGATCTACACCAAATATGGTTCAAAAGTAGGATGAAACTGTACAACTGGACATGAGAGTTAAGCTGAAGTGGAAAATATTAGACGGAAACGTTGCACTCTCCACAGAGGTCTGGTTGCTTGGAATTCTGAACTGAAGACACTGGAGGAGATTTTCACACTGCTCACAATCAGAAAATGTTTAGAAACCTGTTAGTCAAATCCCTTTTCTTTATAATCAGGAAACACAGAAGATCTCAGAATCGGATGTATGTGTTTAGTTAGGGTTTTGAAACACCAGATGATGGTTATATTCAGAAATGGTTGGGTGCAATGATCAAGACATGTTATTTCACCAGAAACTACATGTTTATGGTCAGTGAAGTAGCTGGAAACTAGGAATATCTGAGTTGCCGATTGGAATGGCTCCAGGAGTGAGCTAGTGGATAGTGTATGTTTTCTTGCAATACTGCGAAAAAGAGCAGCAACAGTTGGCAGCAAGTGGGTAGCATGAACCTTCCTGCACATAGAGATATTAGTATGGTATCAAAGCAGCAGCATTCTAGCAGTTGTTGAGCAACTTACAATGACGGTCTTCACAAACTCATTGGGTTGAATGGATTTTGTGTGAATGACTATTTCACAGTATCCTAACTGAGCTAATATGGTCGTTTTAAACTACAACATTTCATTGGTTGCACTGTCTCATCTAATCATCATGCAAAGCTGCAATCAGCCAACAATGGTAATTACAGGGGCATCCATTATGAAATAGGAAGCCTAGTGGTGCAGGTTGTTCAAAAATGTTGATAGCAATAGACATTGAGTGTGTTTAAGGAAAGCCAATGTCTTGTTAAGTTTGTTGGGCATCTTTCTAATCTGACTTTTACAACTTTAGATCACATAAAAGAGCATGCTGGAAAACCTGTTGAAACACAAGGTAATTAGAGTTGATCAAATGACCACATTTTTACTTTGGTTCTAAAGCTGAGGTGGATCTACTTTGGTTTCAATGAATAGGAAAGGGGTACCGTTAGTTAGATTAGATATCACCTTGTGATCTAAAAAATGTTCCTCCCTACTTTGTGTACCAAGACTTAAACCTCCAAACCAAAAAATGAAAGAAGAAAGGTCTTTGCAATGGTAGGAATCGAGGACAAAGAGGGTGAAGTATTTGCATAATCAATTATGTCTCCAAGATCTCTAGCAGCTTCCACCGGAAAGGGAACGATTCCATACATTTTGTCCGCAGGGTAGAAGCATGCCTTTTTGGGGAGCTGTTTGAGATGAGGCTCTCTGTTTTAGAACTTTATAAATATACCTTTTTCTGCATGGTCTCCCCGGAATTTTCACCTCTTAAACATGTATTTCTTTCTGGTGTTAAGACTTTGTGTACTGTGACATGGCCATTGCTTTGTATCTAGATTACGTTTAGACTCTTTACACCTATTTGATTTATTGAACTTTCCAGTAAGGCGGTACAGGATATGCATCAGTGGTGTGGAACGTAAATGACATATGCAGGCTGCAATGTGCATTTCCACCATCCACATGTATTATTAAGGTGTAGGACTCCAGAGAACTACACTTAGCTCTGCCTGGCTTTTAAAAATCACTTCAATGATATATGCCAAGGTAACGTACTTTGCCGTATATTAAACCACCTTTTACATGCTACCTTAATCACTCCTAAATACGCCTTGCTAGCCCACAGGATTGGATGCTCACTTTACAAAAGTGCACCATAATGAGTATTACGGAAATGTATGTGCCCACATTGAAAAGTTGCTAAAAGCGTTTCATCACTGTGTAGACCCACTCTCCCGGCTACAACACATATCCTTGAATTCCAACGACTGGCCTCCTGGAGGGCAATGCAGCCGCCTCCGGGAGCAGGAAGGATGAACTGGTGTCAACAGTGATCACTTAGCAGGGATGAGTCATCTGGACAGTTCTGAGCAGAGTAGGGTCAAGACTGATTTCCATACGGCTGTGTCCAAACTTAGGTGGCATGGTGGGTAAAAGAATGATGGGTTGAAATGCTACCCTGAGCGAGTGCCACTAGTTAGACTTGTTGCAAGCATCCTCCCATCACCTTCTGTGTGCTTGATGTACCACCCTAAGTGGAAAGAGTATGTTCAGGTGTAGGTCCCTTGCTCACTGGGCCACTGGAACCTTTCTACACCTGAATGAAAAGTCTCAATCTGGGCAAAACCAGTCTTGGTTTGCTTTTGTTCCGGATCAACGAGGGCCTGGCTTGGCAGTTTGGACTCGACTGTTCCAATTAGAGCAGGGTCAAGAATGATTTGCATATGGCAGAGTCCAAACTGAGGTGACATGGTTGGCTGGGGAACTAGACGTTGGAATGCTACTCCTCGCCATTGCTAGTGGTTAGACTTATTGCAAGCATTCCTCCCATCACCATTTTTGTATTTGACAGATAACCTGTGTCTGTGTGAGAGTTTTGAATTTGTCCTTCTGCAGGAAGGTGGTCAGATGGCAAGATCAAAATTAGGGCCAGGCCTCTGTCCTTCTTCGTTATGAAGAAATAGCAGGAGTAACAACCAGTCCCGATTTCAGACTTTGAGAGTCCTCCAGGACTGCTGGTAATATCTTGCTGACCATGTCCCAGAGTGTGTGGATAATGCAAGAGTAGGCAACTGGTATTGACAGGTATTAAAGATAGGTGGCTGACAAGACATTTATTCCCAAATGCCTCAAACCCCTTTGATTGTCTGTCTTTTGAGTGGGAAGGGGTTGTAGAGAATGAATTAGGGTTCCCTTTACCACCAGACTCTTTGGAGTCGGATGTGGTTCCCAAAAAACAAAAAAAAACAAAAAAACAACATGGCTGTCTGGCGCTGTTCTGTGGTGTCGGGCTACCCGCCTGTTCACTGTTTTTAAAGGGGGGTGGTGGGGGGGAAATAGGGTTTACACGAGGTGCCCAGTAATGTGTCAGTTAGGGTTTCATTAAACAGTATCAATGGCTCAGATGAGGCTTTCCCTGGCTGCAAAACATCTGCAAGGACATTAGTTTTAACTTCCCGAGAAGAAAGTTGTAGGTCCAAGACCTGAGCTATATGTTTAATCACCACAGCAAAAGAAGCACTTTTTGTTTATGGCCCAGGAGTGATATCAACCCAGTAAAGGAGGGAAGGAAGTATTGAGCCTCCTGTAGTTGCATGTATAGGTTCTCATCATCATAATGTGGGGGTAAATCATCGCCATTGTCTTCATTTTAATCCCCAAGTGGTTGTTGGATTTGATCAGAGTCGGAGCCAAAAAGCTGCTGGAGCACCGGAGAGCAAATCCATAGAAGAGGCAGTGTTCTGTCTGAAACCAACTGTACTGGGACCTGGTGCACTGTGGTGAATTCTGGGTGCAACCTCAGTAGAGACCAGGACAAGACTGACTGAGTTGTACACCCGCAACAGTAAAGAGTCCTCTAGGACACTGGCGGCAAAATCGAAGGGACTAGTACAGATTGTGATGCTGAAGTGGAAAGCAGTGAAGAACCAGAGTTGGGTTTCAGAGGCACAGGCAGGGCAGAGAAACAATACCCATTGGTAATCTGCCTGGAGGCCCAGTTGATACTTGAGGCCCCCAAAGGGAACTGGAGGAGTGCCAAAGGAGAAAAACACTGCATCCTAACAGGCCTCAATGGGCTGCGGCATCCCTGCTGACCAAAGTAACTCCGGGTGCTTCGGGATCAATTGCAGAATCAGCTCCTTAATGGAATATCTGGCGCTAGACAGAACGGCACCTTGACAGTCTCATAATTTCTCTAATACAGTGAATCCCCCCTCTGCCTTCTAGTTCTTTAGTTTTGAATATGACTTACCAGAAGACTTCGACCGCAAAGAGGACTGGTCATGGAACTAGCCTCAAGAGAGGGAAAATGAATCTGCCCTCCTGACTTTGAGCTGGACTTCAGAGGTTTCTGCCGATGTTCAGCAAAGTACAGCTTCATGCTCCTGGATCGCCTTTGCGTATGGAAAGAAAGGAACTGAGATCAGCAGATATGGGTAGCACTTATAAGCTGCTTCACTCCGTCACTTAATGGGCAGGATGAAGTCACTGTGGAGCCACATGGCACCAACTGCCAGCGCACAACAGCACTGCTTTCCAGGTCCAATCTGGCACCTGGGGATTATTCTAAAGGGGAGGATTCTGCAGTTAGAAGTATTCATCAGAAGGTAAATAACTTTTTCCATCAGAAGAAGATCTTCTCAAAGTTTCTGCAACTTTGGATGAGTCCTTAAGGAACACCTCCCTGAGAGGAGAGATTGAGAAGTTCCTACTAGCCAAGAAAGTCATGCAACAACCGTCTAGTAAAATACCCAGACTGCATCCTTGGGCTGAGAGTTAGTAATGTTTGGCTAAAGTATGCAGGAATAACCATGAGTCTGCCCAACACACTGGCCACAAGAAAGCCTTTGGTGACAGCATGAAAGAAGTAATGAACCTAGTGAAGTGAGCAAGAATGCCCTCTGAAGAATCTTTCTTGGATAAGCATAGCAGATCTTGATACAATAGATGTTCTAACATAAAATGATGCATTTTGCCACTGCCTTTCCCTACTTGGCTCATGCGAATCCTACAGAGATGGCCATTCACTCTGTCCTGAAAAGTGAGATCAATGTAATAGGACACCAATCTTTTGCGGTCCAATATAGGTAACCGTTCTTCCACCTTGGCGGAAAGAAGAGGAGTGAAGAAACATGGGATATTGGTAGACTGACCAATAGGAAAAGCAGATACCACCTTAGGAAGATGGATAGACAGGTACAGAGAACCAATTTATCTGGGCAGAAAACTGTGTAAGGTAGACTAATGGAAAAGACCTGATGGTTTTGGACCTCGAGGCTGAAGTTACTGTTAGCAATAGGATGGTATTCAGGATAAGAAGTTAACCTGAGAACTGTACATCACCTCAAAAGGGGCGCCATAACTAAAGTTAACACAAGACTCAAATCCCACTGAGGAACAATGAATGACATAGGAGGAAACGAGGAACCCTCTAGAAAGCTTTCCACTAATGGTAAACTAAACCAGGATGGCTGGTTAGGAATACACATGGTGGTAGACAAGGAAACCAAAAAAATCTTTAACTCTAAGCAAAGCCAGACCTAGCAGGCCATGAATCAGTCCTTCCCACTCACATGTTGAAAAAACCTGTTTCACCTACCAGCATAAATGGATTTTGTGGTGTCTTTTCCTGGCAGCCTGGATGACATTTTCCAATTCAGGAGGAAGACAAAAGGAATGTAGCTCACACTGCTTAGTCTCAGCGCATGCAGCAGCAGCGTTTGAGGTGAGAGGTCTGGCAATTCTGCGGAGAGAGAAGGACCACTTTGTGCAGGAGAGGAAGAGACAGCTGAACGTTGAGTGCAACACACTGGTGGAACAGACCCTTCACGCCCAATCAGGGGGTGATTATCATCAGGAGTGGTTGACCTTCCTGCACCTTCAGCAGGGCCTTTGACAGAAACAGAATCAGTAAAAATCTGTGCAGCAGACCTTGAGATCAACTTAACCGCAAGGCCTCTCCCAGGAGACCATTCAGATGGAAGTATAAAGCAGAACACAAAACTGAAGACACTTATTGTTCTAAGCCATAGCGAGCAGATTCATATACGGATACCCCAGTAAGGAGACTATCACCTCTGGATGAAGACTTCACTCACTACACTGTCACAGCTGATGCCGCATGGTGGTACCCAGCGAGACCAGAGGACTCTTGCTTGGGATACATTTCCAAACCAGTCTGCCACCTTGAAGGATGTTTATATAGTAGGGACTCTACACTATATCTGCAGAAATAAAATCATAAGGTATAAACACCCATTCTGACTACAATTAGAGTGGGATGGGTTAAAGTTAGACCAGCATGGGGCAGAGAGCAAGCTTATTAAAGCTGCAACCCTCCAATTCAGTGAGTGCATAGAAGAACCTAGTATTGTGATGGCATATCACACAATATATCAACATTACCAGTACCCTGTAGTACCCCATCTCTCTGCAGTTAGCAAAGTAGACACTAGATACATTTGAAAGAGACTGTGGTGCATCACTGCAATACATTAAGTAAAAAGAAGTGTAGTAAGTTCAACAGTAGGGGTGAAGAATTGAGTAATAATGGTGAGCAAGGAGGTGAGGTATGTGTTATTGATAAACCACGGAAGAAAATAAATACTCAAATTCAGGAAAAATGCAGTGAAACTGTGAGAGATTTAAAGAGGAAGAATGTTAAACCCACTTTCAAGGGGAGCAGCACTGTACGAACGCTAGAATGGTCTACTTTTATTATTAGTTTTCAGGATAGAAATATTTTGGGGACGTGTCTATTGCCACTGGTTGATGGTTGACAAGTGTTGGTTTGCTAGCATCCATGTTCATTAGTATGAAGTTGGAACCTGAGGTCAGGAACACCAGAGACATATGAGTGTTTGGTGGACACTAATTTGCAAAACATACCTTTGAAAATGCTTTTAGGAAGGATTTGGGAAATGTAAGTTACTTTCTCAAGAAACCAAACAAAAGGAAGGCACTTATTACAGTAAAGCACCAGGCTCCATGAGTGCATTTACGTGCCATTTCTTCTAAAGCAAATATGAGAGAATGCTGTCAGATGCTGTTACACGTAAAAGTCGGTTAATTCAATAGCTATGGCTCAAAAATTTAAACAAAAACAGGACTCCAGATCTACACAGCCTTAATAAACCTGTTTTAACCGCTCCATAGAATTCAGGATCTTTTTGCCATTGTTGGCAATGCCAAATGTTTTCCACGACTTGATCTTCCATTGACATTTGAGCAAAGATCTCACACAATCTTGAAGGTACCAGATTACATTTGTTGGGTTGGACCATGCTTTTTAGTATTTGATACCATCATTGGGTCTTGAATTAATAGTGCAGTGTTTGGGGGGAAAAAAAAGTATGGATCCACCATTTAAGGTGACAGGAAGCGCTACAACATTTCATTATGACATTTTGGAGCCGAGTTTGGTGAGAGAATTGAGGATCATGAAATCATATGTGAAACGTGGTCTATAACAAGAATGACTTTGCAAATTGTTAAAGTGCAAGCATTTAACAAGAGACGTTCAATTTTTAGGTAAAAAATTAACCAAGAGAATGATTCCTAAAGACGTTTATTATTGTCAAAACAAAAAGCTCAATTCCAGAAAGAATAGAAAAAAATGTTTTTCTTTGAACTCTGGGGGAATGCTACTCATTGTTTGGCTCTGGCTTTTCAATTCTCATTGAACTGATGACAGCCTTACCAAAGAAGGATGGACGAAGCACGTAAACAATTCTTTCATGAAAGCTAAACATGCCAGTGAAAGTATTAGTACTGAAAACATTTCGTAGTGGGATAGAGTTTGTTTTTACATTGGAAGCTAGTGGGTTTGTCATTGGAACACTGCTGCATTAACTGGTAAATGGAGAAGAAAGTACAGTTGTCTTCGCATCCACACTGACCTGCTCATGGACCGTGTAATATTTAAAAAACTTACTTCTGGAGTACCGCAACTGTGATTCATACTGGCCACAAGCCAATAGTTTTTATTTTAGAAAGTAATGAGACAGAGATGGCTTTTGTGAGACTGTTTAGGTTACTCCAGAAATTGGCTGAGTATACTTTTTGAATTCAGTATTTTAAAGGTAGAAGGAATATCAGTGTGGATCGTTTTTCTAGATTTTTAGTGGCAGGACTGAACAAGCAGGGAGGACACTGACCCAGGAGCAGTGCTTTTTGGCCCAGGTCAGTGAGGCTCTTAATGTGGTAGGGTTGGACATTTGTGAAAAAGGCTTAGTTAAAGGACAAAATAAAAAAGAATTGGAACAGTGGTTGTATTTTTTCAGAAAGATTAAAGAAGGTCTTGTGAAGATGTATTTTGTTTAGACAGGATGGGTTTCTGTTTCCCAGGTCTTTGAGGTCTGACTGTGAAGGAAGTTTGCAGTGGTAAGTTAGGGGTGACAGCTACTGAAAAACTGGAAATGACAATTCACTTGTGGACACACTTGAACAACATGATAAACACAAAACGTTGTATGTTAACTGTGGTCATTCTGACATGAGGTGCAATGACTCCACTGTTGACATTTTTCAAGTATCAATTGCAAACATCTACTCAAGGGCCTTTCAAGAACATCCGGTATCTTAGGGTTCAGTAAGAGGTATGTAGTAACCCTTGTAATTTCTGGTTCCAAATGAGGAGGGGAGTCCAATTTTTTTTTTTTTTTTTTTTTTAAACTCACCGACCAGGGCCATATTCTGGAATTTAACAGGTGTCAAAGAGAATGGTGTGAAATTTACACACTTTAAAATTAAACTATTTCTAAATTAAAGTGGGATTTTGGAAACAAAAGACCCTGTCTTCCTCTGTAACCAGCGATTTAATGGGATGTGTAGAGAAGACTGTGTGTGAATTACCACATACTGTGGTAGAATGTGGTGTTGGATGTCTGTGGTTATTTCAAGGAGAACCTGTGGTGGAGCCTTTGTAATCCACACAATACATACACTCAGATGTTTTAGTACTGGGCGGATAAGAAAGTAATTATACATGTGTATGAAGCAGAACGTATTTTTCTAGAATAACAATGAAAAAATGGGGGAAAAGGTGTGTTTCGGTAACAGAAATGCAGTGCGCTGAATCCCGAGTGCACGTTAGAACTTTGGAAAGACTCTGAAAACATCTGTGGTTTACAATAGATTCTCTATGTTCTATAAACTAGGCAAAGTGACAGGTGCACATCTGCAGGGAGATGCAGAATCAAGACTGGTGGATTTACTGTAGGCAGGGAAGAACAGTTAGGGACCAACAAAATAGACTGAGTGCGATTGAGTACACAGAGTACACTACAAATGTTCAGAAGAGCAGATTCTGGTATCCCTATTCAGGGTAATGCATGAATATGATTTGAGCCACAGATTTGGCAAATTTGAAGTTAGCATTGGTTTTTTATAGTGGAGATGTTACCAGCTCCGCATTTCAGTGATCTCTTTTGGGTGCTACTATTCTGGTGCAAGGTTGCTATTTCTTATTTTTATTTTTTTTTATTTGTGTTTTTCATCAAATGTTCCCTGAGCTATCCAACAGATTGATCCACTCTTCTAAGGAGGATCTGGTTTGCCGTGCCCTCTTTAGTACGTTACCTTTTATATTACACACATCTACGTCAGAACTCCGGAAATATTAAATCATTCAGTATTGGTAGCAAGAGATGGACATGTAGATGGAGGGATTTTTTATTTTTTTATTTTAAATGTAGTCTATTAACCTTGGTAGAGAAATAGCTTAAACTCTTAGTGTCTTCGGTATTTGACCAGTGGCCAGGTGTAGCACGGCAAAAGCTCACTGGAGTTTACATCCACTGATGAACAATTTGAGTCATGTCATTTTAGGGCCCGGCGATTACTCTAAGCAGACTGAAGAGTTAAATAGTTTTATGCATGTGAGCATTTCATTTCTGGCTGCGTCTCGATTACTACCTTTAATCTAGAATGAATTGTTAAGCCTTATAGTTTCTTGATTTTATTTCAGGACATAAGTCCTAGCTACAAATACACCTTGCTCAGGTTTCAATCACTGAGAGAAATATTGCTGATAAAGTCCTGAAGTGAAATATTGTAGTCCATCCATACTCACTGACTCAAATTTTATCCATCCTCATTCAAGCTTTTGTCCTCACACTTTCATCCATCAATTTTCAGACACAGATAGACAGATCTGCCCGGCAGCCACACACCACCTGCGAATAGCAGACTTCCCCTATTGGTTTAATCCACACCAGACAATGTAACACATGCCTCATGTTTCGGCCCTATTTATGCACATAAAATTAGTGAAGGTTCTTTGCCAGTAACCTGAGAAAACCCTTGACTAAGGCTGATCTGTAGTTGGCAGGCCATCTTGGAAACATGGTGATTAGGATTCTGATTATTGGAGAGGAAACCACGTTAGTATGGGCATATTTACTATCAAGTTAAATACTTAAGTTACCAACATGTATACTTAACTAAACAGGGAAACGCTTGGCGAGAGAGAAAATGCAACCACTGGCAATACGAAAGCATTTACATTTTATACGATACAATGAAAGAACCTCAGACACTTCATGTGTATGTTCGACAAAACTTTATTTACAAATTCTGGCAACTAATATTTTTATTTCAAGTTTCCTTAAGTACAGTAAAAGTGCCGCTGATTTTATTAAAAGAACAACTAAACACACATAACAAAAAATAATAATAGTGAGGACTGTTGGCTGTGATATTGGGTGTAAAATTGGCAGTCTGCCATGTGCAATAGGTTTAGGAAAGAGCCAATGTGATAATGCAAACGTGTAAACACAATTGTTGTGAAGCGCATCTTGGGCGAAACCTTCCTTCTACTGTTAGGACCGAGAAGCCAAACACTGGTTCACGACTTCCAACAAATGAGCATTCTCCAAAGCTGCAGCTACCCGTTCCTTGTCACCCAGCTGTTTATTCACTGTAAGAAGGGATGGAAAAAAGCAATGCACTCAATACTTGGTATCAAACAACTGGGAACTCGGGTAAAACCAAGAGGCATAGGTTAAACCAACAAACATTCTTATGCAAGACTGAAAATAAACCGCCTTTCGAACATCAGGTCAATCTCACACAGGTGCAAGTAACAATATATAAAAAAACAAAAAACACCGACTTAGTATACACAGGTATAACATTTTATTTTGATCTTTATGTCAAAATATGCCTTCTTTTCTGCTTAAAAGTAATACTATTAAACATTTATAATATAAACAATAGTCAGGTTACTTAGATACACTCCGTTTACAAACAGCATTCAATTATTTGCCTGATTTTTTTTTTTTTTAATAGTGCTTGATGCAACAGTCTTTATATTTGCGAGTACACCAATAAATGTGTTACCACTAACCATTTTAATGATATTCAATTTATCAACCTCGAAGGGATGAAAGAGTTGAGCCTACAGAAAACTCCTCATCTGCAGACCAAACGAGATGTCAGCGGCGAATGCAGGTACTACAGAAACCAGTGTGTATACATTAGGCAAATATTACAAGGCTGACTCAGCCATTTAGGTTTTGGAAGTAAACAAATTAGTAGCAGATTAGTCGTTTAACAAAAAGTTGGTCACAAATTTTGTAAAGTCCATGGACACTCGGGAGGAGCCATAGGTTTCATTAAATAATAACCATGAGCTGACCACATGATCTTGAAAGCAAACATAAACGCTCTGTCTGATTTAAAGTGTTTTTACGCAGACCATACACCGATTTAAGTGTTATTACACATTTTCAAATGTTTACCTTATACACTACTCTATGGCCAAACAAGAGATGTTGATATTTCAACTGAGGTCCATTCACAACGTGAACAGCATATTTCACCGTTCTGGTGCAGTAATAAAAGGGGAAAGAGGGGTGGGAGGGAGGATCATTTAAAACCCATAATAGCTATAGGTTTTGCTGCAGCATATGGACAATAAAAGGGTTGAGGTACCTCTTGCATCAACCAAGTCCCCTATGACAGACAGACAGACGCTTTTATGTGTCCTCGCCCTTTCAATCGTTATCTGGCCATGCGCTTTTCCTCAACCTAGGCAATCGAGGCATTCCATAGCGGCGACACCTTCTCTGTACCCGTATCATAGACAGACCCACGGTTTGTTCAATTACATAGTGCCACACAAACAAAACACATCACAAGATCCTAACTCAGGTCTGAAATAGAACACTCAAATATAAGGAGCCATCCTTGTTGACTAATAAACAAGGGGCCACATTAATGACAGATTGTATGCTACATTAATGCCATTACCTACAGAAGGCCATAATAGACCATACAATGCAATTTAAGGGGCACCTGAAGTTCCAATTTAAAAGTGAAAAACAAATCTCTCCAACATGCTACCCATAATGCAAAACCTGATTTGGATATGGATTTTCCCTGAGTTGACTGTGCAAACAAAACGAAGAACTTGTTTGTAGAGTGGAAGGATTTTCAGATATCAATCTAATGCACGACGACGCTTCTTATGCATGTGTTCCAAAGGCAACTGCGTATCAGTGAGTAGGAAAGGCAACTCAACTGTTCAATTAACATCAACGTTTGAAACAACCCTTGACAGAGCCTTCACTTACACACATGAATTGCTTGTCTATGTATTTGTAAGTAAAATAAGGACATTGGGATTTGATATTTAGTAGTTGCTCACACTGGACTGTGTTGTGCCTCTGAATTGTTTTACTGCACTTTCTGAAAGTCAAATGATAAACTAAGGACAGCAGCCCGCACGGGGGGGCAACGTCAACACAGAAAACATGACATTTTCGTCTTATTTTATTTATTGTCCCCACATGTAAAGACTAATTATCCTTTGGATTGTTCATTTGTTTAGGCGCATGCCAACTTTTAAATTACAAAGACACATCGTTCAGTACTCCAATGCGGATGACTAGGATACAGGTTTCTACACGTAGGAGTGGTTTGTCCAAATAACCATATATTACCCTGACACAACAAATGACCTTCCTCGTTGCTGTATGCTCAGCAAGCCGGCACTAAACTCTTACTTTAATTATTATTTATGCCATAATTGCCAGGGTGTATTCTTAGTGTTTAAATTGAAAATTACTTTATTATTGCATTACGAGGTACTTGCTTCTATCACGCTGCTTTCGTACTGCAATTATTAATGATATTACCTTTTTATTAAAGTGTGCAATGAAGATTTGTGTTTGGTAATACTTTTAAATTGGCTTTATTGATTCATTTTGTTGGCCGTCAATTTACAATTATGACAATGAACAGCCATCTTTATGTGGGATTACAAAATTAGCATTTGACTTTACATCCAATTACAGTCTCCAGAGAAATTGGTGCATTAAGTGTACCCATGTAAGTGTATCCAAAGACAAGTCATCATAGTAGACTGTATATTTGATCCTTTTCCCAGGAGGATTTGTGGTGCGTCTTTATACGAGCACAATCATGTTTTATTAGCACAAAACACAACTAGCCAATAGGCTGTGCAGCACTATACATGAAGTACACAGCCAATGAGTCACTGGAGATTTAGTTGGTTTCTAGGAGCAGGATTTCACTGTTACTGCATCTTGATGTAGTGTTCTTTAAAACGGTGTCAAAACAGAAAGAAAGAGGAGATTTTCTAATTGGTCCTGTGCATAGTTCTCCAATATAATTCACAAAAGAATGGATGCACAGTTCCACAGTGGCGGTTACACATCTCTACCCAATCTGGAAGAAATCAATAGGTCCCTGAGAGTATCCAAACTTAGGAACAAGAGCCCTCACTCACCATTCGGTGAAATGATAATCAGGCTTTGCTCCTTGCAGGCCGACACTGCAATGCCTGACAGGCCCTTTGAGGGGGCTCTTTACCGAAGATCTTTTAGAAATCTTTGCTGGTGGTGAATGCAGTAATGTGGGATTGGTGAATAACTGTTAAAATTGACTAGAGGGACCATATCATCAAATGTTTATTGAGAAAGTGAGCCTCTGTCAAGATTAACAACAAAGAAAATAAGGGGAAAGTAAGAATAATGTCTATCTTTCCCTACTCGAATAGGATGTCTTGTGTCAAAAGACCTCATCATCTAGGGGTTTTGAATGTGGAGGGCAGAGTTGGAAATCCATACACTGCCTGGTACGGAAAGGTCAACATGTTTCTCGCTAAGTTAGTCTTAAAAGATCCAAGTGCGATTCATCAGAACCTTAAAAAAAACAAAAAAAACCACTCATACCTAATCCTCATTGTTACGGTAAACTAAGTTAAATACGTGGAACAGGAACCCTCCTCTAATTAAAGGATTGGCCCCAAAGGGATAGCGACGGGTATTCGTGATCCAGCAAATGTAATAATTTGCCTGTGAATCCTCGGGTCTGTTGCACCTACCCCTGCTCCGCACTCCCTCAAAAAAGGTGCCTTTAATACTTTCTTAAACTGGAGCAGGATTGGGCAGTCCTGATGGATACAGGGATGTTGTTCCAGACCAAGGGGATGGAAAAGGCTTGTTGCCTTGTTTTTTTTCTCTTGTTACACTTGTCTCCAGTCTCCCCGACAGATTTGGAAGGGGGGTACAGGTCACAAAGTAAATGATGTGGCTAGTGTTGAAGATGTTGCAGGCCAGCAAGGAGAGTCAATGCAGTTCCATCTGTGCCATGTTGGAACCTTGTGGGGGGGCGAGGTCGAGAGGAGGTGCTAGTGTGAAGTCTGAGAGACTACAGAGTAGGATGCCATCTAGATGTTCTGAAGCATTCTTCAGCATTTGATAAACACTGACAGTGAATGTTAAACAGTACTGACTTTGAGGAATATTTTCTCACCAATGCGTCCGCCTATGCCCCGCTGCTGTTTCTGTGAACAATTACATTTCTTTTTCTTCCCAGTGTTGAAGCAAGATTTTTCATTTATGAAGCAAATTATTGTGTTCCCTGCCAAATAATTCAGAGCATCCTGCACTACAAAACAGCTCTTCAAATTAGGCAGAACCTCGTCCTGGTGCTCCTGAGCGGCCACGAGAACGATTCACTGCTCCTTGGTCCTCTGGCTGCTAGCGGACGCACGCCCTTTGCATGTCACAGAGATTCTTCTTTTGTTCTACCGCGGAATAGATGTTGCATCCCTCCCCCGCATTGCCAAGTGCTCCATTCTCAGTGGAATTGTGCTTGGTTGGCCCTGACTGCCTGGAGGGATTACACCCTGAGGAGTAAGACTTGAAAGGAGCACAGTGACTCCTGTGTACTGGCAGACACTACCCAGGCTGCTGCAATACTGTGCTCACATTGCCACAAATTGAAAGGGCAATTTGTGTCTGCTAAGGCCCATAACACCTCCACTCTGCTGTAACTCTGCTACGGTATACTTACGCCCCCTTATCTGATACTCTCTTACCTAGTGGGTGACCACTACTGAACACTATTTTCGGACAGCTGAGGACATACCTACCTCACCAGCCACATGGAGAACTCTGGCGATTATTACACTGAGGAGGAGCAGATCTCCTACTTCCCCATTATGAACAAATTGCGTGATGCGGTGTACGCCTCCATCATTACAGCTGTCTTGGAGAAGAGATTAATGGACATGGCGGAGGGATCACTACAACCCCACCCACCAAGGGAAGAACTCCCTGGGCTTTTGGTCACTATACTTCCAGGGACGTCGTTGCCCCCAACCCTCAGGGGTGGACACAGACCCGTTGTCTAGGCTAAAGAAGGCATTTTTTTGTGCCAACCCCCTTTCTATGCCAGATCTGAACGCCCTGGCGGGCTCCTCAGCCACTGGTACAATTCCATCCCCCCAGCCTTAGAAGGATCTCACAGTGGGGTAGACGGCAATTCAGACCGCACTTATGCCTGAAGGCCCGTATCAGAGCCAGGCACCTCCACGGAAGAGCCCCGCCGATCGCAATCCATAATGGTGGACCTTGAGGAGCCCATACACCCTCACTCCTCCGAGTGGCTCTAGGGGACAAGGTAGCCACTTATGTGGCAAGCAGGCTATGCAACTCCATCGACCAGGAGGTATGGAACTGCCTTCAGGCAGAGTGCCCCATCCGCCCATGGGAAAGTGGCTATCACGCCAGAAATTGACCTGTGCATGGCCACTTTTCTGGCCAAGTATATTAAGGACTCAAGGAAAGGTATCGACCGCTCCAGGCTGTAATGGCAATGAAAACTGCTGACTATAATGAGCCCGCTAACAGAGATCTAAGACATGGCGGAGGAAGCCAAGGAGTCTGGGGCTCTAATCTTCCCAGAGGTTCTCTCCAGCTGGGTCTAACGGGCGGTCAGTTTTCTTGGCAACACCAAATGCGCTGTCTCTACTGAGAGGCATAGGTCACTATTGATCAAAATTGACCCCAAACTAGGAGAACTGGCAACATCAAAGACTGGGCAAGTGGCAGAAGGGGAAGGGTGCTATTTGGTGACCAGTTTGTCAAAGAGCTTGGTACATTTATGGCGACTTGATTCTCAAGATAAAGCCCAATCATCAATTAAGTGAATCGTCAACATGCATATTTTCACAGGGGCTGGACGCCGCAGGGCCGATCTCACTATTCTGTTTCCGATAAGGGCCAACCATCTCAACAAGCCCATTATCAGGATTCCTCATGCTTTTACGGGGGGTGTTTCTACACAACTAGATGAAGCAAACGGCACAGAGGTTTCTGCAACAACCCAGAGGTGGAGGTTCTTTCAGCAGACACAATGAGTCTATCCCTCGCCTCCTGCAGGCGCTTGGGTTTTTTTTGTGGGGGGGGGGGGGGGGAAAAATGGTGGGGAGGGAGGAGGGGGGAGCTTTGACTGGTTGGCGCGTTTCATTAACAATTGGTGGGCTCTCATGTCCGACGCTTGGGTACTTGAATAAGTTCAGCATTTCCACATAGCATTCTACAGGACACACCGTCCTCCCTTTCCATTTTTGTGAGCAATAATCTGCCCTCATTCAAGGGGAGGTTCAGGAACTCCTTTCCAAGGGAGCCATTCACCCATCCAGCTCACATCCCTCCAGAATATTTAAGCAACATGTTTCTGGTAGAGAAACAGGATGGAGGCCATTGCCCGTTGAGCAATCTCAGGGAATTCAACGAGTGGTTGACTTCAAGATGGAAGGCATCTATCTTCTTCAGGACCTTCTTCGCCCCAACGACTGGATGGTCAGGCTGGACCTCAAGGATGTATATCTTACAGTCTCAATCTTCATTCCACATTGTTGGTTTCTCCAGTTTCAACGGCAGGGACAGACTTTCAAATTAATTTCTCTATCTTTCAGCCGCTACCTGGTATTTTACTAAGGTTCTCAAGCCAGTAGTCGAACACCTGAGGACATCCAGCATACACATGATTGTGTACCTGGATGACATGCTTCCCATGGACTAATGTCCTTGCGCACTGTCCGCCCATCTGGCGATGGATCTCCTCCAACCGCTAGGTTTTGTTTTCAATTGCAAGAAGTTGTCCCGTTCTCAGTTGCCCTCCCTAACATTTCTGTGTTTCATAATCGATTCAGCAGAGACGACGCTGAGCCTCCCATCCCCGAATGTGGTGAAAAAAAATGGCACAAGGTGAGGAAAACCGTGGCAAAACAACAGACCTCCCTTTAACAGATCACCAGGGCAGTAGGTCTCTTGTCATGCTCCATTCAGGCCATTTTCCCGGGCCCCTGACACTTTCAGGTGCTCCAATGGCTGAAGGAGTCTCATCTAGGCTGCAGTCTTAGCTACTCCCAATATGTCCCCCTATCAGAGGATGCCAGAATTGGTGGCACTCCCACATGGAGGTACAGAACAGCATGCCATTTCAAATCAAGACAAGACGTGGAGGTCAAGTCAGATGCCAGCGGCACTGGTTGCGGAGCACGCTGTGGAAAGCTTAATACCAGGCGAGGGTGGTCTGACTAGCTGAACAATCTCTGCATATCAAATGCTTGGAACTTATGGTGGGTTGTTTCACTGCGACATGCTGGAGCAGAGAATGGGGGCAATGTTGTGTCCTTCTGAAAATGGGCAATGTAGGGGTTCATTATATCAGCTACCTGGGGGTTACGCGGTCTTGGGCCCTTCCGGATCTAAGAAATTTTGGAAATACTTCCCTGAACATCAAGTTTCGGGTATGGCAGAACATGGTGGCGACAAATGCTTTTCTCCAAGACTGGTTGATGGAACAGGGCTATGCCCTTCCCTCATTCACCAAGATAATGTGGTTGGCGACTCAGGTGCACAGGCAGGGGGCATATCTGGTGGTGACCCAGATGTGGAAGTTGCAAGTATGTCTTCCAATTCTGATGGAACTTTCTTGGGATTCTCCAATCAGTCTGGCTCTAGATCCCCTTTTCCACAATGATCCCTCAGGGAATTTCCATCATCTGGTGATGAATGGCAACCTCCAGCTTATGGCATGGAGAATTACAGGTCTCAATGACAAGTCCCAGGCTTTTCAAGAGATACAGCAGACCTGTTCTCCCGGTCTTGGGCAGATGATACTTTCAAGAAGTATTGACCGTCCTGGTCTTGATGGATGGGTTGGTGTCTGCAACAGAGTCTGGATCCCGTGGGGACAGAAGTTGTCCATATCTTGAACTTTCTGGCATTCTTAGCTTCGGATGCAATGGCCTATAGACCGGTCAATATTTTTAGGACGGCCATCTCTGCAGGCTACAATTGGGGGCATGCTGGCCGAGGAACATCCCCTAGTTGAGAAATTCCTACAGGGCATTTGGTCGTCTCTCCCACCGGGCAAAGATATTCGGTCATTTGGGATGTGAATAAGATATTGAGCTTGTTTACCTCATGGACAAGTAACAGTTACCTCTTTATGTAAACAATTGTTGACTAAGTTGGCCATTCATTTTTCTTTTATGTCTGATTTTGCAAAGAAGGGTATCACTTGTCAGAGCCATGAATGTCACCAGGAGGAAACCCTTCAAGGTGGCCTCATCACCGACCATTGCAAGATGGGTTAGATGGATCATTCAAGAAGCTGGCATTGATGCCAAAGTTTCTGGGGCACATTCTTCCCGTGATACTATGGCTTTGAAAGCCCTTGCTCTCGAAGCTCACTTGGAGGATATATTGAACACCGTGGACTGGTCATCGGATTACACCTTTAAGAGGTTTTATTTCAAACCAGTCTACTCCACTGCAGCTCTAGTGGTGGATAAGTTAACTAGCATAATCCTCTCCTCCGGGACCTGACACAGAATGAAAAATGTCTTAGTTAATATAACGGAAAGTGTCAGTTCCAATAAGGACATAGAGAGGAGGATTAGCCCACCCGATAATGAATCATACAACCTGCAATCAGCTCTTGTTGGTTCTTGTTAGGGCTGCTAGAATTGTTACAGTGTCACAATACTAAGGCAAGGTAACTTTAGATGTGACTGTAGGAAAAAGACCAATAACCCTCGATGATGCTAAATAACTGCAAACATGTTCCAGTTGGCAAAGATCAAATTGAATAAGGATGATTTAAAGTGATTATTCCTAACACTTGCCAGGAGGCAACGGGCAACATTTGCCAGGAATAAACAGGCTGAAAGAGTTTATTTCTCATTGAGTAATCATGTATTCTTTGTCTTGATTGAGGTAAAAATCTTTACTATGGGGCTAGGTGGAAATGCAGAACACCTTTTCTAACGTTTCTAGTACATTGCACTTGAATTATGTTAAAAAAATCTTTGCACAATAATATACCTGAGAGGGATGAGGTATAATTTGGTTCAGAAAGAGCTGCTTCAGATAATAAGTATCTATTGTCACTTTCAATACTGCATCTACTTGGTGCCTAAATGTTGTGCATTCATCCCACATGCCATTTGCATCTTTCTCTCAAACACCTACATCTGTCCCACAACACTTATCACAAACAAGACACTATAGCCAAAAAGCAAAATAGACTGATAACACTACCTTGATAAGCACAGACCATACTTATGTGAGGGGTAAAATAAGCAATGTCATTTATAGCTCCTAAAATTGGGGTGTCTATTGAAAGGGAAAGACGGGGGAGTTTCTGAAGTCAACACTTATCACAAATGGGAGGTTGAGAGTTGTTTTACACTGAAGACTAGAGGTAATAGATTCCCTAAGCTTCCGGGCAGAAACCCTACATGCGCCAGTGAGAGGTGCATTACAGCTTTTAATGCCATTTTTGAGAGAGAGGGGAGCACTCCTAACTCCAACAAAGCATCAGCTCTTGAGGACCATTCAAGTCTCCTCTCAGCAATGAAACAACATGTAGTAGGCATCACAGCGTTACTTCTTTTATCCTTAAATTGCTCCTTAATGTCTCCACTCGCAACAGCTAGAATCCTAGTTCACTTCTACTTGACCTGTGTTTATTCCATTGAGAATGGAGAATTTTCAGTGTATACAAAAGCAAGCAAAATGCAGCCAATTCTCTCTCAACACACACACATTGGGAACTTAGAGGTTTCTCTAAAAACAACACTGCTTAACACTAATATTTCAGGCTTTATACTTCATGTCCTGATCGTTCTGGTGCAGTGTGTTCCAGAATGCTGCATATAGTTCATTAATAGCCAATTCAGGTTTTAAATAACTTTGTAATATTGCTCTCACTAAATGATCACTTTCTTGAACCATTTATTTTACTCATGTATTATCTGAAATTCACTCCATGGAGAATGTTAGCAGTGAGAACTTTTCAACTGACACTACATTGAATGCAAAAACAGCAGACTACAGATCAATAGAAAAGTAAAGTCATAAAACCATCTAACTTTTAGGAAGACTCAAGTTTGCAAATTGTTCCTAAATGCTGCTGAAACAATCACTGCACCAAGATTTCGTAATAGGAAAAATGTTTAAAACACCAGATGGTATCAATGAGCTACTGTGCCTGTCGCAAGTCTAGAGGAACCTTTTTCTTTACATGCTGGGGCTGAATCAGTCAACCTAGATCCCACTACAGTGGACTAAAACATGAAGACTGTGGGCTAATGGCAGATGTAGTGTAGACCATTTAGCCTTTCAGCCACCTACAGTAAGCCATGAACAGGATCACTACTAAACTGTGAAAATAGTACTGTAACATGTTCTTTTCAAGTAGAAATTACAACAAATATATATATGTCTTCCAGAGCCCAACTTTGGACACCTTATTAAATATTTGTGATCAGTAGCACTGCTACCCACTTAAAAAGCCATAACCCTTAAAGTCTTTCAAATATTCAACCCCCGAAATCAGTGTTGAAAACATGCAAGTAAAAATATGAGCTTGCTTGCTGTTATAGCCTGTAGAATATTAGCGATTATTGCATGATTTAGCACATAAAAGCTTCTATTCCAGTGTATAATTAGAGGGATCATTTATTTCCCATTAGGTGTATGTTGGACCTGGCCCTTTTTGCTGGCTATCCCCAATCTTTTTGCCTTCCTCTCTGTTTTTCTGTCCCTCTTTTTGTTGGCTTTAAGACTCTGGGCACTTTACCAATGCTGATCAGTGCTAAAATGCATCTGCTCTCTCCTTTAAGTTTGGTATGATTGGCTTAAACTTGTTTGACACATTTGATTTACCTGTAAGTCCCTTGTACAGTGGTACCCCCTATACTCTGGGCCTGTAAATGAAATGCTACTAGTGGGCCTAGCACAGCTAGCACCACCCACAGAAGCAGCCTTTCCAACCAATCTCAGGCCTGCCACTGCAAGACCTGCGTGCACAGTTTACCGACACGATGACCTGGCACTTAAAGTTGCTTGCCAAGCCTGAAACTCCCCTTTTACTACATATAGGTCACCCCTAAGGTAGGCTATAGATAGCCCTATAAGCAGGGTGCTAAGTATGTAAAAAAGGTAGGACATACATTTTTGTGTACTACCTGACACAGTAGTGACAATCAGCCTATTTTGCTTTCACTACTCAGAGTGTTGCTTCTCTCATAGGTTTCCATTGGAAATTCCCTTATATATGTCTAATTGGTCATTTCTGATCTGTGAGGAGTAGCATGGGTATGGTTGGAATGGTAGTGAGAAATCCTGCATACTCTGGTAGGTGGATTTTATACCAGTACTCATCTTTTTAAAAGAAGAACTTCTATTCTATACTGGTCGCAGGGTTCATCTTTGTGAAACAAGAGTTTTGTAGCTGTCATCAGCATAGGGTGTTTAATGAGCAGGGTTTTGCTGAAACAAAAGTGTGATAGTTTCAAAATGGAATCTACTGTAGGTTTCTGTTTAGCTGTATTACTGAAGTCCACAACCATTTTTAGACCGATGTTGGCTGCCTACCTGCATTTTCTGAAGTATGTGTTCCCGGTGTTATGTGAACATCCACCTGTAAGGCAAACAAGAAGCACAAATATTAAAGACACTTAAATTACAAAACAATATTTGAACTGAGATCATTTTACAGTAAAGTGGATTGCAACAGGCATCAATAAAACTAATTTCACAAAAGTTGGGAAACTAAACAGGTTACCCTTGATCCACCAATTACTGCAATCTGAAGAGTAAACTAAAATAAATTTCTCCAGAATATTTTCTGCAATATATTTGAAAGGAAGAAAGCAAAACACAAATTCTTCTTCTCCAACACGATTCATAAATTACCATAATAACAGCAATCAAAGTAAATCAGAAACACAATTTCCCCAAATAAAAAGTTATTCACAGTTAAGCAAGTGCAGCAACCAGCCTTATAATAAACGTCCCACTGAGTGATTTCAAATAAATGCTGTCTTTTGCTGCCCTCTACAGTAGACTCTCACACTAATGCTCTTTTCTGAAAGCAAGTGTATAAAAAATGCATGGACCGATAAAATGCATGGACCGATAAAGAGTTGTTAATGTTCTATGTTCCTCAGAGACCTACAACATCAGTCCCTCAGGGACTGTCCTTGAGCCCATTTTGTAAGTGCTTCAAGAATCTCGTTTGATCCCCACGCTGTTCAACATTCATGCTGGCCACATTGCCACACTGATTAAATCCTTTGTTCTTTCCCTTTCTACCTATGCCGATGTGACAACTACTTATCTAAGCCTAAGTCCGCATCCCCATCGTCTAGTACAGTTGCTTCACTGCAGTGGCATTCTAAAACGGTGGTCCTATATGTAGGCAAGCAGCCAAGAACTGGCTTTTAATAGGTGGCTGTCTGTTCTTGGTGCTACCCTTTTGGCTCAATAGAAATTTGGGGATTACAACTGGTTCCACACTGTCATTGTCAGTAAGACATCTGGTACCTGCTTCACTCCTTTTATGAGTGTGAACACATTTTTCTCTTATTTACCAGGCGAATGTTGAGTTGCCCAGGTAGTAATTTTCTCACATCTAAGCTATGGCAATGGCACTCTTTTGGAACTGAGAATGTTCCTAAACAGGAGGAAATTAAAAATGCTTGTAGTTTGCATGTTTTTAAATTTGCATGTATAGGTGCCCCATCAAAGCTCATCCTGATCCATCCAAATTTTACCAACTACAAACCATCTTCAGGTCCTTGTGCATAGTTTACAACTCTGTTGTTAGTGCTGGATGTTTTTATCTCTGACTGCAGTTCCAAACCGATATTAGACATCATGCTTCATCTGCGACCCACTCAATGTTCCCCAATCCATTTTTTTTTTTTTTAGAAATCTGTTTTAAAATAGAGCAACATTCTGGAACAGACTTGAGACAGGTTTAAACAACCAACTTACTTGCAGGCAGTTGAAAACCTAAATTTTCTGAAACACTCTATAGCTGTTGTCTTGCAAGTCCTTCTCTTCAGGTTCAGCTGCATACTATCGAAATGCCCTTTTAGGCATCCACTGTGCATTCAGGTCTAACATGAAAAAAGAAGGTACTGACAATTGTTGGGACCATTTGAGTTCCAAAAAACATACGCTAACATTGTCACTTGAAGGCAAGGTTGAATGTATCGAATAGTAATACTATTTTGTATCGGCAAGCAGGTATCATCCTCCTTTGTGGTGAGGAGGCTGTTGTCTATGATTTGCAAAACAGCTGCTTTCGTGCTGCAGCATGAACTGAAGCAGAATAGCTAATCATGCATGAGATGGCTGGTGTTGATGTTTTCTAGAAACTGTGTGTAGACTGCTTTTTTGATTAGTGATGAAGGGTTATTGTTTGGTAAGGTCAGATTCTAATGCATGTTTCTGCCAGATAGAAAGGATCAGCCTATCTTAAGAGCTTCTGGAAACATACCTCGAGTGAAGGAGTCATTAATGATCTTGAGCAGTGATGAGTGCATACCCTGAAAGGACTTTGATGAACGATGAGAGTAAGAAACAGGGCCTGATTCACAAAAAAAGATGGACGATCACAGGCAGAGATCTCTGGCTAGACATAGGGGAGTCATTACAACCCTGCTGGTAATTTGGGGAAAGGCACTGCCAACAGGCAGTTTTTTTTTTAAATTGTATTGAATCAAACCAATCTGGTAGAATTAGATTTCGTTTTTTCCACATATTATGATGAATTTGTATGCTATAAAAAAATATGAAAACCTTTATTTTTATCGGCTATGGTTGCTAATCCAATAATATTAGACAAAAGGCAGAGAGTGATGACTTGCTATCTCACATTTTACATCTCTAGGCATCCATATCTTACAAAAGAAATCATGTTAGAACCGATCCCTCAACCCCCGAGTCGTACCAATGGCCTAAAGTTGGGGTCCTGGATCATGGCCTACTAGTTTTGGGATGCCTATGATCACAGCCTATCTAACAGAGCGTGGAAGGGAGCCCTTTTCCAGCATCTCCTGATACATCTGTAGTAGTTTGTAAGGAAGCTGGTAACTGTACATACAGTACCATTCCACCAGTAGCCCGTCCGGCCACGGCGTTTTAGTGGCGTTCAGTTCTTTCATGGCTTCATTGAGTTCATCTAGAGTAAGAAGCTCCTCTAATTGCATTCTCTGGTCCTGCAACAATTTGCGCAGACCCTGTACCACCAGTATTGGTTAGGAGTCTCTGCGTGTACAGGGTGTGGATTTTTGTACAGTCACTGAAAATATGTGTGGAAGTTATTTTATTTTCTCATGCATATCTTCTAATATGTCACTTATGCCTCTAATGGCTGTAATGCATTCTGGTGTCTGTTCCCGCCTCCAAACCCAGGACAGTAATTACCTCCCTGTGTAGCAACTGGCAGAACGTATGGTTCTGCAGCAGTATCTTCTCCATTGTTTACTTTGTTATATCTGTGCATATGGTTTCTAACCAAGCTTCAGCCTGGGAGTCTCCCCCGACAGTGTGTTGTTAATGGGCAAGATACCTATCCATATTCTGGATTTCGTTGTCCAAACTCCTAATCGCTGAAGTTACACGTAAGCTGGCAAAGCTGTGCGCTACCACCAGTGTACCATCTCATTCTATTGCTCTGGTGCGGTTGTATTATTGCTCAAGTTAAAATACTCTGAATGTCTTGCACATTATCTATCGGAATTACGCATCATATAAGGCTGACACTGGCAGCTGGTATGCATGATGCTCTATATGCAGAAATGGAGTAGGACGAGCACACCGGAGAGTAGTCAGAGTGCTCTCCCCATATATGTCCCCTGTGTCACATACCAGACTTGGCCTCTAGCTACCAACATGTAGTCTAGTGTGGAGTATGTATGGCTAAGGGCCATGCAGTGTGTGAATTTCCGCTTGTGTGGGTTACTCTGTTTGGATGCGGATTTGTGCAGGATGTCAAGCCGGGCAAGAGAGCTGCTGCAGAGATCGTCTCTACAGCATAGTGACTAGTTCATGCCCCTCCCAATTTTCTTTTTGGGGGAAACTCCACACTGAAGAATCTTTGACACTGCACATTTTGGACGGTGGTGAACAGAGTTTGCCAAGCCATGCCCCACTGATCAAGGATACCCTGTCCTACCCGAGAACGGGGACACCACTTGAGTCTGCATGTCAGCGTCCACTCAGCTCCTCTAGCATTTAGGGACCTCGCTGGGTGGTTGGCTACCAGAAATCTTCTGCTGGTGAAGCCATCTCTGGACATGTACAGCCTCCTGGCACAGGATCCAGAGTCCCAGCTCACCCGGTTTGTTGCAGTACCACATGGTGGATGGATGGTCAGTTAGGCCCTGTATCAGCCTTGCCTTGAAGGCCTGCAGAAAAGCTTTCAGAGCCAGGCTGATCACCCAACGCTCCAAATGGTTGATGCGGAGCTAGATCTCTGATGGAGACCAGAAGCCACAAATGGCCACCTCACCACATGGCCTTCTCAACTCAATAACAACACATTAGTTATATCTGTAGCATCCAAGCTGGGAACGGACATTCACCTTCCAATTGTCAGGGTGGCACTCACCTACTACCGGAGAAGATCCTGACCTGTCTCTTGCAAGATCTGGACAGAGTTGGAGAGGCAACCCCAGTGTTGAGTCCAATGAAAAGTTAAGTTATACTGTGGAGTCAGGAGCACAAGAACCCTCCTCACAGACACCCAGAACCGAGCCTGAAACAACAGGATAATTTCCTGAATGTCCCATACTTGCTGGAGCGGTAGAAAGGCCTAGAACACTATGGTGCGCATGATAGGCCCCAGAAGGGAATATTCCATGTAGAGATCCAGTGAGACGTCAGCTCATTGACAGAAAACCCCAATGAGATCAAGAGCCCATTGGCTTGTGTTCAGCAGTGGTCTGTTTTGATCTGCGGCAGAGTGAGCATTCTGAACACGTCCTCTCTCAGAAAGGGGTTCCGGTGCCGAAGTTCAAGCATAGACCTCCATCCATCTTCCGCACAAGGAAGTAATGTGAGTAACACTACTCAAGTCCAGCACTCGTTTGATGGGAGTCCCTTTGAACAATTTGTAAAACCCATTGGTTTGAAGAAGTACTTTATCCTGCCCAAACCGGCTGATCACAGGTCTGAGAGAATAAATCAAAGCAGTTTGGGAACAGCTACAGTATTTTGGGGGGGGGGGGGGCGGCTGGGGAAGGAAGAGCAGAAGAACTGCGGTCATGAACAGCCTTAGCAGTCATCACACCTTCTGCCCCGAAAAGGCAGTTTGCTGCTGCACTGGTTGGGAAGATAGATGCTGGGATGCCAGAGCCAGAAGGTTTTTAGGTGTAGGGTGTTTAGTCAAAAAGGTAGGGCCTCTAAGAGCTGGCCTGTGCTACCTGCACACAGGTTGGTTGACAAGAAGGGCCAAACAAGGTTTAGCCCAAGTGACCCTTAGAAAGTATACAAGGGCATCATTAAATGGGAATAGTGGCTCAAATTAAGTCGGAACACGACTGAAGAAT
Organism: Pleurodeles waltl; assembly: GCF_031143425.1. Classification (NCBI taxonomy): domain Eukaryota; kingdom Metazoa; phylum Chordata; class Amphibia; order Caudata; family Salamandridae; genus Pleurodeles; species Pleurodeles waltl. Next base: position 131,848,694 of record NC_090444.1, read on the forward strand.
ATCGGCCATTAAACTTGCTTTAATTTCCAGAATAGGCAATTGTAAATCTAGCACTTTCGCTTCTCTTCGACCACTGGGACAAAAGCACCTTCTTCAATTATTGGACGAGGTTGATAAACAAGCTCTGTCTCTGGTGAAGTTTGTAGCCAGTGGCATTTTACTAAGTCTAAGTGGAGAGATTCATCAGCTTCAATCACTCCTGCCTTCATTCAGCTGGTCAATGAGGTTGCAGAAAGTAGTGAGTTCCTACGAGGTAAACAGATATTTTAAGTGATGTGTCACACAAGGAACTAACCTTTGGTATAATGGTGAATGGATGAACCTGCCCATTGTGACAGTAACTAACACAACAATACTTGAACAGGCCCTCAACCAAACCACAAATCTGTTTTCCTTTTATAGCTGTAAATCAGGCAGGATGCCATAGCTATGCTCAATGGGTTGGTGTGGGAGGGATAGACTTTTAGGGTCATGTCATGAAATAATCATATTAAACTGGTGCTGGCAAAAGGCAAATGTGTGTTTGGATAGGATGTAATAGATGTACCTAGAAATAGCCTTGAATGCTCAAGTGCACCATCATGTGACTAGGCACATTCAAAATGCAATAGACCTGAATAAGAGGACTAATTAATTGGCTTTGAACAAACCCAGTTTGCAGGATTTGATCAAATGCTAACAACATACAGTAAAATGAAATGAGTGGCCGAAAGGACAAGTTGGATGCAACATATTTCTATTTCACATGCCTTTATGGTCTCTCATGAGCCAAAGTCAATAGCACAGACATTGCTTTCGATTGCACACACTTTTGTACTCATAGTCACCACCAACCGCTTTTAGCATTACATGTACTCTCTTAACCTGCATGGCTTCACAATATTTACTGAAAGTTCTGAAATTAAAAACACTTCTACATGAGTGTCGGACATTGTTAAAGCAGCTATCAGATGACTTTGCAATCGGTTTTCCCTTGTATTCAAAAGAATCATGTAGTATTTCAGGAGACAAGTGAAAATCTGGATGTTTTAAACACAGCATGTTTATTGGTGCCGTCTATCAGCCTGTCAAAGATAAATAAATACAGTCAAGTGTAGTCACATGTGGTAGGGTACTGATCTTAAATGTCAATTGTGCAGAGGTGGTGCAGACAAAAACAGCCTATTCTCAGATTTGTGGGCAAGATGCTCCTGATGAACAGGTTGGAGTCTACAGCCTGGACATAACTTGCCTTGACTGTGGCTTGTTCTGCTGCTGCTTAGATCCCTGCCACCACTCTGCTTCTACCTTCTCAGTAAATGTAATGGCTCATTAGGCAAGGTTGTGGTTAGCGTGGGAGGTGTGCCTGGTAGTGAAAGTAAATGAACAGTTTCATTTACTATTCTCAACTTTGCTGACCAATAAGATACTGCAGCCTCTCATGGTGTGCAGCAACCCCTGCAACTCATGAGGAAGGTACCACACAGTCAATCGATCAATCAGCAACATTTATAGAGTGCAACTTAGGGTCTCAAGGCGCTAGTAGAGGATGCGGGTCAGTCGAAGAGCCAGGTCTTGAGGTTCTACATAAACTGAGCCGGCGATGGGGATTGCCGGAGGTGGAGAGGCATCGAGTTGCAGGTCTGAGCGGCAAGGTAAGAGAAGGATCTTCCTCCAGCAGTGTTCTTCTGGATCCTGGGGATGGTAGCGAGGGCCAATTGTGCTGAGCGGCGTTGCCAGGAGGGGGTGCAGAAGGTGAGGTTGTGGTTGAGGGTGGCAGGTCCGATATTGTGGAGAGTCTTGTATGTGTGGGTCAGCGGTTTGACGGCGATGCGTTTGCTGACGGGGATCCAGTGTAGGTCTCTGAAGTGGGCGGAGATATGGCTGGGGATGTCCAAAATCAGTCTAGCCATGGCGTTCTGAAGTCTTCCTTAGAGTTTTTTGTTGATTCCAGCCTAGCGTTTGTTGCCGTAGTCAAGCTTGCTGCTTACAAGTGCTAGGGTGACTGTTCTCCATGTGTTGAAGGGGATCCACCTGAAGATCTTCCGGAGCAAGCGATTGGTGTGGAAGCATGAGGGGATGGCACTGACATGGCCATGGACAGTGATGCATCAAGGTTGATGCGAGGTTGTCAATGGTGCCCATGTCGGGATTTGTGAATTCCTTGATTATGGTGAAAAGTTCCTTACTGTTGTGTGCGTTGGTGTTGAGACTCTCCAGAATGGCTGATTTCCTGGTTGATCTGATGAGCTGGTGGTGGGAGGCATCTTTGAAGGCCTTGTGGTCTGTAGAACGCTCTTATTGCTTCTCCACTTTCTCTTGAGTCATCTGCATGTGCTTTTGGATTCCTCGAGGATGGGGGTGCGGGGAGAGGGACCAGCTGGGTCTCCTATGGTGCTGACTGCCGGCGGGTTTCCTTAGAGTGGCTAGGGTGTTGGCACAGTCAGTGATCCATTGGCGGAGGCTGTGAGCTGAGATGCTAGCGTCCGCAGTGTGTGGTGGTGACCTGGGATTCGGTGACCTTGGTCAAGTTCCTGCTCAGGGGACAGTGGGCTTGGAGCAGTTAGACCATCTTGGTGAAGGAGAAGTGGACGCAGTAATGGGCTGTCCGGTAGAGTTCGGAGATGTGTGAGAAGGAGATGTGGTTTCCGGCAGAGAAGACAGGGTCGAGGGTGTGACCTGCTGAGTGCATGGGGAGGTTTACCAGTTGCGTAAGTCGGAGTGTGGCGAGGCTCTCCAGGAGGGTGGCTGTGTTTGGGTCACTGTAGTTGTCAAGGTGAAAGTTGCGGTCGCCGAGGAGTATGCATCTGTTGACGTGAGGGCATGGCGGGTGAAGTACCACAGAGCTTCGCTGAAGGGTGGGTGGGGTTCAGGTGGGGGGGGGGGGGGGGGCTGGGCTGTGTAAAATGAGCGTTCCTCGGAGAGTGGTGTTTGGATCTGATTAAAGTGTAGATTCCCTTTGGGAGCGGATGGACATGTGGAGTTTGGGGTCTCTGAGCTCACAATTTAAAAATACATCTTTTAGTAAAGTTGATTTTAAGATTGTATGTTAGAAAATTTCACTTTTAGAAAGTGAGCATTTTCTTGCTTGTACCATTTCTGTGACTCTGCCTGTTTGTGGATTCCCTGGCTGGGTCAGTTTGACAGTTGGGCTGGTTGCACCTCACACTAGACAGTGACACAAAGGGAGCTGGGGTGTAGTCTGCTTTTCATGATGAGCCATCTGTGCTAGGAGGGAGGGGAGGAGTGGTCACTCACATCTGAAAGGGCTGTGCCTGCCCTCACACAATGCAGTCTCCAACCCGCTGGCGAGTGTCTGGGGCCTCGTATGGCCAAGGCAGGATTTCACATTCAAGAGAGAATTTGCTTTGAAGTAGGTCTCCATCAAAGGAGAAATTGGGTATAAGAAGGGCACCCAAAACCACAGACTTGAGAACACTTCTGGAAACCAAGAGGAACCTCTGCCTGGAGAAGAGCTGCCCTGCCTGTGACTGTACTTTGTAGAGCTATCCTGCAGATGCTGCTTCTGCCACAGTAAGAGGGCAAATACTGGACTTTGTGTGCCTTCCGGCTGTGAAGGTCTCCAAGGGCTTGATTTAGAGATTGCCTCCTGTTGTTTGAAGTCTCAAGGACAGCAAAGACTTCTCTCTGTCAGCACCTGGAGTCTCTGGAGAGACTTCTACTCTGCCCTGTGGTGCCCATCCAGTTCCTGGGACCCTGAAAGGAGAAACTAGCAGCCTAAGAGGAAGAAATCCACGCACAGAACACTGTGCGGCGAAAAGATCAACGTGACTCCGATCTGCAGCTGGGAAATCGAAGCGTCGCCAGTTTCGTGGATGAAAATAGACGCTCGCCTGTAACAGAACTGAAGATTTGACGCACAGAGCTGGAGAAACGGAGCTGGAGAAACGAAGTGCAGCATTGCTGACGGAGGCTGGTGAGATTGCAACCCGTGATGGGTGGTTTTCGGATCATCGTGCGGCTAGATTTCTGATGCAAGTACTGCTGGGCATGTAAAAACAACGCAAGGCCTGCCTGGACCCGAGAGTGCTGACCGCATCGCTCTCCTGCAGAGAGAAGAAACGACGTGCCCCGACCCGACAAAAGGAGAAATGACGCAAAACAAGCCCTTTTTGATGCACACTCGCCCGTACTGGGTTATTTTTGACGCACCCAAGGTTCATTTTCACGCTAACAGTGTTCGTGTGTGTTTAAACACATGAGGATTTTTTTTCTTCTTTTTAATTGATAACTTGACTTGTGGATTTTTGTCGTTTAGGTCTTGTTCTGTTTAGATAAATATTCTCATTTTTTTCTAAACCTGTGTTATGTCATTTTGTAGTGTTTTCGTTAAGGTACTGTGTGTGTTGGTTCAAATACTTTACACCTAGCACTCTTAAGTTAAGACTACTGCTCGTGCCAAGCTACCAAGGGGGTAAGCAGGGGTTAGCTGAGGGTGATTCTCTTTTACCCTGACTAGACTGCGGGTCCTTGCTTGGACAGGGGGAACCAAAGACCCCATTTCTAACAAGCAGAATCCGCATAATCTTCACTCTGTCCATGCCCATTTTGTGAAATACTTGCCTGCATCAGATAAGTAGCATTACACATTTCAAAAGCAACATTTCTATCATTAATAACGAATATCTCAAAGTCAAGAAGCTAAACGAATGGGGCATGTGTGCATAATATATACCACAATAAAAATGTAAAAAAGGGGGAACTTTGGCGGCAGCCACAGCAATTAATAAAAAAAATTAAAAAAACGCCCAACAACTATGCCCTTTGGAACACAAAGGACCCCATTGCGTCAGTGCTCTCAACATGAGAAAGGAGATTGGTTCTCCTTTGTGTAGGGCAAATCTGTTTTATGCACGTAACGACAGACGCTTGTGTGTCACCTTCAATTAAACATTGAACACAGGCGGACATTTTAAGCCTGTGCAATACAGAGTGCGCATTCCAACATATGCAAGAGGGTATGCCATTCGGAAATGAGGAAATGACTTGCCAGCTTCATCTGTGCTACATTACAGATACACAAACTAAAATGCACAAGAGACTCACACTAATTCTGCATCACCTGAACGAAGGTGTACAGTGAGTGCGGCCTACACTCCTGTTGCCTTTAGGGAGTGGGCATGCTATGACGCTCTGACAGGGGATATCATTACAGATTATACCACTCACTAGGTGTGACCCTGTCTCTCTTCTAAAGAAAATAAGACAGTGTAAAGAAAATCATGCCATCAGTGTCTCCGCTGTATCCAGCCAATGTAGTGGACCCTGAAGGCACTTACCAGAATGGTGCAACTGTATTGTTATCATCATGACACTCTTGTTTGAGAACGTCCAGCACACTGCTATCTACAATGTCAACCAATTGAACAGCTGTCCCATACTATTGAAAGCACTGCAATGCCATACCAATTGAAGACAGTGGCATAGAAAAGCCAATAAAGATTTAATTTTTCTTACTGAAACCAGTCCTGCAACACTTTCCTGATATACACGTGTCACAGGGAGACAGACAATTTCATTAAATGAAATATGCTAATGGGAGCTATACAATGCTATTTCATCACACATACATCACAGTCTACGTCTACGTTGACAAAACAAATTCTCACCTTGAACCTCTCAGGGAGCGATCTCAAAAGCTTCACTTTAATTGACAGACCAATTAATGTTGCCATGCTGCAGTGAGGGATGGTGGGAGTAAAAGCTACCGATACTGAGCTTTCATCATCATTCACCTGCAGAAGAGGTAAAGATAAGCAGAGATGTTTGTTACAAGATATAAACACTGAAGAATAAAACAGCAACAGATCCTAAATATGGATTTGTGGTTGTCCAAATAAAGAAATTCCCTAAAATAATCTGGTAAAACAAACCACAGGGGCTTACAGAGCATCACATCTATTTTTCAATACCTTTTCATATTTGCTGTATACCACATGTAATATTTTATCCTGAAATAAACACTTCTAAAGTTTTACCCTTGTGGTGATGCAAAATCATCACTGCTTGTATATTTAAAGTTTTTAAAAAAACGACACCAGCATGTCATTTTTGGTCCTTTTGCAGAAACCCAAATATGCCACCAACTGATAGCTTTACAGAACATTTTCAAATTAGTTGAGTTTAGATTTACATACAAACAAACAAGTAAAGCATAGTGAAGTACTGCACATAGATGTATACATTTATGTAGTTCACTAACTGCATGGTAGTTCTTTTACCCTATCGTGGGACAGGGAGAGGTGGGAAAGCTGTGCTGGCTGCAAAATGTTTGTTAGGTTTTGGTGACCAGCCTTGATTTCATTCGTTTATAAAACACTGGTAATGCAGGCATGGCTCAAAGGTACTTGGGTAGTTCTGTTAAGTGTTTGTGGTAGGTGTAATCAAATCCATTCAACTACTGGGCCAAATGTAAAATGTGAACCTGCTCTCATTCTTTTCACAGGCTAAGATAGGTATCTCACAATGAGGGCCAAGAACTCATTTTCCGTAAATAGGATGGAAGAAGTAGGAAGTCGTTATGGTATGATTTATCTGATTTCCGTCTTTATGAATTTGGAAGGCATATTCCATATTACATTCCCTCCTTCCTTCCCTGCACAACTACAGTAAACCTTGGCCAAAAAGAATATGGACATTATTTGGAGACAAATACGTGTTTATAGCCCCATGGTTTCCTGCATGATGGAAAGGTAGTTTGTCCTTCTCCATTTAATGAAGAAAATGCATCCTGTTTTGCTCCAGTAAAAAGAATAAATAAAATATATATTGGTAATGCATGACAAAAGCTGTGTTCCTTGGTTCTCTGTACCTTGCCTCCAAATACCCCTTCTGTCTTCATCAGCTCAAACTTGGTTGGTCGCTGAGGGCATATAATTTGGTTAAAAAAAAAAAACCTAAATCCATCGTCATGAGAGGTAGGTGGATACTTTCCCCCTCACTCTGCTTTGTTTGCTATACTAACCACTTTAAATTAGGTTTCTCTTTCATGGATTACCAGTAGAGTGGATTATGGTCTTTCTGGAGTCCATCCTAGACAATATATGCCTGTGTGACTATGGCAATATTTTTGTGGTATTCTGAAGCTTCTTTGGGCATATTCCTTGCAAATTCTCATCCAGATGAAGACGAAGCAAGCCCTAAAAGTACTCCAAGACCTTGTAGGAGAGAGACGGGGTAGAACTAGAAAGACTGTAGTGATGAGACTGGGAAGAGAGAAGGAGAAGAACTACAAAGACTGTAGAGAGGACATGGCAGCAGGCCAGGAGTGTTTTTTTTTTTTAAATACATTTGCAAAGAAGCTCAGTTCAACTATGAATGTGACTGCAGGTGGAGACCATTAGGCCAAGAAGATATGCAATACTAGTGACTACTATACAAACACATTAACTCTGGCATCTTTAGGTCTATGCCTTCACTTTAGAATGGAGAAAGGAAGTGATGAGAGAGAGCACAGAGGGAAGTAAGAAGGTAGGAAAGGAGAACAGAGTGGTTAACCCTTGCAATCCCAGAATTATTGCTAGTCACCGGGCATTACACAAATGTGTCAGACAGGTGAAGAGGGGAGCAACGGATGAATGAGAAGGAATTGGGGTGAGCACAGCTGAAGTATTTATAAAGGATAGTTATCTACATTATCAATGAGTACCATTCAGATTTATCCAGTTGTTAATCACTTATTCAGAGATGACAATGACAAAGTGGTGGAAGTGAAAAGGGTAGTAGAACAAAATGTAGTAATGAAGGGAGGCCAGAACCAGGAGGGGTACTGCAGATACCTTCACCTCTACTTTCAGTATAATTAGCTTTACAGAAATCCTTTTCACATGGTTAGTTTGGTCTAGAGATAAACAATCTGGGTAGTGAAGGAGAGAGACTATACACAGATACGAAGCTAAAACACATATCTACATTATTACAAATTTCCAGTGTTGGGTTCAACTAGCCAAAGATCATTCTTAAAAAATAATGGGAGAAAGTGGCGTGTTGGTTAAGGGGCAGGAATGGAAGAGAAGCGGACAAATACAGTCAGCCGCTTCACCTCACCAAGATCAAGGATACATGTGCATTGGGTCTCCCAATTTTTCCACATTGTGGGGAGGGTTCTTGATAGAGATGAAGAGTACTGGAGCCAGTACGGTAGAGCAGAAAAACACAAACCCTCACTTGCTCAGGGCGCAGTAGAAGGCAGGTAGTTGTGAAGGCACTGCAGTGCAGAAAAACCTACAGGGGATTTCGATACTAATAAGAATGAGGCAAACACAACAAAGCCATGTTTTAGAATATGCAAGTCATAATCCAGCTATAAGAGGACCCTGCAGATTACAAAGCTGGAAACCCCACTGAAGAAGTATTTTAGTGAAGGATGTGAAACAGGCCATAACTAGCCAGAAACACGAGTGCTTGGAGGGACTGGGTGACACCATTAACACGTCCTACAGTAGAGGTTCTGTAACCAGAAGCAAGAAGTGAACTACAGGCTTAACAACTGACCATCTAGTTTAGCAGATTGCCAATTTTGCAGAATCTTCAAACATCAGTATACCCAATGCAAGATGATCAAACTTACCATGTCAGAAAACATGTGGGACAAACCTTTCTTTAGCCTTAGGGGGGTTTCTTTACAGGATTTCTGGTCCAGCATGGAAAACCTTTAGATGATCAGAGTATGGGCCATAGTGGCGACCACTCCGCAGGACCCATTGGGTGTTTCCCCACCAGGTTTCTGCCCATCAGCCTAGCAGGAAACAGGTGGCTGCATTGTTTCCTGCTCATAATCGAGCCAACTGTAATGCTGTTGCTTGCGCAGAGAGTGTACATTGCAAGGGTGCAGGACAGAGGGACCCCTGCACTGCCCATGCCAGGGGCCTCCCTGTGGCCCAATGCACCTGTTCTCCGGCAGCCTTTCCATGGCAGTGGTACAGCCATGAAAAGGCTGGCTGAGAATGAGGTTGTACTCCACAGGGCAGCTCTGCATGCAGTGCTGCCCTGGCGGATTAAGACCTCCACCCACCGTCAACAAGTCGGGATCTTAAGATCGCCAGCCTCATAATGAGGCCCTATCTTTCCAATCGCCTGGAAACAGAGCTAGCATTAAAAGCAATTATTCAATGTGGTAGGACCATCTATGGCCACAAAAACTAAAATATAACACCATCTTTTGATAAAGATTGGCCCTATTAAGTTAACTATGTAAAATTAATTTTAATATTAGAATTCCTAAAAAGAAAGTTTTTACTTCAGACTATTTCATTGAGGATTGCAGAAATCACAATTGAAACACAAAATAATCATCAATTCAGCTCTCACAGTGCACTTTAGACACATCCAAACAAGTTTAAGAAGGTGTGTGTGTGTGTGTGTGGAGGGGGGGAGGGGGGGGGGGGAAAATCAGACAGTAAAAGCAATAATGAGGTTACAACATGGTTCTGCCTTACATTTATTGAGACTTTTTCCAGGTCTGCATAAAATGGTCTCTGTGACCTTTCCACACTAAGCGTTAAAAAAATAAAAACACACCACCCCACACACTCACTACTGCTCCTATTCTTAATTAAAATCTGTACTGGTTCCAAGTATTTGGACCTCCATCTTTCTAGCTTACAAATATATTGATTCAAGTAGAAAACAGGCAATGACAATGCAAAGTAGAGGCAAACAACTTCTCTGGAGAACTAGGAAATTTAGGAAAGTGTGAGAAGAGTAGGAAAGAAAGAAAATTAAATTTAAAAAAGGAACACTTACTTTGACCCGAACTTGTTCTACGACATTCAGTTCTTCTAAGCTCAAGGGATGCTCTGGATCATTGATTGAACGAATAAGATGTAGAAATGTTAAGGAAAAAAGATGATGCTGAGATTTAACAAATTCACAGAAAGGCAAAGTTCACCAATTTAGGTCGTAATCGAACCCATTTCCCGTCAAAAAACACAATCGTGACCCTTGAGAAAATGTAATTCTTAATTAGGTTACCAAAAATGACAAAAGGTTTTCCAGCCCCACCCAGATTGTCTCAAGCCACGAAAGATTGCCTAATTCATAAATGCCACCCCCCACTGAAGTAAGATATTTTGAAGACTACTGTGGATACTAAAAAAATAAAATACACCTTTGTACATCAGTTCTGACTACCCTAAAACTGTTTTAAGCAAGATAGATAGCTTTAAAATGTATTTCCATCCTACTCAAACCATTCAGGAACCAGGGCCATTTTCCTGGTTTGTGTCTTGGGCGTACTTTAAGAAAGACACCATACTTTGTAAATAGGACTCTTGCTGTTTTTTGTTTTTCTTCAACCTGTCCTCTTCTGCTTGAACATCTTCCATGGCTTTACCTTCTCTTAGTATGGCTTCTGAGAGATGACACCAAAATGTCAACTCTCACCACAGACTGAACCCCTGCAGTCTCACTCAATTACCAGCTTTTTATCATTGGGCGACTTGGTAGATCCTGTAGCTCAAGCCATCAAAACACACAGCATTTTCTTTACCCACAACCTAGTGATTCACTTTAACAGCTAGATACACAACTGCTCATTTGTTAGAAAGGTTCAGGAGAAAAGAGGGAGTATAGCCAGACAAGACTAAATTGTAAAGTTTGCCTTCAGTATTTCTGAAGAGAAGAAAAAAAAAAAAAAAAGGCCAATTAGGCGTTATCGCATTTTACCCACTTTCTAACTTTTTACATTCTGAAAAATAATAAACTTATACCTCAACTGTGATAATCAAACATGTTGGCTGCCAGGGCTGATTAATATCCAATGAAACTTGGAGAAGGTAAGGTAATAAAGGGGGAAGGACACTTGCTGATACCACCTCAAATGTGAAAAACAAACAATTAGCAAATTCATTAAAAGAGGTATACTCAACCCTAGATCTTGCTACTTTTCAACCAAACACTGGGCAGGATTTTTTTAAGAAAAAAAAAAAGTAAAAAAAAAAAAAAAAAAAAAAAGACTAGTTCACAAATGAATCGTAGACAAATAAGAGTAGCATCAACAGATAATTGGTTTCTCCAGTGCCTGATCACCAACAATTCAATTTAACACCCACTTCACCCAGCAACTATCAATTCAACTCTAAGACCATGCTACTCCTCGTTTGTTCTTTCACATCTATACAACACTTAAATAGGTACTCAATATTAAACCTACTCGATCCGCCTCCATAGGCACGGTAGTCAGCCACAGCTTTCAATGAATATTCTACTCTGCTCATATTGCCCTCAATTTGCTTGTGAATGTTGCACACCCAGGTCCTAAGAGCTCCCTGTGCACACTAAGACCCCTCACTGTTCTTCATGCATGCCATCTTCGGGGTCGAACATTTCATCCTTTGTATACCCATAGCACCTATTTATGGATGCAACTCATACCCTGTTTTCACTCACATACTTCTTGTATCACCTGGTTAGAAAACCTACAAACTGTCTTGATTGCATTGCCTCATTCCAGCTTGCCCCTTAGGCTATTTGTCAAGATACTGCTGCAGTTGTAGAATTAAGCACTAGGTTTGACATAACTTCCTTTGTGCAACACTGAAAAAAATAAAAATGCTATGTGCTAAAATGCATCAGGATATCATAAAAACATTAAAACAAATAATTCTGTGAAAAATAAGTATTCCTACAAATTCATGCAATAAAGAAATGAAACCAATACCACAATGAAATGCTCACAACATTAGCAATCATTATGAGGAACACTGTCTCTAACAGCTACAGGTGCCATGTTATACTGTGTCCATCAAAAACTATAATATATCAGATTCTGACCATCAGTAAGCTGTACATTACCTGTCCAGACCGCTACAATTCAGGGTGCCGCATATAAAATAAAAATGTATTTGCTCAGGAGTAATGCTGTACGTATGCAAGGGCTGCATTAAAGAATACAGTGGTGACCCTGAACAACAATTTGACTCATAGGGGAAGGACAGTACATATACAAATCTCCAGGTGAGAAAACAAATAAATTAAATAGACAACTCCCTGGAAGGATTTTGTTGGCCTTCCTGAATTACTTTCCCATTCTTGCTTCGAAGTTTCCTCCTCAGTAGTTAAATCATTACAATAAATTACATACTTGCAGATCACACTTATCACAGACTAGATTGTATCCAAGAGCTTGACTATTATGTTTATGATGACCCAATTCAAGGGAGCTCATTTCAATAATGTTGGTAGAATGTAAAGCCAAAACGATTGTGCCAATATTCAAACCTGCAGGATCCATTACGGGAGGTGACGGGTGAAAGTCTAAATTGCAGTACCTAGGTTCCCAACATGCCGTCTTGGTCTGTATAATTTACAACTCACCTTGCACAAATAGGAATAAACACTAGCATTGTATGCATATCTGCCTGCATGTTAAAATATTAAAAATAAAATCTCTTTATCAATTTCACTATGCGTTAACATGAAAATACTTAAGTTTACAAAACTATTTGGAGAAAGTGCAAAATGGGAAATAGGGTAAACTAAGCTAAACTAATATCGACTTATAAAGAAGAAATTTTCAAAGTCCAATATCTGATAAAAGTTTAAGATTTGGAAACTTCAGTCATGGATGTGAAAAAGATAGAGATAGCTCAACTAAGTAGACTGGCATTAAATAGAAATTAGCAAGAGTAGACGATTTAAGAATATATTTGTTAGGCCGGGATAACTGTATACACCTGCCAATTTTACCCCAAATTCCTTTCATAATGAAATGGGTGGCATTACTCATTGCAAATATTGTTTCCCCACACTGAAAATAAAATGTATATATATTTTTCTCATGGAATGACAAAAGATCCAGTAGTTATATGCAAGGCCAGACCAGGTGGAAACCAAAAGGAGCCCACTACTATACAATTGATTGCACCATTTGATCACTGAGGTTAGAAAAAAAAGAAAAGAAAAATAACACTCACACTTGGCATTAACGTGAGGAAGCTAATCTCAGGGATGCCTGTACCAACTGTACACCAAGGCTTTTTAAAAGATCAATGAAAAGTGTAGCCCAAGTTTAGATTAATTTAATGAAGGCCTGTGAAAGGGTAATTCTTGTGCAATGTATACCAATATGGGAAAAGTACCATTTACCAAATGCCTTCAAGAGTAAAGTTACTAGAATAAAGAATAAGCATTTGCAAAGCAACGGGTCTTGCGTTTAGTCGAGTTAAAGCCATTAGCGGTGTAAACTTCTAACCGTACTTTTCTTGCCACAAGAACTGAAAAGTAAAACAGTTTTACATAAGTGAGCTGACGGCCGCCATGAGTGCAAAGCAAACACACAGAAGGAAACAGAAGTTCGCTTGCAGTGAAACCCATCGGCAAAAGTGCAACTATCCATGTAACAGGGTCGATGTCATACAAAGCGCTCTACTACTGCCCAGGGAGATCGCGCTGCCTACGAAATAAAGAGAAAAGATAGTGCAGAAACCATACGGAAAACATGGAGCCTCGTATGTTTTCAGTAGTTGGCTGGGGCGCTTGAGGACCAAACACCAGAAAAGGCATGAGGTATGCATACTTTTCACTAATTAAATCACGCTAATGTCAAAAGGCAAGCCCACAAACCAAACTGATGGGCTTGACATGGGTGTGGTTAAAAGCCAACAGAGAGATTACACCAGGGACAGAGCGATTTGCGCTCGACAGAGAGATTACACCAGGGACAGAGCGATTTGCGCTCGACCCCAAGTAGAAGGAAGAATTAATGAAATTGGAATTATATCTGCAGATAAATGTTTCACCCAGACAGAGATGACTTCGCAATTAGCACAAATGCAAGTTTATTCAGTCTTGCATTTGTCAGAAACTGAAATCTGTCAACAAAATACAAGAGTAGAAAGTGTGCAGCAACAAGTGAATAAGTGTGTCACAATAAATCTAATTCCTCTACAACAAGGAAGAAGCAATCAATAACTGGAATAAAGAGGTGGGGAGGGAAATGAACGTTGAACTACAGAGGAGAGGTCTGAGCTAATGTCATAATCAAATGTAACATTTTTAATGCAATAATCAATATTTTACACTGTTTCCGTTGTACCCGGGCTAAAATTTCTTAACATAACCTAAGAAATATTAAGCCAGACATACTATAAATCAATAGTGGGTAAGATATATTAAACATTTGTTGGCTGGGAACCTTTGAAGGCAATGATAATCTTACGCACACTGAAGAAAAACATTTATTCACTTCAGTTGTGTTGCTCAACAAGTAATAGTGAGGCACTTGATAAGTACTGATCATTCAAATATAAGGACAGGTGTGGGAGAGTGTCAAATTCTATCCAATAGTCAAAAGTATGTTCTCAAAGAATAGACAAAGAAGATAAAGATAAAGATGTGGCATGAAAGCCCCTACCTACATGGAAACTTGTTAGGAAAGTGACTTTAGGGGCAGAACTCTAAGCAGTCTTAGAAAAATGTATGCCAAGAAACCAGACAGACCATGGTTAAAAGTTAGGGACATTTCCTTAAACAAAAATAATTGAAAACATATGTAGGATGAAATTAAGGATCTACTATTATACGTTAAACTTGCATGCAATGATAGTGGGCGAAAAAGAAAATTAATTGGAAAAACAAAATATGTTTTGAAAACAAATGGTGCTAAACTTTACTTATATGTTGTATAGCTGTTTCTGGATAACTAAATATCCTTAGTGGTAAGATTCCTACTTTTCCTCCATTTCTTTCTAGGGCTCAAGAGCCCTAAAACTTGCAGCCATAGTGAGCCTTCAACACAGTTTTCCATATATTAGTACTCACATAGTGTGCTTTAAGTGACATGGAGTCTGAAGTGACATACATTGCAAACTACCATGGGTGGTGAGGATTAAACCCTTCATGAGCAGGTAACTGAGGAACACAGATATAATTGAATGCATGAATCAGATTGATCCAGCCAAGAGAATTTATCTGTTATAATTAAATGCTTGAATCAGCATTTTCCAGCCCACAGAATTTACCTGTGCACTCTAGGGGTTGACATATTAGGTCAGGCCAACTGGCCTGAAGCTTTAAAATTCTAGCTTTGAGCTTACAACTCATTTTAATTTAGTGGTATTACATGAAACCATTTGATAGCCATGCGCAAAACATTGAATTTTGTGAAATATCTCCTACCTGTTTTATATGTAAGTATTAAAAAGAATTAAGTAAGACTTACAAGTTGATTATTAGACACTTTATAGAATCACCATTATATTCACTGTGCATTAAAACATTGAGCAACTGTGTAACTCCATGAACAAAAATAATGTTTCAAAAGCTTTGTCTTTTAACAAGGGAATAGATACAGCTAAAAGTGTTTATCAAATGGTCCGCCAGCACCGATCACTTCACCCAGGAGTTAGAGGAGGGCAAACCACTGTCTAAAGCCAAATGCCTAGTAAGGCTCAGCCTGAGGTCCTCATTTATTTTTACTGTATTGTTCTAAAGCACTGCTTCACCAAGTAATATAACAGCACTTCACAATATAACAACATTTATATATTACTATACATAAAGTGTGCACAAGCAACATAAAATGTAATCCAAAGAATAAAAGTGGCAAGCATTTGCACTGGGTCTCACGTTTGCTCGAGTTAGAGCTATAAGCGTTGTAAGTTCCTAACTGGACTTTTCTTGCCACATAAATTGAAAAAGAAAAAAGTAAAACAGTTGACATAAGCAAGCCGATTCAAAGTGCCATGGCCGCCATGAGCACGAAGGTGAGACACAAAAGTAAAATGAAATTTGCTCACCGTCAAACGTATTGGCAAACGCGCAATTATCCATGTAACAGGGTTGATGGCCATCGAGGTAACGAAACTGCCCCAAGGAAGGACAAATGTAAAGCATTTACCAATGATAAAGGATATTTGAAAGGCAAGCCCATGAAAGAGGGCTAGTGATGGGCGATGGATGTGGTTAAAAGCTCACAGATAGATTACAATAGACCAGAGCACTTGCACGCTCGACCTACAAAAAAGTATTTTTGTTGAAAAGTGATTTAGCACATATACCTGAAATTGTATTCACCAGTCTACTGAAGTTGGTCACAAAGGATTAACCTTGCACAGGAGAAAGTTCTACCTATCCAGTGGCTAAACTGCACAACCCAGAAAACCTGGATGAAACCTTAAAGACCATACCATGTGATCCTAGACATTAAAGTATTCAACTTTGCCATTATCATCACGTCTGAAAGCACTTTTAAATACATGTGGCTTTCAACAACATCCCTTGTTTCAATTGCCTATATTTATCTCAATTAAAAGCCAAAAACACACAACGGGTGCACGACTAGATTCGCACCTTGGTCCATTAAGAATACATGCCACTCATCGCATAGATATCATAATGCTTTAAAGTTGAAACAGTTATGCAGGTTACGGAAGTTCACTTTTTAAAGTTTGAAGAGTCTATCTTATTTTTACATTAGTTGCACAAGGTACGTGCCAAGAATGTTGTCGGCTCGGGCTCTTACTGCAAAACCAGACCCTTGGCTGAACTCTCTTAATTAGCAGATTCGCCCGCCTCTAGCAGGAGCCTGCAAACTCCCTAGATGCCTCGGAATAGTGTGAAGGCTCCCACACAGCCCTGACCCCACAGCCGGCTGCACAGGATATCAAAGATCTCCCGTTCGTCTATCTGGTCCGGCAGGTCCTCGTCCTGTTCGCGGGCGGTGAGCGGCCTGTCGCCTTGGCGCTGGTAGATGAGCGGGTTGGCGTTTTCCAGTTGATTCCCCCCGGTCATGCTGCAAGAAGGGAGCAATTCCGATGCTAAAAGTAACGTGCTGAAGCCGCTCCCGGAAGCTATGACCTAAATCCCGGAAGAGAAAGCTGTCCTGAAAGCCCCAGTAACCAAGGGCCGGGCAAATCTAACTGGACCGCCATCTTAAAAAGTAGCCCTTTCAATGTAGAGTCTGAAGTGAGAGGACCGCAGGACTGAGTCTAACCATATTAACAGTACATTTGTCGTTTTTCAGTATTTACTACTTAAAATTACGAAATTCTTAAAAAGTAAAGCAAATGATATTATAGTTGCACATATGAACATTTAGTTTTATGGTTAAACCCTAAAGACTGCAATAAATTAAGAAACCATTTTTTTGTTTTTTTTTGGCACACGTAGCTGACAGCATTTCCAGGTCCATGTGCACTCTGGTTGGGCTCCGATGGCACCAGTTCTGATGCTTGATCTGGCCTGTTAGGTGGGATTGCCTCCTACATGATTGCATGAGTGAGGAAAGCAGAGGTGGGTACTTAAAATGTGACGAGTCCCATGTGATGGCCTGCCCTGGATTTTATTACAAGACCGGAGGCTCATATTATGCGTTCTTTTCTTACTTTAATAAATACAGCAGCCAAGAAACTACAAATCCCAGAAAACCTGGGAAAAAAGCTACAATATTTCGTCATAAAGGGGATAACCAATCACACATCGAGTACGAGTACAATTATCTTGACTGAGAGCAACAAGCCCTCTTTTCTTGCTGCTCGCAGTCACGATAAGTACTCTCCTCGCTTCATATATATTTATTTTCAATGCGTTTTGTGTTTTTTCCAATTATATTTCAAATAATTGCTTTTATTGTTACCGTTCGTGCCTCGCGCTCATTTAGAAAGTTCTGCTGCGCGTGCTGGTTCCCTGAGGCTCTCCGCCTCGTCTTTATCTTCCGTTGCACTCGTTAAACGGCTGTTGTGTGGCGCTTCGTTCCTCGTTGAGAGGCCTCAGGCGGTTTCGTTTTTTTCACACCGCTTCCTTATCCCTTTGCTCGGCTGCCTTCCAGATGTCCCCTCTTGCCTCTGGGGGTGTTCCTAGTTCCCCGGCAGTGACTCCCCTGCTCCCTCTCGGCACACGCCCTCCTGCCTGAGTTAGGTTAACCCCTGCATGTCTGGTTTCCCTGACAGTTCCTTTCCTCAGTAGTTTTTCATGGTTATTCCCTTTCTTATGGGGTTTTTGGTTATAATATTTTTAATATTATTATACTTTAGTTATTCTTGGTTTGTTTTTATTGCAACTTTTTCCCCTTTTACTCCATAATGTCTGGGGATGAACAAGATCAATTTTTTAAAGATAATTTGAAGTCCTTTATTAAAGATTCTGTGCAGCATGCTGTTTCAGTTTCCATGCTGGATATTTTCAAAAATGTAGAGACCTCTCTATCTAAGATGTTACAGCCCTCTGGTGATGTTCATTCAAAAAAGGGAACAAAACGTGCGGCTCCCTCCCGGGTGACTCCTAATGGCGTTTCTATCAAAACTGGGCCTCCCACCCGAGAGGTGAATCCTTCAGGGCTCCCTTCTTCCCCCTTAATATTACTAACCTCAGGGATACGGACATTGATGGGGATGATACCTTTGACACTATTGGGCCTTTGGAGAAAAGGTAGAAAATGTTTCCTTCTGCAATTTCATCCCTCGCACTGTCTGATGATTTAGTGGACCAGTTTGGGGAACCCATGTTCGACCCTATGTCAATCCACCACCCCAATTCCTCAGAGTGGTTCCCTTCTGAGCATGTCTCAGACTATGCTTCCTTCTATTTAAGGCATGCTTTAGACAAGTCATGCAGGAATAAATTGAAGTCAGAATGTCCCAGGCCTTCCCTTCCTTCCAAGGTGGCTGATACCCCCACTATTGATCCGAACATGTTATTATTTTTCACCAAGTTCAGAAAGGATCCCAAGAAAAGGGTCGATAGAGCCTGGTCTAACTGCCAGGATAGACTTCTTGATCTGGTTGGTCCTTTGACAAGGATTTTGAATCCCGCCGAAGAGGCTAGAACGGATGGCAGTCAGGTGGATCCTGAGACTCTTTCCAATTGGGCACGAAGTGCAATTTGCATGCTTGGCAATGCCAATGCATATATCTCTCAAGAACAATGCAAGAGCCTTTTACTTAAAATCGACCCTAAGTTGAGTTCCTTGGCTACCAAAGAAGAAGGACCTAAGGCTGAAGGTCTTCTCTTTGGAGGCTCCTTCATCAAAGAAATGAGCAGATACATCTCAACCTTTGCCTCTATTGACAAGGCCCAGTCTTCCATGAAGAAAACTTTTTCTCAACGGGTTTTTGGCAGGGCCGGCAGAGGAAGGAGTCCCTTTGCCAGCCGTTATGCATCCCGAGGACAATACCTCAACCGAGGTTCCTTTAACCAAGACTCCCAGCAAGACTTCTATCAGAGATACAAACCCCAATTTTTATTCCCAACGCTTCTGTGGAGGCTGCAGCAGGGGTTTCAAACCCAAGGGCGATCAACTCGCAGGTAAGAACTTTCAGTTCTGGCCTTCCTCCCGTAGGAGGCAGACTAGCAGCTTGTTTAAATGTTTGGTTGTCTCTCACGTCGGATCCCTGGGTTATACAAACAGTCCAGGGTCATTGCATAGAATTCTATCAGCGTCCCTTCCAGACCCATCTTCCTCAACCTCTTAATTTTTCAAATGACCAGTCTCTGTTAGTGCAGGTGGAGATACAAGCTTTACTGGCGAAAGGTTTCTTGAGCACTATTTTTCTTGTCCACAAGAAAAACAACAAACATCATCCAGTCATAAATTTGTAACTGTTCAATGATTTTGTAGTATATCATCATTTCAAAATGGAGACTATCCTTCATCTCAGGGACCTTCTCCTTCAGGGCGATTGGTTGGTCCGTCTAGATCTCCAAGACGCCTACCTCTCGGACCCCGTTCATCCTGCTTACAGGAAGTTCCTACAGTCCCAGTGGAAAGATTCTTTCTTCCAGCTCAAGATGCTTCCTTTTGGTCTGTCTTCAGCCCCTTGGTGCTTTACCAAAATTCTCAAACCGGTAGTTGCCTTCCTCAGAGGTCAGGGTGTCAGGCTCATCGTCTATCTAGACGACTTCTTCATAATGGCCCAGGACAGGTCCTGTCTCTTGGCTCATCTAGGTCTTTGTCGGAATCTTTTGTTAAGTCTGGGTTCCCTCATCAACCCTCAGAAGTCGGTTCTCGTACCTGCTCAGCAATTGGAATTTCTGGGCTTTTGGTGAATACAGTCGATTCGATTCTTCAACTCCCTCAACTGAAAGTAGATTTGATAAAGAAGGAGATTCGTCACACCTTTTTCATTTCCCGCACCTCCCTCAGGTCTTTGGCTCGGTTGGTGGGCCTTCTCTCTTCCTCCATTCAGGCCATTTTTTCCAGGGCCTGCACATTACAGGGCCCTTCAAAGACTACAAATCTGTCATCTTCGTCAAGTTCTTGCTTACTCAGACCCAGTCGTTTTGGATTATGAATCCAGAGAGGAACTCCTTTGGTGGCTCAGTCACCTAGATGCTTCGAACGGGAGAACGATTTTCTCTGCCGCCCCTGATCTTGTCTTAGAGTCAGATGCAAGTCTGACAGGATGGGGCGCAGGATGCGGTCAACTCTCGAATGGAGGTTCATGGTCCGCTTTGGAGTCAACACTGCACATCAATTGTTTAGAGATGCTTGCAGGTTCCTTTGCCATCCAGTCCTTTACAAAAGGCAGGGTAAGGTGCATGGTATTACTCCGGATGGACAACCTGTCAGCAGTCAGGTACATAAATCGATTGGGCGGTACCAGATCCAGACCTCTGGCTTTACTGGCCAGAAGCCTGTGGGAATTCTGCCTGCAGAGGAACATATAGGTCAGGGCAGAATATCTACCGGGCCAACTCAATGTCGTGGCTGATTGATTTTCCAGACATATTTACGACTCAAGCGACTGGCATCTGCATCCTTCTGTTTTCAAACAGCTTTCTTCCATCTTTGGCATAATGTCGATAGACCTCTTCACTTCCCGTCTCAACACTCAACTTCCTTCCTTTTTCAGCTGGAGACCAGACCCTTTGGCGATGGCCATCGATGCCTTATTTCAGTCATGTCCCCCTTCCCTTCTCTACGCCTTCCCTCCCTTTCTTCTTATCGCTCGTGTTATAGCACAAGTACGTAGACAACAGTCATCCCTCGTCTTGATCACTCCCTTTTGACAGTCCCAACCTTGGTATCCAATCCTACTGGAGTAAACCTTGGATTTCCCAGTGTTGATTCCTCCCTTCCCCAATTTACTCTTGAACCCCCAGGGTCTTCCCCATCCCCTGGTCATAGAGAATGCCCTTCATCTCATAGCCTTGGGGGTTTCGGGGATTCCTGGAGAGCCCCAGGAATTTCGAAGGAAGCTATCAATTTTATCCAACAGTCCTGGGCTCCAGGCACAACGAAGGTCTATAGGTCGGCCTGGTTGGCCTGGTGTAGCTGGTGTATGGACATGGATTCAGATCCTGTTTCGGCAGATGTAACCCTGGTCGTCAATTTCGTTGCCTCTTTAGCGTCTCAAGGTAAAGCTTATCGGACTATTAATACATATAGGTCTGCAATCTCTTCAGAGCATATCTGAGTGGACGGAAGACCTATTGGCGAACACCCATTAGTCTGCCGACTTTTGAAGGGAGTACATTTTGTTAAACCTCCAACTCCTAAATACAATGTCATGTGGGATGTTAATACTGTACTTTGTCTTTTTATTTCATGGCCAGATAATGCTGAATTGTCGCTCAAACATTTGTCTGCTAAGTTGACAATGCTTTTGTGTTTGGTATCTATTAAATGTGTTTCTGATGTAAAAGCTTTAGATATTTCCTCTTTCCATTATTCCTCATTGGGCGTTTACTTCCAGGTCAGTAGACGCACCAAAACTAATTTAGCATCTGTGTATTACCCTTTTTTCCCCTCTCAACCCAAGCTGTGTGTTGGTAACTGTTTGAAGACTTACGTTTCTCGAACTGCAGATCTTAGAAGCATTTCCTCTTCACAGTTACTTATTTCCTTTCAGAAACCACATAAGCCTGTGTCTGCTTCCACTTTGGCCCGTTGGATTAAATGGCTCATGTCCCTAGCGGGTATACCTACCCTTTCCTTTGGTGCCCATTCGGTGAGAGGGGCTGCGACCTCTTGCGCCTTTTGGTCAGGGGCTGGGTTACATGATATTCTCAGATCTGCAGATTGGTCAAACGTTAACACTTTTAGAACATTTTACTGTAAACCTCTTGATCACCCATTGGACAATGTTATTTCCTTGCTTTGAACTAGCATAATATGAGCCTCCGATCTTGTAATAAAATTGAGATTTTCCTAGCCTTAGTTTCTGAAAGGCTAGATTTTATTAAAGACACGGAGGCGAGTATTATCCCGCCGCTATTTCATTTAACCCTCCCTGTTATTTCCTTCGCAGTTCCTCTACCTTCAATCAGCTCTGCTACATCCGGGTGACTTGCATTCAGGTTCTCTGTGTTCGACATCGTCACATCGTGCTTCCTGGTTGCCAGTTCATCCGTCTTCATTCTTGATGGATTCCTTTATGGATTTTCTATTCGCCCTTTTGACTTTTTATTTGGTTTTGATTTTGCTCTCGGATTATTTTTCTGACTGACTCTCGCAAGAAAAGAGGGCTTGTTCCTCTCAGTCAAGATAATTGTACTCATACTCGGTGTGTGATTGGTTATCCCCTTCATGACGAAATATTGTAGTTTTTTTCCCAGGGTTTCTGGGATTTGTAGTTTCTTGGCTGCTGTATTTATTAAAGTAAGAAAAGAACGCATAATACTCACCTCCGTGTCTTTAATAAAATCTAGCCTTTCAGACACCAAGGCTAGGAAAATCTCAATTATGTACGGTCACCATGTCTCATTCACACGTCACTACCCTCTCAGGATCGACATCAAAGGGGGTGCTTTTTTTTACTATTTCCTTTCTATTTGACCCTGGACTCAGTCATCTTCATCTAAGACGGTTTCCTGAGATTGAGGACGCAGGTCGACATGCAGAGATTTGGGGTAGATTAGGAAGGTTTTCAGGCTGTGTGTATAGTTTGGTCATTTGGGTCATTCCAGTGGAGGTTGAACTCTTCAAGGAAAATCTGGGTGCAATGTTGTCCCATGTTGGTTGAGACGATTTCCATAATTTGTTCTATGAATGTGAGGTTTTCTCCTAGGTGATGATAGATCGTGTGTAGTTTGCATAGTGGTTTGTAGATACTCACGATATTGATGCACAAGTATTCAGGTGAGTATAGAACAACGTTTTGGGCTTGTTTCACTGTGAGACTGTTAAGGTGTATACAGGCGATATCTCCACCTGGTCTGCTAGATCTATCTCATCTTATGATGTCATAGTTGGGTGAGACTAGTATGTCAAGGATTGGTGCAGAAGAATCATTTAGCCATGTTTCAGTTAAGATTAAACGGTCAAGCTCTTGTGCAAGGATGAGGTCGGAGATGTCCGCTGCATGTCTCACCGCCGATCTGCAGGTGAGTAACATATATTTCAGGTGTGGTTGAGAGTCCCTTGAGGAAGTCTGAATGATGGTAACTTGCAGAAAGTTAGACTTGTTAACGGCTAGGGTTGAGCCTAGGTTCTCTCTGTGGGTTCAGAGGAATTGTTTGGATATGACCCAAATCATCAGGATTGCAGAAAGTTTTAGGATTATATGAGAGGAGGAAGCAGTGAATGTCACTGTCAGATAGTGAATCTTTTAGCCAATCGGTCCGAGTGGAGGAGTTGGGGTAGGGTATAGTTCTCCATCTCAAGTGTGGTGACATCAAAATTAATGGGATCGCACTAGCTGAGATGGCAGCCTTATGTAATATTTATTAGGTTGGGAGAGAATGTGTCTATTTTTCCATTGAGTCCTGTTGGGTCACCAACTGTTCACCAACTGTGCAGTGATGCATATTAGACTTTGTAGACATGCCTTAATTTGTTGCAGGTCTTGAGTTAACTTACGCAGTCTGGATTCTAGTGAAGTTTGGAAACTAGTGAGTGTAAGTGTGACTGAGTGGAGGGATTAAATGGGGGGTACTCAGGATTTTGTTGATCTTGTATTGTTGGTCTGAAAGAACATGTGGGGGGAGGTTGGGCTGGAGTTAGAGTTAAGCTTGAGGGGAGAAGGTGGAGAGCTTATGAGCATGCTAGATAGGGGCTCTGGTGACACATGAATCGTGGCACTCTTTGGTTTTGGGAGTTCCTATATCGAGAGAGTCAGCCTTTGGGCCATGGGGAATACCATTGGTGAGCTAGTAGTATCCACAAGGGTGTAGTTGGGGGATGAGGGTTGGATCAAGGTGATGGTGTTACTACTGTTACTGTGTATCTCTGTAACCGCTACTCTAGAGGTATAGAATGGGTGCAAACTTGGTTGGGTATTCATGGAGGAGGACTCAAACCCCCAGGTGAAGGTGGAGAGTTAGAATTAGATGAGCTGCTCGCTGCGGAGAAGTGGGGGGAAGGGATGGAGTGCTTAATGTGGTGAGGATAGAGGAGGACATTACTTGTGGTTCCTGTGTGTTGCCTGCAGAGCTAGGTCTATCTTAGGAAGTGGTGGATTCATTACAAGTCGCAAAGTTTTTGATGGTGGTGAAAATGTCATTGAGTACTTCCAGGTTACGGACTGATGAATGGATGAGGACAATCCCATTGTTATATAGTGAGATTGTTGCTTCTCCTCTGCATGATGGTGAGGGAGCTACCAAGAGTTAGACCATGTGGAATCTTCTTGGATATAGTGATCAGGAGCATCAAATAAAGGGCTTTTCTCCATTGCGCTCTTCTTTTCGTGTAGAAGATAAGGTCAAATAATAGTGCTTCTTTTTTTTTTAACAGAAATAGGGGTCAGAGAATTGAGTTTCAGCGTGTGATTTGGGAAATCAGTGTTTTAGGATCCTGGATAAGCTTTTCGTTAGATTAGGAGGATACTTGATTATGTAAGAATTGCAGCTGGCAGGCATCAGTTTGGTTTCTAGAGTTCTTATGGAATAAGGGTCCATGTCTGAGCGAACCATTAAAAGACTGAATAAATGGAATAAATGGAAAGGGAGGAGCAGGGCATGTTAAGGCTCCCAGGAAGGGTGGAGAATGAGCATGAAGGCAAGTAAAGCTCACAAATGGATGAAGGGGATGGAGAAAGGAGGGAGGGTTAGGGTCATTTAGGGGGTGAAGAACTGAGATGAATCATGTTGCAGGCAAAGGAGGCAATCAGGGCTCCCTTCTAAGATGGCAACCTCCTTAGTATCATCAGGTTGGAGGATTTCAGAAAGAGGGGAGCCCTCTTTCAATTTCTGGTTTCAGGCAGGACGGTGGCTCTCAGAAAGAGGAGAGCCCTTTCTGATTTGCAGCAGGTTTTCTGTCTCTTTTTTCATTCTGGGCTTCATTATTACTTGGGGGGAAGATGAACCTTCTTTTAGTGCAGGTAGAAAAACACATAAGTGTCCTTGCAGTATGCAACACACATGCACATTGCACTTCCAATCCATCAATCAATCAATCATTGGATTTATAAAGCGCGCTACGTACCCGTGAGGGTTTCAAGGCGCTGGGGGGGTGGGGGGTGCTGTTGTTATTGGTCAAAGAGCCAGGTCTTGAGGAGTCTTCTGAAGGTGAGTAGGTCTTGGGTCTGTCGCAGGTTGGTGGGGAGGGTGTTCCAGGTTTTGGCGGCGAGGTAAGAGAAGGATCTGCCACCTGAGGTCTTTCTTTGGATGTGGGGGACGGCGGCGAGGACAAGGTTACTGGAGCAGAGCTGGCGGGTGGGGGTGTAGAAGCTGAGTCTGTTGTTTAGGTAGGCTGGTCCGGTGTCGTGGAGCGCTTTGTGAGCGTGGATAAGAAGCTTGAAAGTGATCCTTTTGTCCACGGGGAGCCAGTGAAGGTTTCTTGGGTGGTGGGAGATGTGGCTGTGGCGGGGGACAATGTCCAATGTCCTTTATTGGCACCACCACTATGGGCGAAACCCATGGCGTAGGACCGGTGGAGCGCTCAATAATGATATGCTTCAACAGCATTTCTATTTCTTTCTCACCAGCATCCTGTAAATGAAAAGCGATTTGGCAGTACTACTGGGTAATAGGGTAAATGTCCTCATTAATGTGAAGTCACAGTTTCATTGTCTTGAGTCTTTCTAGGCCATGAAACAACAACAGAAAGTGGCTTACAATTTCAGATTGTGTGTGAAGGTTATAATTGAGAGATATCAGTCCCATGCCAACAGCAGTAGCAAAACTGGGGAGGCATGCACTAAACGAAGTTCCTTGAAGAACGTGAATTGGCACTTGCACTGAAACTTCTTTATGTCCCATTGTCTCTCTGAATGACCCTTGACCCTGCAATGGTTAGGAGGCACCCCTGGGGAATACCTTTATGTTTGATGCACCACGGTGTGGCACAGGGGATAGACTATTTAACTACTCGACTGGCATGATGTTAATTGATGCACCACTGTCTATGATAAAAGTTATGGGGCAACCGTTAACGTTTATTGTAATCTTAGGGCAGTGTTCAAATTAATTCAGTTGTTTTGTTTGATGGTTTGTCTTTTGTTCTTCCTTGCAGGTGATCAAACCAACATGCGCATGTCGTTCTTTGGTCGATATCATCATGGCACATCCTTCTCCTTCACTGGCAGTTGGTAATAATGTTGAAGAGGCTGTGTAAGATGAGCTTGATGACAATCAACCTCGTTGGGTTTCTACTTGTCACAACTGGTGCTGCTTTTTGGCCTTGTGGGTGTGGCTAGAATACTTTGAGAACCTTCTGGCATCAATTTTCTCTACTTGCTGTGATGTGTTTGGTTTCTCCTTCGCTTTGCAAACTGTTATGAAATGGTTTTCTTTCCTGCAATCTTTGCATGTCTATCCCGCGGTTAGACCACATCGGAAACCCAACTTTTGTCTTCTTTGAAGACACCAACTTGCGTGCATCTACCTTGTATTTTGTGCTTGCTTTTCATGACCAAAGCTGATTCATTTTTGACTGTTACAGCTTCCATATCAGCAGCTTGTTGATCCGCTCTTTCATCGACTCTTGCAGCCATTAGTATTTTCTCTAGACTGAGAAACACTTTCAACATGCACCTTCTGAAAGAGTCTGAAAGACAGCCCTTGATTACTCTGAGGCATATGGGTTATTCATTATTAAATCCATAAACTTGCAGTGTTTGATAAGCACATCAAGTATTTCAACAAACTCATCCATCGTCTCACCAGCTTGCTGTTTTGCTTGATTGAAAATATACCTTTCATAGTAGTCATTCGGCATCGGATTGAACTTGGAGCCCAATGCTTCTTTGATGGCGATACAATATTGTATCTGTCTGTGATATTTTCTTTCACACTTCTTTTGCTCTGGCACTGGCAAGTTTCTTAAAATAACTAATGATTTTCTCTTTGTCTCCTTGGGTATCCATGAAGTAATGGAACGTCTTTATTTAAGCGGTCCAACTGGTGCCAATATTTTGCTTTTGGCGGTGTTGAATGGTGGTTTCAGAAACACAGCTGCATCGTACTTTGCGCTCTTTTCTACCACCGTTGACAGCATATGCTGTTCAAATGGCTGCTGCTGTTCACTTGGACCTGTGCCTTCTCAAAGCACTGGCTGTGTACTCTCACTTGAGTCATCACACCTGATCTGAAATTGTGTATTGTCGTCTTCTTTCTTGACGGTGGGTAGCTGTTCCGTTTCTCGCACTTGGTCATCGTTACATTTAGCTTTTTGCTTCGTACCAAGTTGTCACTGCCTTTAGTGTTCCCTTCTTCTTTCAGCCTTATAAAGGGATTCTGGTGGGCTGTTTGAGTGCTGTCCTTTGGAGGGCTTTCTACTTCTTTGAGGACCGTATGTGTGCTGGAGCGGGACTTCGACTCCACGCATGCCAACTTCAAATTACTTCTTATTGCTTTGGGTGCACGTGGCGCACACAAGCAGTTTGCTATGTTGTTGCAAATTCTCAGGGAGGGCAGTCTTTGTTCTTTAGGGCACGTATCTCCTCCTCGTCTCTAGTTGTAGCATTCATCCTCAGCCCTAGATCATGTTGAGGACCACGCCATGCACAAAGCTCTGTACTAGAGGTCTTTATTCCTCAGCATACAATCACGCACTCCCCTCCGATCATGTGATAACCGTTAATAACCGCACCCTAACACCTTCCAACAGTTAAGCAATTCCTGTATGAGTCTGCTTAGAACCGCAAGTGTCTTAGTGCATATAGTCCCAAGACACTGCAAATAGAATTAGAATTTTGGGAATTGTATTCCTTGTTTCATACTGGTTAAATAAGTCCGCAAGTCCCAGAATAAAAAAAAAAATAGGACAGGCCTAATTAGTCAGCGAGCATGACCCAGGGAAGCTTGGCAGCTATGTATAAAGTATTTTTTATCTAAAGTTTTGAACAGATACCGAAGCAAGTCCGGATGCAGTAACAAAATCTGTGGAATGGAGACTGACTGGTCACATACATCCCAAGAGACCCAATTCAGGTGGGAGACTTCCGATTTTTCAAACCAATAATGGCTTTATTTCATCTGTCGCCTGCCTAAAAGTGCCTCTGCTTCAATAGAAGTCAATGGGGAAAATATATTTTTTCAAACTCTCCCACTTTCCTTGTGTAAAATGTCATGTATGCAGTCACAAGAGGTTTTAAGCTACCTTCCTATCAAGGCTGGATAAATCTCAGGTAAAAAGATAGTGCAGAGCTCTCAAGTTCTCAAGTTCCCAAGTTCCACCATCTGGCTGCATACTTGCCAATATTTTCAAAGAGGAAAGTGAGAGATTATGAAAAAATAATCAGGAGAATGTATTTCTCGCACTGACTTCAGTTAATGGAGAGGCAATATCGGCTGAGAGACAGCCACAATAAAGCCATTTTTTTGCTTCAAAAGTCTGGAGTCTCCTGTCTAAATCGGGTCTTCTGGCATGTGTGTGACAGTTGCTCATCCAGGAAATGTTTTCCTTTTTGCGTTCTCAAACGCATAGTGTTATCATACATGCCAATAGATCCAATTTAGGTGGGAGACTGTTTTTAAGGCAAAAACACATTCCTCTGTTTTGTGTTTTTCAAAATCTCCCATGTTCCTGTTCTAAAATGCTGGCATGTATGTGCTGTTGATTCCATTATGAAATGAAAACTACAAGTCTTAAAATGCACAGAAAACACTATGGACCGGGTGAGCTCCCTGCACATAGATTTGGGTAACTTGAGAGCTCTGTTACAGTTGCAGGAGTATTAAAGTTGTCACTGTATTTTCATGCTATCCAATACCCTCTAATAAAAAAATATTTTTCAGATTTTAGACAAATAATTAGCATAGTGGTGAGGTAACCAGAAAATGACAGGCCATTGGCCCAATGATGGCATCATACAAAATCATATAACTTTTGGCCCAGAAGTGCTCATTAGAAATAAATGGCCTGAATACTTGCAAGTCATTTTCATTATTCTTAATCCTGCCCCTCACTTTCATTACTTCATGAGGTGAAACTCACCTCCAACAACAGGAAACAAGACTGAGATCCTTCTGAGCCCTTCCTGAGCCCGTGTTTGAGGCCCTCCTCCACACGCAAGTCCACCTGCTTCTCACTCCTGGTGTTCCAGTGGTAAGTGACCAGCTCGTAAATATCGTGCTGCGGCTCAGCTTTCGCCTGCCAACTTCTGCGTGCTGTTTTCCTCCTTTCTGCCTCTCTCGCCTTCCTGCCAGCTATGCTCTGCGCCCCTAGTTTTTGCTCCTTTTTGCCGCTCCTCTGCCCGGTTGGCCCCAGCGCTCTAGTGTTTCACTAGCATCTGCTGCCCGACCCCTCTCCCAGCGTTGCGTCTCCCGCCCTCCTGCCTCTCAGCTCAGTGACACCTCCCTCCCATTCTTAAGGGCGGCAGCTGCGCAGTAGAAAGTGACTCCTACTGTCCTCTGACAGCATGATCCTCGCTCCCTGCGCAGCGCCACCATTCTGCTGCTGCTTTCGATCCTTCTGAGCCCTTCCAGAGCCCGTGTTCGATGCCCTCCTCCACCCTCAGGTCCGCCTGTGTCTTATCCCTCGTGGTCCAGTGGTAAGTGACCTAAGTAAGTATCGCACTGCGGCACAGCTTTTGCCTGCCTGCTTCTGCCTGCTATTTTCCTCCTTTCTGCCTCTCTCTCCTTCCTGCCAGCTTTGCCCTTTTTTGCCTCTCCTCTGCCCGGTTGCCCCCAGCACTCTAGTGTTTCCCCTTCTGCTGCTGCCCCTATGGCACACCCCCCCCCCCAGCTCAGGCCCCCCTCCTTCCCCTTCTTAATGGCGGCTGCATTGAAGGCGTGCTAAAGGTAAGCCTTTATTCGCCCGTCTGCGTCTGGACCATGCCCAGCACCAGGATCCCTAGATCTCCGATGAGCTATTCCCTGGCCACCCTCCAATATGATGCCAAGCCCCTCCACCTCGTGAACACCGGACGTCTCAGCACCTTCTGCACCGCATCTCCTAAGGACACCGACGGACCATTCTCCGGCTGGAACTGCAACCACAGCTTCAGCCACAACAAACAACTGGGGCACCCCAAACCTGAAACCACCGCCACCTGCCACAACTTCATCAACTGCCATCTTCTGAAGAAATGCTCCCTCCATAAGCACATTGCCGAGCTTTGGGACCTGATCAACTCCGTCCGTCCAGACATCGCATTCCTAACTGAGACATGCACCAACCCTACCTCCGGACCAGATATCGCCATTGTAATCCAGATGGCTACAACATCCTACGGAAGGATCGGCCCTCCCATCCAGGTGGAGGACTAGCCATCGTACACAAGTCCTCACTCCGCATCATGGTCAACATGGAGGAACACTGCCCCACAATGGAACACCTATACTTCCTGATCCATGCCACTCACAACTCCTCCTTCTGTGGCCTCCTGATGTACAGACCGCCTGGCCCCCGCCCAGCCTTCATTGACACCATTGTAGACATCGCCTCCTCCCACGCCCTCGCGTCCACCAACCACCCCATCCTGGGCGACCTGAATTCCCACCTCGAGGACCGCATTGACCAAAACACCACATCCCTACTCGACAACCTCACCTCCCTCGGCCTCAGACAACTGATCACCACGCCCACGTATGCCACGGGACACACACTCAACCCAATTTTCACCGCAAGCCACAGGATCACCATCAAGAATACCTCCACCCTGGACTGGACCGACCATCACTGCCTACACTTCGCCATCACTGAACCCAACAGCCACCTCAGCGTCCCCGGGCTCCCCACAGGAAATTAAACGAGATCACCAATGAGCAACTCACCCTGACCCTTGCCAAATCTCCTCCGCCCCCACTGATGACGCCAACACCGCAGCATGCAACTTCAACTCCTGGATCACCGAATACGCCACCTCCTTAGCCCCCCTCCGGATGACTTCGGTCAAGCGCATCCCAAAGTAAGCCAGAAGGTACGCCACCAAACTCCAAGAATCCAAACGCACCTGCAGGTGCCTAGAGAAGAAATGGAGAAACAGCAAAACCACCAGAGACCTCGCCTCCTTCAGGACCACCACCCATCAACGACGCATCAAGAACACAAAGAAAGCCGCACTCCATGAATGCATCAATGCCTCCCTACACAACACCAGAGAACTCTTCACGGTAATCAACGAGTTCACCAGTCCACCCTCCGAAGCCACCAACATCCCCCGTCGCAAGACCTCTGTGACAAACTGGCCACTTTTTTCCACCGTAAGACAAAAGACATCTACGACAGCTTTCTCCCGCAGAACCCTTCCAGCACTGGCACCTGCAACTGACCTACCCCCCCAAGAGCCCACCCAAACTATCCACAGCTGGTCCAGTCTCACCACCGACGAGACTGAAACCCCTTCCCCCACCTCATCTACAACAGAGCCAGTGCATCCATCGCTCCCAAACTCTGCAAGATGCTGAACTGCTCTATCGAAACAGCCTCCTTCCATGAAGACTGGAAACACGCCGAAGTCTGCCCCCTCCTGAAGAAACCCACAGCCGAACCATCAGAGCTGAAGAATTTCCAGCCCATCTCGCTGCTGTCTTACTCGGCCAAAGCCCTGGAAAAAGCCATAAACACACAGCTGCGACAATTCATTGAGGACAACAAATCACTAGATACCTTTCGGTCTGGCTTCCTCAGAAACCACAGCATGGAGACAGCTCGTATTGCAGCCACTGATGACATCCGCACACTCTTCAACCGTGGCCACACCGCAGCACTCATACTCCTCGAGCTCTCCGCAGTCTTCGGTACAGTCTCCCACAGCACCCTGGGCACCAGACTCCACTACGCAGGAATCTGTGGAAAAGCCCATCAACGGGTTTGCTCTTTCCTCACTGGAAGAACACAGAGAGTCAGGCTCCCACCCTTCATGTCCAAACCAACAGAAGTCAGCTCCGTAGTCCCTCAGGGATCCTCCCTGAGCCCAACGCTCTTCAACATCTGCATGGCACTGCTTACAGTCATAGTCAGAGGCCACAGAATGAACATCGTGTCACACGCAGATGACACACAACTCATCATATCTCTAACTAAAGACCCGGACAAAGCTAAGAAGAACTTTCATATTGGAATGGAAGCAGTTGCCGCTTGGATGAGGGAGAGCTGCCTCAAGCTCAACTCAGACAAGACCGAGCTCATCATCTTTGGAAACTCCACTTCAACCTTGGATGACTCCTGGTGGCCCACATCGCTCAGCACCCCGCCTACTCCGACTGACCATGCCTGCAACCTAGGAATCATCCTCGAGTCTTCCCTTTCGATGACCCGACAGGTAGAAGCAGTCATCTCTTCCTGCTGGCACACCCTCTGCTAACTCTGCAAAATCTTCAAATGGATCCCTGACGATTGCCGCAAGATAGTCACCCACACCTTAGTCACAAGCAAGCTTGACTACGGCAACACACTATACGCTGGCACCACAGCAAAAAACACTAAAAAACTACAACTTATCCAAAATGCCATCATTAAATTCGTCCTGAACATCCCTCGCCAGGAACACATCTCCCAAAACCTGAGGAACCTCCATTGGCTCCCAGTGGAGAAGGGAATCAACTTCAAACTACTCACCCACACCTACAAGGCCCTTCACAACATCGGTCCTACCTGAACCATTGCATCTCCACCTATAACCCCACCAGACCCCTCCGCTTCTCCAAGCAGGCACTGGCCACCATCCCACGCATCTGGAAAACCACTGCCGGAGAAAGATCTTTCGCCTACCTTGCAGCAAAGAGCTGGAACAACCTGCCTGTGCACCTCAAACAGAGCCCATCACTCGCTGTCTCAAGACTTGGCTCTTCGAATGAGGCACAGACCCACCACCCAGCTCCTTGAGACCCTCACGGGTGAGTAGCTGCGCTTTACAAAAACTGATTGATTGATTGAGAGGCACATGTCAAACCTTGTAACATACAGCGCTGGCTTCTTTTTCTAAAACAAACCCCTTGATGCAGCCAAATTCTTTCTTGAAGACATCATGTTGTATATCCCCTTATTCCAAATATACCAATGCTATCGAACATGAAGTCCCTGGTTTTCAACCCATTCCAAACTCTACGTGGTCTCCTTAACCCAGTACACGATACCCCTTTTTGTGTACTTACACTTTGGTATGCACTTCTCTATCCTTATATTTGCCAGTTTCCCGAAAAATATCCAACCAATTTAGTCTAGGATTGATATCCAAAGACAACAACTGAACTTCATGTCACTTCTGAAGTAGAATTGATCAGAAATTATGGTAATAGTGGAACCTGCATCTACTGTAGCTTTGAAAGAAACCTTCCCAATGTCAGATTTGTAAAGTGGGTCACCCTTGTTGTGTTGGGTCAGTATCAATAGATAAATTCAAATTACATCTTTGCATGTCATCTTCTACACTCCTGTCCTGTGTCCTGAGCATTATTTTGCCCATTTTTACAAACTCTAACAACGTGACCCACTTTACCACTGTTGTTACATTTCTTTTTAGATGCTGGACAACTACCAGAGTTTGCTAAATGATAACATGATCCACATTTGTAACAAAAGTTTTAGTTAGAGTTCTATTAGTCTAACGTCTTACTCTGCTATCTGGCGGTATCCATTTTAGATGTTGAAGAAAGAGCTTTAACAGACGTCTAATCACATGACGAAGTAGTGCTACCTATTTTACTAAGTACTCTGAAGGTCATAGCTGAGTGCTCACTGCCTTTAGCTCAGTGCTTAATTTGTAAAAAAAAAGTCCCAGAGGCCTCCCTCGTCAGGAGGCCACTGCAGGGTGCACCACCAGTTGCCCCTGCAGGAGCTGCCAGTGACAGCACCAACACACTACTAATCATCATGCACTAGAAAAATGGCCTGGGTGGGAGGTATTATTCATTGTTACTGTCTATTGATTTGTTATACAGCTGTTGTGCTGAGCTCTAAATACGACTGGCAGCGCCACCCTGTGGCAGACTGTCATAAGTGCCGGCGTTGACAATTAAGTGCCGGTGCCAAGCACCGGAAACCACTGGCTCAAATTAGCACTGCTCTAGCTATAGTATGGTCTCAGACAAACCTAAAACACAGTAGCTGCTCTTGCATCTTTTTGTCGTAGCAGTTCACTACAATCTGACCCCACAAGTATTGTTCTAGTGTTCCATCAAAAAATACATATAGAAGCACGTTTGAGCAGCTCCGACACATACCTGTCAGTTCATTTATTATCCAGTTGTTTCCTAGTATAGAATCAGTGCTTCTCAATGAAGATGTTAGGATCATATGAAAAATGGATGCTCAGTCTCTCTACGGCTTCAATTTATTTGTACTAGTGTCCGAAACGGGAATGTTCCAGAATGGTTTCCGGAAGATGGCCAGAATCCTGTGCCCTTGGGATTCTAAGCAATTGTATAAGATGCCCAGTCTCCTTTCCACATCACAATTCTTGGCATTTATAGCCACCAAAGGATTTTTAAATGTGCCATGCCAATGTTTCTACTTTATGGGTTGGGTGACCCGTGACTCTAAAAACCCTGAAGCCATATTTGCACCCTTCACAGTAGCTTGAACAAAATCTACTGCACTTCTCGCTGAAAAAATAATAGTTGTTAGGTAATAGCTACACATAACCTGCTTACAATTGCTCGATGGGAGCCCATTCAGTGAAGTAATGAAGTAAAGTTCGGAATTGTAACGAGTGAGCTTATGTTCAGTTCAAATTGCAGGAGCGTTTGAGTAAAAAAGATCTAGAATCTGACTGGCATCCTTCTAAGTAAAGTACTTGTTGGTTGCAACTGTATAATTATTCTCCCCCATTCTTACTGCCCTTCTCCGTTTTTTTCACTTTGTGAATCATGCACTGATTTTTTTCCAGTAACATTTACTGGCATTTTTTCATACAGTTCATTAGTAAAGTCAGTACAAACATTGTAAAATGACGGAGGTTTCTGTTCACGTCAGATTTAGAGAAGGTATATTCAAAATGCTGATGCTTATTTGGATGAACAAAGAGAAACTAAATTGCCACATCAAATATTTGAGATCAAACAGACGCTGAAGGTGGGGGGAAAGAGAGGGATGGAGGAGAGGGGGAGCGGGAAAGCATAGAGTATCGTGGAGCCTATCAAATGCACCAGCTGTGGTAACACACTTTGATTGTACCCTTTGACTTACAGAAAGCTTGGTAGGAAGAGGGGCACAGGCCCACCACAGCAAAGAGGACTAAGTGAACAAGGTCTTATCCCTTGACTGACACATTACATCTCCCACAGGCTATTCAGAGGAAGGGTTCTTGTTTAGTGTCTTTGTCAATTGGTCTAACAAAGAGTCCCAGTTCGTAGCAAAAGGACATTTTTGAAGCCCTCTGGCTTCTTTAAGAACAGTGCCTTCTGCTTTCCCCATGTGAGGAAGGTTGTGGACCAGCTTCTGATAACTCTTCACAGGGCACACAGCTGAACCACTAGCAGGCACATGGTGATGCCTTCCTGCATTACATCACTCATACATGCCAACAGACCTGATTCAGACGGGAGATTCCCAATTTGTGGAACCAAATATGGCTTTACTTTAGCTGTTTCCAGTTTAAAATGGCCTCTGCTTCAATAGAAATCAATGGGGAAAATACATTACCCACAATATTGTTTTAAAAGTCTTTACTTTTCTGTTTGAAAATGCTAGCATTTATGGTCTCTCTCTCCTCAACTCTGGGGGGACACGCACTCACATGATCAGGCGGGATCTTTGGCGCAGTGCTCTGAAAATCTGCATTTGTGATTTGTGCCTTAGTGTGAAGTCTGTTTGCTTTCCAGGGCCACCCGAGGTGTATGTTTGACAATGTTGAGAATACTGCCTGGGGTAGCCTGACCTCTGCATCAGGTGTAACCCCAGTGTTAGTGCCAGCATCGGCCGCCAAACCTTTCTCTTCAGTTTGCGGAATCACAAAGGGCCACATGTACAAAAGCCTTTTTGCAGTTGTGAACAACTCAGTTCACAGAATCGGCCATTTCGAACTGCAAAAATGATTTTTCATTTATACAAAGCACAAATTGCGATTCGGTAAGATGTTACTGCATCACAATTTGTGTTTAATTATTCAGTATTTAGAAGGGGCGTGTTTAGGGCATCCCTTCCAAATACAGAATAACAGTGGTATGTATGAATGTTTTGTTACTAAATTACGGTCACCAAACGTTCATATTTTATTGACACCTCAAAGGAGATGGTGAATGTTGAAACAAATATTTTTGAAGATCAATACTCTTAAAAAATCAAACTTAAATATTCCATTTTCTTTTTTTAAACAAATTACCTGTCAAACAAATATTGCTTCATTAAAAAGCCATCACAGACATAGCGGTCTGTTGACCCCAGAAGGCCACCATCCCTGTGATAGCTGCAATGGTAGGTTGCAGACCTAATGGGTCTGAAATTGCAACCTACCTTATTAATAATATTCATTAGGTAGGTCGATTTGCGACCCACTAGAAATTACTGTTTCGACCTTGTGCGTTTTCGTACTTCAAGAATTGCGATTCTGTAAGAACACTCTTAGGCAATCACAATCCCTATGTTTTGTAAATATCCCCCAAAGTCTCAGATGAGTGCTGCAGCAAATCGTCACCAAAGTGTGCTGTTTCCAAATTAAGTTCTTCATTCACTTTAAATGTTTGAGCGCCCTCCTGTGGCTGAATGTACACGAGTTGCTCTGAATTAAGCAGGAGTTTTAGAGGAGCAGCAAAATCCCCTCTGCTAACCGTGGCAGTTACAACTATCAAACGCTCTCAGACCAAATCCTGTCACGCCCGTATCAACACCAACAAGGCGTTTTCAAACTCAGGTAAAGCCTTACTTGCAAACCATTGAGCTTTAAGAGCAGGTAAACATTTTTTTCCTATATATTACTACAGGAAGACTTCCGAGGGGAGATCTCTACAAGGAAAAGTATAAGGAAAAATAAAAAAGCTGAACTTGAAAATAGATACGAAACGTATTTTTATGTTACATATTAATGTAAATTCATTTTAGATATTAATCTTAAATGTAGAAAAAAAATGCTACAGAGCTATTAACCTAATTTTGCAATTCATCTTCATCCCAGGCCCAGCTCTCGTCTGCTGATGCATCGCTCTGCTTCCTCCTCATTTTCTGAGTACTTTCTCCTGCTTCTCCCTCCTTTCCCCCGTTTTCTGAGTGCTTTCTCCAGCTTTTCCATTATTTTTTTACTGCTTTCTTCTTCCCTTTCTACTGTTTTCTGAGTGCCTTCTTCTGCTTATCCCTCTTATTCCACTGCTTGTTCCTTGCTTTTGCCCTGCTTTCGCTGCTTCTCCTTGTTTTCCCTTATTTGCCACTCCCGCATGACGCCCGCTTTCCCACCACCTGGCTAGCCCCGCCCACCGCCTTCCAGTGCCTCTCTCTCCTCTCAGGACCTAGTTAATGGAGGCTGTTGCAAATGTGAGTTTTCTCCCAGGGTGTGGGGGTCATTACTGTTATTTTCCTGTCCATCACTTCCAGGTTTTTCCTGGCGGTGATGGGCGGTTAACAAAAGGCATTACACCGTCATCCCTAAATAATACGGATGGTGTAATGTCCTTCCTCTGATGGCCCAATCGAGCTGATGGGAGTTCCGTCAATGGAATATTTATGCACCACCCATCTCTAAATGAGGGTCGCATTTGCAATGTACGACCCTGCCTGCCAATCTCTAAAACTGAGTGAAGAATCCTGGGTTAAATCCTGGTTTTCCCACTTGAAGGAATTTGGGGCATCCTAGGCATATCCCTTTAGCTAATCCTGCCCCTAGTAGTTTTATTATGAGAGATTAAGGTACATTTAGTGGAGCTCATTTCACATTTGCGTGTTATTTTAGAAAATCATGCAGGTGAGAAGTGAGAGGGAAGGGAAACGTGTGAGAAGTAGAAATATAATGGAATGCAGTAAGGCAAATAGGGAATCTCAATCCATGTGCCTGCGTCCACTGGCCCTGTTGAAACTGAGATCAAATGAATTGTGTTACTACCAATGTTCCAGCCTCATCTCATAAAAGTCTGCGGTGGAATGCTCCCCATGACCGGCATTGTGTGTCCCACACCCTCTCACTGACTCCCCGTTATTCCTCCATGTGCTTCTCAAGGCTGGCACTCCTTACTGTAGGAACACTACTGTGCAATGATCACTTATGTGACCTGTTCATGACACAATCAAGAAGTGTCCCATGTTACCTGGTGTTTCCGGTGGTTCAGTGCACCACAGATTGGTGACCAGTCACACATGTGTACCCCAACATGACTGACAAGAATCAAAAAGGAATAGCAGGGGACGTGAGGAGCACCTGGTAGGTCAGAGTATTGCAGCGCCCTAGTGTGCCCACCAGAGCCAGGCACAATGTGTGGTCCCTTAGCTGGAATCAGCAGCAGGGGGTTCAGATGGCCACAGAAGGCAGTAGACAGCAAACACACCACAGGGGAAAAAAGAGGTTGGCGAACCTTAAAATACACATGCGCTGGGAGAGTCCGGATGCTACTGGTGTTGGGCAATTTGGAATGATTTGGTAACTTGTCTGGAGACATTGGCATCTGTGTTGACAAGTGGAAAGAAGGAGTTGAAGTAACGTCAGCATCAGTAGCCAATTTTATTAAAGGAAATGTGTCTCAACAAACACAAGGTACTGTGTGGGAGGAACCGCAATGGTATGTACAGATAGCTCACTTGAGGAAAGATACTTGCTGGTACGTGTCATAAGGACAATAAACATGCCCACACTGAAATATTTGGTGCAAAGTTATTGATTAACCGTGTGCACTCACTGTGTCCTCTTGCTTATAATTTGCACACACCAGATTGGCGCAGATTTACTGGTTACCTGTGCACATATCATCCATATATTGATTTTATTCATCAGGGACTAGTAGTATTGACAAATGTATTTTTTGTCAACCTACGAAAGTATGTCATGTGGTACCAGTCTTAGTACTGAGAGGTAGAACTTGGTACTACTAAACTGTTTTGGTGTAGAGCTTAAAGAAATGTTGGAACATTTGCGAGAGCTGGACCAAGAAGCGGCCCATAATGTTAAGGAATTCGAGATCAACACTGAACAAGCATTGACAATGCCAATAGGTCTGGGTCATAAACAAAGTCAATGATGGGCTTAGGCACTAAATAAGTGATCATAAATGCATTCTGCCAATCATCCTTGCTTTCATGTATTTATTTATCCACCTCATACTCATTCTTGCATTCGCTCCATGGCATTGCCACTATGAAATACACACACTAATTCAAAAACATATGCATGCTGAGCATATGCTTGGAATGACAAAATTCAACGTTTCAGCGAGGGGCCATCTGACAATGGTGCTGTATATGGTGTATCCTTGTCTTAAAATTCATGCATGGCCACTAACCTTAGAGCCAACAGGTTGGTCATCTTGGAAGGTAAAACCATGATATACTATGGACAGAACCATTGCCTGATAGTTGGCTGGTTTAGAGACAGTGACCATGAGGTATGTGGGGCACCGAAGGTGAAACGAGCAAGTCGCAAAAAAGCAACACTGTATAAGCTACTCAAGCGTGGCATCGGCTGATGTGAGACCTCTGAAAGACTGGTGCATGAGAGGAAACAAGGGCTATAGCTAGAAGAAGGCCAGGAGCTCGAAGAAGACCAGTAGCTCCAGAGAGACTGAGAGCTGAAAGAAAGAAAGCAACTGCAAGGGAAGTACAGGTGAGCAAGGACCCAGGAGCTGTATGGTGGTTGGGAGCTTAGGGGAACGATCACGCAA
Source organism: Pleurodeles waltl (assembly GCF_031143425.1). NCBI lineage: Eukaryota > Metazoa > Chordata > Amphibia > Caudata > Salamandridae > Pleurodeles > Pleurodeles waltl. The sequence continues at coordinate 131,888,693 of NC_090444.1, forward strand.
GAAGATGGAAGGAGGCCCAAGGCTGCAGCTGCTGGGCAGCCAGGATCTGCAGTGGCAGCCATTGACAGGTTGGAAGGTGACCCAACATTTTCATAGAGGACAGGGGCTGTAGTATGGGCCAATGCTGCAGAGGCACTAGATTCTGAAATGGCAAGACAGATGGGCATAAGAGCCACACATGCAATGAGGACATGAGCTGCAGAGTGTCCTCGACTCAGGACCTACAGCAAAGTCTGGAGGTATTAGCTGCAGGGGTGTTTGGAATTGCAGGAAGAAGCATGTGTCAAACTGGGAGCCAGGCTCATCAGGGTGGCCTCGAGCTGGAGGGAGGCCAGAAATAAAAGAAGGCCAAAGATAGGATTGCACGGCCCGACACTCGCAGTAGGACAGGGCCTCAAGAGAGGCCAGGAATGGTGGCAGCAGCTAAGGTGAACTGGGGCCCAGGAGCTACGGGGGCACAAGGGGTGACATGGAACCCTTAGTCCAGAAGCTTCAGTCAGATTAAGAGCTCCAGAGGGAGCCAGAAGCTACAAGAAGGTCTTGATCTGCGGTGGCTGAAGTGTAGACAGGAATGGCAGGGAGCCCCCACGTCAGATGTTTGGAGCCCAGAAACTGTACAGTTGTCTAGAGCTGCAGGGAGGTTGGACAGCAGTCAATGTTGGGGTGATGGGGAGGTCAGAAGCTACCAGTTGGCAAAAACTGAAGTGGAACTAGGAGCTTAAGGTTGAGATGCTGAACGAAGTTCAGAATAGGAAGGCAGAGAGCCAAGGAACCACAAAGAAGCCAGGAGCTGTAAGGAAACCATGCGCTACAGGAGACCAAGAGACGGAGAGAGGCCAGGAACATCAGTAGGAGAGCAGGTTATTTGACGGTTGAAGAAATTTGAGGGTATGAAGAGCTAAAGAGGGCCCTCCGCTCAAGAGCTCCAATAGTACTAGGAGCTAAAGTGAGTCCTTGGGACAGGGGCTGCACAAGGTGCCAGGGGCTGTAATCGTAGCCCAAGAGAAGACGGAGGGGGGCATGACTTGCAGAGAATCGTATACATGAGCAATACACCAGAGAACTGCAATGCTTTCAGGAGCTGAAACAAACCTGAGCCAAGAAGCTGTAAACAGGCCAGGAGTTTCTGAGCAGCTAGGAGCAGCAGTGGTAGTCCTGAGGCAGTGGAAGAGGCCGCCCAGCTTCAGGGAGACCAGGGGCTGCAGGCAGCAACCCCTAAAGTGGTAAAGCAGAAGGGATTCCATGAGATATCAGTGGCAGGTGTTGCAAGGAAGGCACGGGCTAAGGTGACAGGACAGGACAATGGAGATGAAGGCCGAGGATGTGCATTGAGGTCAGGAGCTGATGTGTGAACAGGAGCTGCAAGTAGTTCTCAGCCCTTGAGCCACCAGAAGGTTTTGAAGCTAAATTTACCTCTCAATTCGATGAAAGAAATGTACATTAGTCACACCTCAGAAACAAACTCCTGGCGCAGGGCCTGGTGCAGGCTAATTCTTTGCAAGTGCCAGATATACGAGTGGACCACTGGGAAAAGGAGGGTCTGCACAATGAGTCACTATCAGGCCTCCTTATGGATATTAATGAGATAATATGCACATGCACCTCGTTTTACATATTAACTTCTGTAGAGACTGAGGCAAGCAAGGGATACGAGGCCTCCATCCCAAAGCATCAGCATTTGAATTCATATGCCTGAAAGACACAGGATCGAAAGGCCAGGAAGGGTGGTGGTGTGCACAGCTGCCATGCTCAGTGAGCACTTGGGGGGGCTCCAGACACAGCTTCCATGCTCAGTGAGCACTTGAGGGCTCCAGGCACAGTTCCCATGCTCAGTGAGCACTTGGGGGGCTCCAGACACAGCTTCCATGCTCAGTGAGCACTTGGGGGGGGGGGGGGGCTCCAGACACAGCTCTTATGCTCAGTGAGCACTTTGGGGGCTACAGACAGGGCTGCCTTGAGCACTTGGGGGAGGGGAGAGGCTACAGACACAGCTGCTATGAGCACTTGGGGGGGGGGCTACAGACACAGCTGCTATGCTCAGTGAGCACTTGGGGGGCTCCAGACACAGCTTCCATGCTCAGTGAGCACTTGGGGGGTGGGGGATGGGGAGAAGGGGTCTACAGACACAGCTGTCATGAGCACGGGGGGGGGGGGCTACAGACAATCCGCCTTGCACATCAGTCCAGCCTTCATAATCCGCCTTGCACATCAGTCCAGGACTGTCAAAATATACCAGACATAAATAAAGGGCAACAGGGCTGGGCTTCTTTGTTGTGTCTTGATAGTTTTGGTGCATGTGTGAGCAGTGTTTCGAGAGCAAGGACTGGGCACCAGTGATGAGCAGTTACTGAGGTTAACGTGTGTGTCATAAGATGTGAGCAGTCTGCATAAGAAAGGTAAAACTCCATACACCCTAATGGGATGTTGAAAAAGTGCCTGGTGTCAGAGAGATCAAATCCACCAAAATGGGGTATTAGTTGGTGAACTACTTATTCTTGTGCTATTTGTGCCTCTCATGCCTGAATGAAGCTCTGCTGTTTACTGTACTGTCCCTTCTCTGTGTGTATATGTCTGTGAGTCAAAGAAGCTTGCAGTGCTTATGTTCTGCAATAGTTTCATGTGCGCGTGATTAGTATTGTGTTTCTTCATGTTATTGATGCCCCCCATCTCCACCACCCATCCTTCTGCGCCATCCTGTGATAAAATTCTCATCTGGGTCTTCATCAGAACTTTTCATTACTTTCAACCTTTGAAGTGCTGTAATTACTCATTATTGTCTTGTGCTATCTCCCCTTCTCTGTTGTCAGTGTTATCAACACGAATCTGCGAAGTGACATATATGATTAAATGTACTCTAAAGAATTTCCGGTCTTGACATTCAACCAAGCTGCATAACTGATGATAAAGTTAGACTACTGCAGTGGTCTCTAAACTGGAGCCCGGGATCCCCCTTGCTAAGGACTGCATTGATCTCAGGCATGCGGGGGCGGGAGGCGCCAGGTACAGGCCAAGAGGAGCATCATGCTAGAAGCAGTGCTGTGCTTTTGTGAATAAAGGGGCAGGGGACAACTCTGCAGTGGGCCGCTAGTAAACCTTTTGTCACTCGTGCTCTAGCTGAGAGGGAGTGCCAAATGTGTTGTGGGGACTCCAAATAAACCTGAAAGTCCCTCCCATTTCTGATAAAAGGTCACACTGCGACTACTGTTACACTTCAGGGAGTGCAGGTTGCCCATAGCACGCTGGCAACCATTTATTGCATTTTTAAAAGGGATACTGAACATATCATCACTGTGGATTTTTTTTTATTTTTTACAGCTATGCATTTTATAGTATAATAATGAAAACACTGTTTGTCATTCTTGAGGTCCCTGGCCTGGTTAAATTTTTTACATGGTGAGTTGGGGGCATGGCATTAAAAAGTTGCAAGCCTACTACTGTGCTTCTGGCATTCTCTAATGTTTAATGGTATTTCCTTAGTATGCCAGCAGGTGGCGCACAAGCACCACCTAAAGCAAAGCTAAATATATTACTGAAGTTCGTTGATGCTGTTTAAAATTACACTTATTTATTTCCACTCCTTAGACATGGCGGTGTCAGATAAATGTGACGCAGACAGTTGTCCTTGCTGATGTGTTTTTTGACATTGAACGGCCTTTGGTCGTGTGACTTTCTTGTTACCGGAGATGAGCGCGGCTACAGCCAGCGGTCATAAATGGAAGTACAGCCTCGGATAATTGAAGCTCTTCTGAATTTTTTCAGACAATATAAATAAGTTTCTTCAGCAGATTAATAAAACAGTAAGGCCACACCAACAGCAAATAAGGAATCCCTTGAACAATAAAGTAAACAGAAATCTTCTTACTTGAGATGGAGTGCTATAAACGCACTCTGTGTAGAAGCACACTTAAGTTGTCAAATCAGAAGCTGCGCTCAGGTCCATCAACCTCTGGGCGGAGCCACAGTTCCTCTCTCTGTAGTATTCCTGAAGACTATTTTTAGGTTAATCGCACAGAGTGCGGTGACAGCTGTGACTTAAAAATATAAATTTTCTGCCATAGGTCATTACCAGTGACAAGAGGTCTCATTTTGTGGATTCGTGACGGATTTTAGGAAGTTGGCTACTTCATGCAAGTTTGGAGACAACCCAAAAAGAGAATTGGATGTCAATTTCACTTGAAATGTAGTAGTGAACAATTAAGGATGAACTATGGCTGAAAGGCGACCCTCCATTAAATACAATTTTGCTTACACCGAAAAAGATAAGAGCATTTGATAATGTATTCAGGAAATCCAGAGGTATTGTCATAAGAAGATGGAATGAGGGCAAAACATACAGGGTAGAGGGAAAGAATGTCAAAGAGTGTAAGTGTAAGAGACATTTCTATAGATTTGGAATAATAGACCACATGGCCAGCGGTAGAGAATGTTCTGACATTTATGTTAACTGCAAAAATGGAACAATTTGCAAAGTGCTGTAAGAATGTCAAGGGAGGGGGTGTGCAGGAGGTCACCAATGTGTGTGAAGAAGTTACTTTGCTGGGTAATGACATCAAGTTGGAAAACCTTGCTAAAATGTGAAAAAAGATTGATGATTGATGAAGAGTGATAATTCGAGCCATGTTTGAGTCAAGCACTAAATTGACAATAATCCCATTGGACAAACAATGTTTCAAAAATAAAGCTAAACTAAGTAAAATGGATAATAGATCTGCCAGGTCCAGGGAATGGGGGTATTTTGAACCATTATCATGAAGGAGTATTTTGAACCATGTATTGAACTGCAAGGTAGGTTCATACGTGGCAAACTATATGTGTCTTGCAAAGAGGACTGTCTTTTGAGTTGGGCAGACCAGAAATCCCTGGGTGTGCTGATCCACAGATTGTAAATAGTGACCTAGGTGTAAAAACCCTTGTGTTTAGATTTCCATCAAATTGCAAGTTTTCAGGAATGATTTGAGGTGTTTGCAGGGACAATTACAAAAAATCAAAATACTAACAGATGCCACACAAAAGAATTTAAAGTTGAGATAATTATCACTAAGTATGCTTGTGAAGAAAGAACTGAATAGGCTACGTGAGATGGTGTTGTAGAGGCCACAGAGCGGTTGGTGCCCATTGTGGTTGCGCAGAACCGTAGTGGGGAAATTATGGCGCAGCTCGTAGTGAAGGGACTTAAGAAGAGAGACGTAGTTGACAAACGCCTTTGGTCCAGTATAACATAATCACACAATTGTCTGGAGTGCGTTTTTCAATGCTATATCTCACATCAACATATCCTCATATTAGATTCCACACAGAGCCACAAGACTTGATTGCCTTCATAATTAATTTGGAATCTGTTAAATCTTTCTAGATGCCTTTTGGATTGTTATCTGCAGCTTCGATTTCTCAGAGGGTAATGTTGCACATGGGGGTAAGATTCAGAAGGTGTAAGGTAGTTTTAGAACAACATGTCTGTTTGTGGGAGCAGAAAGGAGGAGTATTATGCGAGAGTCAGGAGTATGTTAAGGAGGTTTGCTGAAAAAGATGTAACCCTGAGTCCAAGGCAAAATTAATTAAAACAACCCAGAAAGTGGAGATGCCAAAAATAAAAGTGCTGCCCTTTTTTTGGGTGTGGTAGAAATTTGTTGCAAGTTTGTAAAAAAGAATTGGCAGAAAAATATTTAGCATGAGGGAAATGTTAAAGAAACATGTAGTGTTTATATTGTATAATAAATGCATTAAACGGGTAACAGTAAGAGAGGTGTCTGGGTGAGAGTTAGAAAGCCAGAGGGGAAATGTGCTGAGTCTAAATACTCTAATTGTATTGTACACGAATGGTGAACATTTTCAGGAGCACCGTCAAAACAGAGAATGGCAGGATATGGAACCTTAACAGAGCTTCACACTATGGGGGAGGCACAGCGGTTGAGGACAATATAGAAGATGGGAGGAGATGTTCTCAACAGGGATTGTTGGGCGCGGTGATTCATCCTTTAGGGGATAAGTGTGTAGTTAGAGCGAAGAAAGACCTTAAACAACCCCCTCATTTAATTGATGATAATTTATATTTATATTTTCATTCTCACCCTCCAGGGGGAAATTCATTTCTAGCATTTTTTATTGTTGACATTTATCACCAATAGTTAAGCAGTAGTGTTGTTTTAGTTTCCAGTTCATAGTTCCTCTGTTGTGGATTTTTAAATATTTTGTTTCTGATTATATAAAGTAGTAGTTGCCAGCATCTGTTTGTTCTCAAGCGTATGCTTCTAATTTTGTTCTTTTGTGGGAAAGGGATGTGTGGAATAATACTGTACAATCGCTGATGTAACCTGACTGGAGGTGGCTAATGGGCTGCACCAGCCAAACTCAAAGAAAAGTGATAACAAATACATGTCCAACTATGCTTACTCTTTTACCTTACAAACAAGTACAGGGAGGAAGTATGTTTTTTAAATGTATCCCTTCTTCTCAATTAATTAATTTTCTTTAAAAACACTCTGTTAGGGAAACCTTGCGACAAATTCTGCTTGCCCTTTGAATATACATTTATTTTGTCATCTCCTACCACAATTTACACTGCCATTTCTAAACCACAAGGTCTAGACTTAATTGTTGTGTTTAACACGTCAAACCACTCCAAACAATTAAATATATGTAATGATATAAAGTTGCTTGGGTGTGGGAAGCTGGACCAAGCCCTTCAATTTCCACAGCAATGGAACTTAATGCAAGGATGCAACAGCAACCCTCGCCTGTGGGCTTAAACACATAAAGTTTGCAATTTTCAGATTCCTACAGGTTTAGTCTCTTAATTGTGAATATGGCAAACCTGTTTGTGTTGTGTGCTCTGTAATGATCTGCCCAGACTCTCCTGAACCTGAACATGGTAAGAAGTGCCTTGTTGCCTTGTTATCGTGAATACATTTATAACCTTGTGCTGACATTTGAGCTGCGACATGACAATACCTGGCTTCATGCAGTTCATTTACCATAAAGGTGGTGCATCATCATCAATGGTTTCATTTAATCTTCCGTATTGTTTTAGTAATGCCCTTGTTCCATAGTTAAAGGTTACGCTTGCCTGCAGCTCTCACACTGGCTGCCATGTTTGATTTTTAATGCTTTTTTAAATTTTTTGTAAGTGTGTCCTATTTCAGTTCAGAAATTGTTAACACATTGTCAGTTGTTTCATATAAACAGAACAGTATCTGAATGCAATTTGTGTACCATCTGTTAGTGGGTTTATAAAACTTTATACTCTCATATTGTATCGCAAATTTAGTCCTTCTCTTCTCCCTAAAAATAACCAGTGTTTATTAGTGGTGACCCATTGTCACCATCATTTATTTGTGCTTAATGAAAAGGTAATTTGTGCCCTGCATAACCTCTGCTCATGTGATTTATGCATGATTTACACATAACTTGTTCATTATTTCACACCTTATTTTATACATTATTCTACACTTTATTTTATATTTACCCTTAGTAAACTTGATAAATTACATATTTTGATTCATTTTAGTTAGCATATGTGCACCCTAACATTATCTAGGTGCCTTACTCCATTTTAAGGTGGACATTATCGTGAGAAAGTAGCCTCTTTCTAGCCTTGTTACCCCCACTTTTGGCCTGTTTGTGAGAATATGTCAGGGTGTTTTCACTGTCTCACTGGGATCCTGCTAGCCAGGGCCCAGTGCTCATAGTGAAGACCCTATGTTTTCAGTATGTTTGTTATGTGTCACTGGTACCCTGCTAGCCAGGACCCCAGTGCTCATAAGTTTGTGGCCTATATGTGTTCCTTGTGAGATGCCTAACTGTCTCACTGAGGCTCTGATAACCAGAACCTCAGTGGTTATGCTCTATCTTTACAAATTGTCACTAGCAGGCTAGTGACCAATTTCACCAATTCACATTGGCATACTGGAACACCCTTATAATTCCCTAGTATATGGTACTGAGGTACCCAGGGTATTGGGGTTCCAGGAGATCCCTATGGGCTGCAGCATTTCTTTTGCCACCCATAGGGAGATCTGACAATTCTTACACAGGCCTGCTACTGCAGCCTGAGTGAAATAACGTCCACGTTATTTCACAGCCATTTACCACTGCACTTAAGTAACTTATAAGTCACCTACATGTCTAACCTTCACCTGGTGAAGGTTGGGTGCAAAGTTACTTAGTGTGGGGGCACCCTGGCACTAGCCAAGGTGCCCCCACATCATTCAGGGCAAATTCCCCGGACTTTGTGAGTGCGGGGACACCATTTCACGCGTGCACTGTACATAGGTCTCTACCTATGTACAGCGTCACAATGGTAACTCCGAACATGGCCATGTAATATGTCTAGGATCATGCAATTGTCCCCCCAATGCCATTCTGGCATTGGGGCTCAATTCCATGATCCCCCGGGTCTCTAGCACAGAACCCGGGTACTGCCAAACTGCCTTTCCCGGGGTTTCACTGCAGCTGCTGCCAACCCCTCAGACAGGTTTCTGCCCTCCTGGGGTCCAGCCAGGCCTGGCCCAGGAAGGCAGAACAAAGGACTTCCTCAGAGAGAGGGTGTTACACCCTCTCCCTTTGGAAATAGGTGTCAGGGCTGGGGAGGAGTAGCCTCTCCCAGCCTCTGGAAATGCTTTGATGGGCACAGATGGTGCCCATCTCTGCATAAGCCAGTCTACACCGGTTCAGGGATCCCCCAGCCCTGCTCTGGCGTGAAACTGGACAAAGGAAAGGGGAGTGACCACTCCCCTGACCTGCACCTCCCAGGGGAGGTGCCAAGAGCTCCTCCAGCGTGCCCCAGACCTCTGCCATCTTGGATTCAGAGGTGTGCTGGCACACTGGACTGCTCTGAGTGGCCAGGGCCAGCAGGTGACATCAGAGACTCCTTCTGATAGGCTCTTACCTGTGTTACTAGCCTATCCTCCTTCCTAGGTAGCCAAACCTCCTTTTCCTGCTATTTAGGGTCTCTGCTTTGGGGAATTCTTCAGATACCGAATGCATGAGCTCACCAGAGTTCCTCTTCACTTCTCTCTTCTCCTTCTGCCAAAGGATCGACCGCTGACTGCTCAGGACGCCTGCAAAACCGCAACAAAGTAGCAAACATGACTACTGCAACCTTGTATCGCTTCATCCTGCCGGCTTTCTCGCCTGTTCCTGGTGGTGCATGCTCTGGGGGTAGCCTGCCTCCTTCTTGCACCAGGAGCTCTGAAGAAATCTCCTGTGGGTCGACGGAATCTTCCCCCTGCAACTGCAGGCAACAAAAGACTGCATCACCGGTCCTCTGGGTCCCCTCTCAGCACGGCGAGCGTGGTCCCTGGAACTCAGCAACTCTGTCCAAGTGACTCCCACAGTCCAAGTTTGGTGGAGGTAAGTCCTTGCCTCCCCACGCTAGACTGCATTGCTGGGTACTGCATGATTTGCAGCTGCTCCGGCTCCTGTGCACTCTTCCAGGATTTCCTTTGTGCACAGCCAAGCCTGGGTCCCCAACACTCTGCAGTGCACAACCTTCTGAGTTGTCCTCCGGCGTTGCGTGACTCCGTTCTCTGACTTCCAGTGGACTCCGGTTCACTCCTCTTCCAAGTGCCTTTTCTGGTACTTCTGCGGGTGCTGCCTGCTTCTGTGAGGGCTCCCAGACTTGCTCGGCGCCCCCTCTGTCTCCTCATCCAAGTGGTGACATCCTGGTCCCTCCTGGGCCACAGCAGCATCCAAAAACCCTAACCGCAACCCTTGCAGCTAGCAAGGCTTGTTTGCAGTCTTTCTGCGTGGGAACACCTCTGCAAGCTTCTTCACGACGTGGGACATACATCCTCCAAAGGGGAAGTTCCTAGTCCTCTTCGTTCTTGCAGAATCCACAGCTTCCTCCACCCGGTGGCAGCTTCCTTGCACCTCCAGCTGGCATTTCCTGGGCATCTGCCTTCTCTCAACATAGTTGCGACTCTTGGACTTGGTCCCCTTGTTTCACAGGTACTCAGGTCCAGAAATCCACTGTTGTTGCGTTGCTGGTGTTGTTGTTCCTTGCAGAATCCCCCTACCACGACTTCTGTGCTCTTTGAGGGTTGTAGGTGCACTTTACACCTACCTTTCAGGGTCTTGGGGTGGGCTATTTTTCTAACCCTCACTGTTTTCTTACAGTCCCAGCGACCCTCTACAAGTTCACATAGGTTTGGGGTCCATTCGTGGTTCGCATTCCACTTTTGGAGTATATGGTTTGTGTTGCCCCTATACCTATGTGCTCCTATTGCAATCTATTGTAACTTTACACTGCTTGCATTACTTCCTTTTGCTCTTACTGCATATTTTTGGTATTATGTACATATATCTTGTGTATATTTGGCACCCTCATACTGAGGGTACTCACTGAGATACTTTTGGCATATTGTCATAAAAATAAAGTACCTTTATTTTTAGTATATCTGTGTATTGTGTTTTCTTAAGATATTGTGCATATGACACCAGTGGTATAGTAGGAGCTTTGCATGTCTCCTAGTTCAGCCTAAGCTGCTCTGCTATAGCTACCTTCTATCAGCCTAAGCTGCTAGAAACACCTCTTCTACACTAATAAGGGATAACTGGACCTGGCACAGAGTGTAAGTACCCCTTGGTACCCACTACAAGCCAGGCCAGCCTCCTACAATTATATTCTCTGCCTGTTGTGTATAACACTGTTTCTGTTTCAGGCACTGAAATCATTGTTTTCTCATTGAGAAATATTATTCTTTGTTGCTTACAGTTTGAAGTTCGTGGCATAGCAATAAACTAATCTGGACAGAGATGTTCAGCACCTGCATGGGATGGGAAACTGAGGATACTCCCTAGTGAGATATTGTGAAGGTCACAGTGATGGAAGAAGTTGGCATTGCATTATCCGTGAGAAGGAGGCCAACAACAAGTATGGGGAGAACATTGGGTTTTGATTAGTTCCTACTCTGTGGAAAACTGAAGAATGTATCATTTGGATGTGCCCTATGTTTTAACTCTGAGAAGCTTGTTAGTTAGACCACTTGTCCCTAGCCACCTTTGCAGGTGGATGTCATTTTCCTTCTTCTGAGACTCAATCCTCCTTATTTTCTGGCTCCTAGACGTACTCTCTAGAACAAGCACATTGTGACTTATGCTCTTCTCCTAATCTGAACCTTATTTCGGATCTTGTTTCAGTCCTTTATCTGCTGACACCTGCTGCTTCTTAATTCCTCGACTTGCCCACAACCTCACCATGGTGTTAGGGAGTGTCCTCTATAGAAACAAGACTTCACTTTCATCTGCCTATGTTATCTTTAGTAGCATTTACTTAATTGAATTATTCAACTCATACCCTTGGACACTGTATTCAGGTGAATTCAGATTTTTGCCCAATCAACTTAATTTGAAATTGCAACATTACACATTTTGATAATAAACTTTCCTGGTTTGCAAATGTACTCTTCTCTGTTATTACTCTGGGTAAAAATGTGCTTCACTTTCAATTCAATGCCATTGGATTTGTGATTTCAGTCTCAGTTTGAGATAAAGGTCCAACCTAGTGGACACAGCTATTTTCTGACCTTGTGCTAAGATTGCACAGTGCAAATACCATCTGTATCTATCCCGCTATCGTTAGGCTACTCATACTAACTATAATACACACATACCTGTGTTTCTCCCACTTCTGTTTATTTGTGTCACTATTCACAAACAGTCATCTCTCAGGCTAAGTATGGTGGTATCAACTGGTGTTCACTTTTGACATGATTATCATGACTCCTAATGGGTGCAATCATTTGATTCTGAGTCTTTCCAAAATAACTGATAGGTGAGCCATGGCAAGAATCTATCAGGTAGTTCCACCTCATTGTATAAGCTACTTATCACATGTTGACCCAAAGTCTTGGCCTATTTTGTAGGGTGTAACCTAAAACATTTGAAATATAAGCAATGCAGGCTTTTGTAGAATGACAGTTATATCATCGGTGCATGATATTCACATATCACTTTATCTGAATAAAGTCCTTATTACCAGTTTGAGAAATGTCTTGCTCATTAGCACTTTATACCTACAGGTATACTATGTGAATGGATCCGTCGGCGCACAAACCTATCCTAAAATACAACTCATGGGGCATGCCAACAGCTAGTATTGGGAGCAGAGTAGTCCCGATATGGACGTTGATGCTCCCAGAATGGAGCCACCTCTATTTCTATTTGCTTAAGTTCAACTGTAGATGCTGGAACATTTTTATAAGAATGACAGATAAGGGTTGTCGTTGCAAGGCTTTACGTAAATAATTCATAGGCATAGTTTATAAACATGCCATAGCCATAAGTGAAATTAGAAGCAAAGCATGCATATCATAAGTACTTAGAAGTCAGTACAGTTCTGAGTGAACTTTGCCATAGATTCTAAAGGTGGGGAATAAGGGGGCCTTCTTTATACAGAAATCTTCATGTCCTTTTATAGGACTTTAGACAAAGACCATCATACATTCTACACGAGTACATGGTTCTCAGGATATGCACCAAGAGGGAACAAGCAAGGAGAAATATTTTAATATAGAATACATTTGACAATTCTCTCTCAGTAGTAATACATTGGATATTAGTAATTATCACAGCTTAGTTGAGCATTAAATAGTAATATCCTGGGACAGTTGAAATGTCCTTGGTTAGGTATGGTGGGGGGAAATCTGTGAGAACACTTTCTGTTTATTAGTGTGGACCTTAGCCATGCTTTATGTAGAACAGAAAGGCAGCAATAGTCCGCATGCAATCTAGTGTGATGTTAATACAAAAATGGAGGACAGTGTGAACACAATTTAAGTGAGCATAAGCTCAGGTTATAATGTGTTTAATAAAAGAAGACAAATGACCCCACACCTCCAAATTGTCTTTTGCTGAGCAGCTAATCCTGCATATTATGTGGTGGTCCTAACTAGCTGCATCGTAAAGGCTGAATCAAGCAAGACTACTTCCCTTGCAGAGTGAATAACTTAGCATCTGATATAGCTAATGACAGCATGTGGCACTGGGACAAAAATGCAATGAGAGAAGATGGCACTCAACTGATTTCAAAGAGAAAATAAAAAAAACATCCAACCTATTTGTGTTTGTGACGCTGCACACCTTCAAATTGTTGTGGCAGAACATTGCTCCCTATTATTATCAATGTGCTGTCCTCTAGGGCAGGTACAAACTTGCTGTAGAGGCAGAGCCATAGTGAAATACGGAGTGGCTTGTTTGAAGTAGATGCTCTGTCTTTTCACTATGAGGAGGGGCCCCACCTGCACTTCAATGGGGGACATAGTGGGTGACTGCACGCCCCTGCAGGGAGATCTCCAGCGGGTGCAAAGGACCCTCCTCACCCTCTCCAAAGGGCTTCTTTCAGGGGCTCACTGACATTGCACCACCTTTTTTGTGGCGTACATTTAATGCATCTAGTGAAAGGCCTCTGTGCCTATGTCAATAATATGGTGCAGACCTGGAGACAAAGTGTTTCCCTCATTTGCAAAGGGCCACACCCCATGTAAATAGAGGGAATGCCCTCTTAAGTAGTGCCATAGTGTTTGGACCCTTTTATAACACTACAGTCCCAATGTGCACAAAATTAGTAACACATGCCTATTTTGCCACAGCATACTGAATATATGATGTCCCGGATGTTCTGTATCTCAAGCAACTCAAACCACCCCTAAACAACCCATTCAAATCAAAACCAATATTTATTCCACAAACCATGGCACAATTCACACTTTTTGCATGATATCTCAAACCTAGCGCTACATCTCAATCCTTATCTCACAATCCTTATAGAAGGGGGACTTTAGTGTATGGACAGATGTTAGACCTGTGCCTTAGGGTTGTCTTTTCTCAAATATTTTGTCTTTTCCCCTCCATTTTTGCTGAAATTCGTATTTGTTGGCCTTATGACACTGTGCACTTTACCACTGCTAACCAGTGCTTGTGCTCACTTCCCTAAACATGGTAAAATTGGTTTACAGCCGATTGGCATATTTAATTTACTTATAAGACCCTTGAAGGGTGGCATGCCATATACCCAGGGCCCGTAAATTAAATGGTGCTAGTGGACCTGCAGCACTTGTTGTACCATCCACTTAAGCAGTCCCTTAAACATGTCTCAGGCCTGCCATTGCAGCCTGAATGCAGTTTTAACCTGGCAATTCTACTTGGCAGAATAACCTTCTTGCCAAACGCCCTAGGTAGCCCGTAGGGGAGACTGCATAGTTCTTAAAAGGCTGAACATGTACCTGTACGTTTCTGCATGCCCTGGTAGTAAAAACATTCTTACATTTGTTTTTTACTACTGTGAGGCCTACCTATCCCTTTAGAATAACATTTAGTTGCTTTATTACTTGTAATAAGTGCTTACTTTTGATTAGGGACATATAAGCACTTCATGTTTGGTATCTATGAAATTTTAATTAAAAATCTTCTTTAATGGTAATGTCGGATTTTAAATTGCAATTTTGAAAATGCCACTTTTTGAAAATTAGCATTTTTCTGCCTTTTGTGCTTTGGTGCTTGCCGTCTGTACTAGGTCACATAACTGGGTGTAGTTGGCAGCTAGATTTTGTGAATTCTTCCAAGACAGACACACAATAGAAGGATTAGGTGTGTCTGGATGGGGCAACTGGCAGGATGTGGGAGGGAGCAGAGCTGGGCACAGCACAACTGGCAAATGAATAGGCTGTGCACTGCCTTTACGCAAAGGGCTTCCCTCCACTACATTATCCTGCAGCCAGCTTGGCAACAGGGTAGGGGAGTCAGAAAATTCCAAGCACTTCAAAGAGAAACCTCTAGAAACTTTTCCAACCTCAAACACACTGTATGGAAATAGGGCCTTCAGACCCCCCTCTCTTCAGTTCACTTTCTGGACCTGTGGAGGGACTCTCAGAGGACTGCCTGCTGCTGAGACCATCTCTGTACACAACAAGACTGCTTTGCTGCACCTGGAAGGATTACTTTGCTGCCTTGAGTCTGCCTTGAACCATCAGAGGCCTGCGTTGCGGCTTGAGCTCTGCTTCTTCATCTGAACCCAGGACTAAGAGAGTGACTCCTAGGGCTTGCTAGTCTCCTGTTGAGAACTACAGGGGCATAACAGGCTCCTACCATCTTGAATCTGCACGTGGACCCAGCCTGACTGAGCCCTAACCCCCCAAGTGGTGCCCCTCCAGTCCTGATTCCTGATTCCTTGGCGGTGGTGATAAAGGTGCCCAGATAGCCAAAATCAAAAATGTGGGACTCAGAATTTTTTTGCTAAAAGCTGCACTGAGAACCGAGAGGAGACTGGGGCCAACCTGCTTGCCTTTCCACCAAAGGTGCATTGCTGGTTGGCCTGACTTTGCAGCAGTACCCACTCTGTTCTCTGCAGTAGCAAACTCTGTTCAGCAGTCCTTCGCCAAAGGGATATCCGGCCTCTTGGAACTCTCATCGGCTGCAGCCTCCTGCCTCGTCCAACTGGAGATTTTTTGACTTCCAAAAAAGTGACTAAACCCAAACGTAGAAATCTTCACTGCAACTTTCTCCAGTGGCTCTGCGACAACGACGTACGGTCCTCAAACACTGCCTGCAGCCTTGTCCTGCTGCACTTTACCTTCTCAGAACTTTTTCTTCAAAATGTCTTCTAATTCCGAGGGTAAGCACTGACTGGGCCCAATCCATTTCTTGTATCCGACTCATGCTCCATCATGGTCGGCCATATTTTTCAACTTTGAAAATGTCTCATGTAACTAGAGGTCTATGTTTGGTGCTTTGATCTTTTAGGCACTAGTTTTTACTAAAAACTTTTAAAATTCTTAACTCCAGTTCTACTGATTGGATTCTTGTCATTTTGGTGTCAAATAATGTATTAACATCTACTGTATTTTACTTGTGTTTTCACTTTATTACTGTTTGTGTGCTACATAAAGACTTTACACATTGCCTCTAAGTTAAGCCTGACTACTTTTTGTGCTAAGGTACCCAGGGTTGAGCAAAGGCTAGTTTTGTGACTTTTCTGTTTCATGCTGACACAGATTGTGGCTGTTGCATTACTAGGGCTAACACCCCAGTCAACCAACAGCCCAATGTCTCACAGTCTGCAAAAATAATAAACCCTCTGCAGATCAAATTGATAAAGAGTGCTGCTTTGAGGGACTGGCTAATGTTCTAACTCACAGAGCAGGTCACACCCTCAACTTAGTATTCACCCATGGTATGATTAGCTCTTACCAGGAAGTCCATCCTCAACTGTGGTTGAGCCATAACCTAATATTTTTTCACTTTTTACTCTTCCTCACACAAACCCCAAATTGTTGGCAGATTACTCAAGAATAACATGACATTCATTTTTCACAACTCTCCTCCTCCAAACTGTGAATTGCTCCACCTCTGGGCTCTGGTCCAGAGATGCTGATAAAAACACTGGACAAAACACAGCACCTGTACCCTTGACATTCTTGCCCCTAAGTGGCTTGAAAAACATAAATATACAAAATGTGAAAACATAGAATCTACCTGTATGCTACCATGCAGTCGAGTGTTAATCACCACATATACAACCAAGAATGTATTAATATTGTATGTTAAAAAATGGATGTTGTTTTAAACTTCATATGTTTGTACATTTTCACGGCTCATGTAGGCTCTAATGCCAGGGGCTCAAGGTTGTAGATTTGAATATTTCCTAGAGGCACCAATTCACTTTCGAACTTGTCAAGTGGGAGCAGAATTTAGTAGAAAGAATTGCCTAGTATTGTATGTAAGAATTATATCTTTTATATCTTCTTCTCAAGGACTTCCAGGTTTCCCTCGAGGAGAAGTTCATGATCTTAGTTTTTAGATAAGTTTTCACTGACACGTTTCTGTCACGAGATTAAGCTCCGCTGGCTTGTATTGTTAGAAAATATTTCCATCATCGCGTAATAGTTGGGTGTTTTTAGCTCTATGCTCCATCTGACTGTTATCTAGTGAGAGCCCTGGTCAGCTCAATTACAATTGTAATTTGCTGTGCTGCCTGCTATTTTGTATTAAACACCAGTTGGACTTTGGGTTCCCTGAGATTTTGTGTTTAATGTTTAACAAAAGTTAACAACAAATGGTTCAACCTAGAATTGGCAGAACTCAAAATACTGGGTCACGAACTCAGACCATGTTGGCTCAAAATTAAATAAACAAGTAGGCAACCTTAGTTCAAAATTCATGGAGAACTGTTTCAATGCTTCAGTGAGGTCTCTCATCCATACTGCATCAAAACACCACTACGACCACTCCTGAGTTCTGTGAAGCTCTTAAGTTCTTCAAATGTAACCCTGATAAAATCCAGCACTCTATTAGAGAGTTACATGGCAGCTCCCCTTTCATTCCCACTCGACCGTCCCCTGCTCCCAGTGGCCTGGCTTCACATTTCTGTGTAAGCAGCAAGTTCTGCAAGATTCCTAAAGTATCAAGGTGCCCAGTTTGCAAGTTATTCCATGTGCAGCATCCATTATAAATGAATGGACACTCTACCCCCTGACATTAATGACCTGACCGTGTCAATCAAACAAAGACTAGTTGTAACAGTGGTTAAACGTGGTGTTATTGCTCCACTATTACTAAAAAATCACAGAACACCCTAAAGACCCATTTATCTGCCGCCCTGTTTCTAACCTATTCCCTAAAGAAATCCTGGAAGCAGCAATCACACAACAACTACCCGAGTTCGTGGAACACACAACAACAGCTTTCAAGACCATCTATCAGGTTTCAGACTAGGCAGGTCCACCAGACCCACACTGGCAGCCACTGGAGAGAAGTTTCTGTCTTTTCTGGATACTAATAGACCTAAAGTGCTCATCCTCCTGCAACCTCTGCTATTATACAATGTAGTTAATCACAACTTCTTACTCCAAAGTGAAAAGGGATCTTCCCTTCGCTGGCTTCTTTTCATGGTGACCAGAGCCAAAAGGTAAGGATCAGTAATGGTACTTTACCAACCAAATCTGTTACATGTGGTTTTCTCCCGGGATTTGCCCCTTCTCCACTTCTCCATAGTATTTACATGGGCCCCGGTGCAGAGGTGAGGTCCCAACACCAGCTACAATTTCAAATGCACTCTGGTGGCATGAACATTCACATCCGAAAACAACCAGGGGCAATCCAGTAGAGTCCAAAGAGCCTCAAACATATATTCTTCTGGAAGAGGGACAATTTACTGTGCATGGGTAAAAACACTGAGGTCATGATCTTAGGGAAGAAGTTCACTCAGGGTGGAAAATAACTAAATTGACAAGTGAGGTAAAGAAGGTAGACATTTTATTTATAATCCATCCCACTATTTCAAAATTGAGCAGTTAACTCAGAATGTAATACCGTCTTATAGGGACAGAGGAAACCTTACCTCTATTTATTTCAGCATTGTATTATTGGAAGAGTTTTCATCCTTTTTCGATCTGGAGGTCAACCACTTGAAAGTGGAATAAAGTTGTCCATGACAAAACGCTATACTAATTCCATGGTTGCATTGTCCAGCATCCTCTGCATGCTCTTTTTCTCTGCCTGACATTACCATCTCCATAAGTTGTTCTGAGATAATAGCATCAGCACACCAGTGATAGCACTTGATGTTATTTATCTGCCGAGATCTTTGTCAGATGCATGTTTGACTTTTAAAGATCTTTCCTGTTTTATGAATGTTTATTTAATGTATTAATTGTTTGCAAAAATGTAAGGCTGTTGCAGTAATTAACCTACATATTTTAATATTTTGCTGACATTATATGAAGATCTTTTATCAAATACTACTAACATGGAATTGAATTGACCTGAGTTGAACTCTGACCGAATAACACCCCTATTCAGTAAGATGAACAACCAAAATATGATCATCTTTTCTTAAGATAATCGATCAGCAGTCTGTTTGCAAAAGCAGTGGCACTTTTAAATATAATCCATCACTAAAACTGAACTTCTTTAGAGCAAATTAATCAATGGTGCTATCTTATTTATCAGCAAATTATCTCCCTCTTAATCTCCCGACTAATGCTCTTAGCAGGGTCCTTTCAATCCTCTTTCCAGGGTAGTGATGTTATAAAATGTGCCAGCACTGTCTGCGTTGCTCCTAATACACTACCTAGCATCCAACAGAAAAATTAAACAGAACACAGTACACAAGCATCCAATACAGCACAGCAATGCTATACAGCGGGCTATCACACTGCTCACAGAAACAGCAACCACTAGGAACTGAACATTCAACAGAGCATATTAGAGGGCTCACTGCACACATCCAACACAGGACCATATACCTTATGGTTGGATATCACAGTGCTACAACAGTGTTAGCTACTAATACAGCACACATAGTACCCAACAAATGGTATTTGACATAAAGCCATGCATGCATCCAACAAAGCACAGATACTCCACACAGTTGGGCATCACTGTGCTCGTGACATCATTCACTATTGTTGGAAAGTGGTTTATTAGTAGGACTTGGTAAGTATCCACCAGTGGTCATAATGCCACAATCGCAATATCAGGTCCAGTCAAGGTCTCAATAAATTAACCTCTTACTCAACCCTTGGTAACTGGCAACGAGCAGGCAAGCTTAACTTAGGAGACAGGTGTGTAAAGTATTTAAAACAATATTATATCAAATAAGTAAGACATGACACACAATAAAAATCCAACTCCAATTTATTAAAATAGGAAGTATTTTTATGAGTATAATTACACCAAAACAACAAAACTCCGATGCAGGGAACAGGAGTTATGATTTTTTAAAGATCAAAAGTAAAACTAGTAGTTAGAACCAAATAGCGCTCAAAGGGTTAAAAAAGGTTGCGCTGGTCTGGGACAAAGTCAAGAGTTCCACCCGCCCGCAATCTAACACTTATACACTTGCTTCCAGTAGTGTTTCCTGGTACAGGAAAGTGGTCCACAGCACCAGCTTAAGCTTCAGAAGCTCTTGTCTGTGACTACAACTCCCACAATGCACCTGGCCAGTCCAAGTAAAATCTAGGTGAAGCTTGTCGGACAGAGTTGTTCTTGTTGTTGATGTTGCAGGTAGGCCTTTAAGCACTTTTCTGCCTCTTGCTGACCAGGGAGTCCACTCCTTATCCTTTAAGACAGGCAACGTCCTTTTGCTGTAAAGGCTTGTGAGTGCAGAAGGTGCAGTGCTTATGAGTGCAGTTCTCTTCTGTGCCGTCCAAGGGTCCAGCAGGACAGCCCTTCTCCTCTTGTTTCTTTTGGGCCTTTGGATGTCCACAACACCAAACCATGGCTCCAGGATTTCTGAGCTGCTCCTTGGGACGTAGGGACTACAATTCCCACAATGCACTTGGCCAAACCCTTAAAAGTCCACTGAACACTGTCCAGCTGGGCTCTTCTGGCAGGAGTTGATGCATTTGACTCTTGGTAGCTTCTTTATACCAGTCACTTCCAGGGAGTCCACTTCTGAATTATTTAGAAGCCAGGTAAAGTCCTCTATTGTGAATCCCAGAGTGTGCAGCAGGTGCTGTCCTTGTGAGTACAATCCTTTGGGGGGCAGACCAGGGTTCCAGCAGGGCAGTCCTTCTTCTCCTTATAGCTTCAGGCAGGGATATGAGTTGCTGGACAACTCTTCCATATTTATCCAGTATTCCTTGGCGACAAGCCAGGGGGCACCACTGACCAATGAGGTGTAGGGTGACACTAAATTGTGGCATATTCTAGTCCCAGAAAGCACTATTTCTTCAAAATACAAAATGGAGAAACTCTCTCTTGGAGGCTAAGATCTGACTGAACCATCCAACTGGTGTGGTTTCATTTCCCTAAAACTCTCCTTCCAGGTGCTCTGCTAATTCAATTACCTTGGGCTTCTATCTGGCTGGGTGTGCAGAAAGTGGGATGCCTTTTCCAGGGCATACAACTGCTAATGCGTCCGTCTATGTCAATTTATACACATCAGGACTCGTTTTAGGCCAATGAATCTTTGGGCCCAGTGGTGAGACACCGTAGGACGAAATAACTGATCAAAATATCAATCAATATGTCAATAACATCATCAACCTTTAACACCAAAATATCTCTCACTTTAGACATTAACGAACATTCGGCGCAACCATGACCTTTCAGTCATGAATAACCACACCTTAATGGAGTTAATAAGTTTTATTCCCTATTGATTACAATCTAGTAGCAAAGGCATTAATCTCAAAGTCAATAAACATATAAGCACGATTACAAGATGACAACCACAATAAGCTTTCGATAATGCAAAGATCAGTAGCATAGACAATCAGATAGATATAAGCGGATTATAACACATGATACCTTCTAAGATACTAGTTCAGCATAGCACCACGTCAGTCACGTCAGTTTGTCAGTCAGAATGAATACCTCGTCTAACCTCTAATTAGCATTAGCATGTTGGGCGTCATGCAAAACAATTTTGAACACCAATTTGGAAAACTTCTAGCTAAGGTCTCTATCAAAACATACAGCAGTTGGTACCTAGAAAGAAAGGCAAAATGAATTCTCATTAGCAAATTTATAATTACCCTCCTCTGATTAAGTCAGCATTCAGGATCAGTCTTCGTCTTCAGGACATCAGTCAGATCACCGTCAGTCTATCTAAGTTAGAGGCAAGAGACACTCTCCTCTTAAGGAGAAAAGTGTAAGGGGCAGTAATATGGGCAAGGATGGTTTGTCTAAGTCTCAAGTCACAGAATAGTGTGACAGAGTTTCGGGATGTAATCAATATCATTCCCTACCTAATGCACCGTTATTTCCTGTGTCATGGGTTTTTATCCCTTTCTAGTAATTCATTCCCCCAAAATTCTATTGGTTAGTCAATACACCCCATCATTGTTAACCTATCAAATTATACATTAAGTAATGCATTTGTCATCTCTCGATAATATTTAGTCTTCTGATTGGTCTTCATAATCAGCCTTCCGTAAGTGGCATATCCGGGGTTACTTCATCAGCTTGGCACACGTCTCAGGTTAAAAGTTCTCGTTCCCTCGTCTCATTGTCCTTGGAAGTATCGATAAATGTTTCGAAGCACAATCATTTTATACTAAAAGATGTTAGCATGCGGATGGGAAAAAGTCCCTATGTTTCGAACTAATACAGAGAGAACAATAGCTGGGTCAGGGTTTGTTTGCAAGTTCTGCACACTGAAGAGACAGGAAAAATACGCTTTTAAATGAGAGCTACACAGCTTCTGCTTGGCTCATGCTAACTTAAGATATACGAGTTTTAATGAATGCCGTTTTATACGTTTTAATGTGCTCAGTTAGGCAAACTATAAACGATTATTCCTTACAGTTGACATTAGTTTATACATATGAACGATTCTCCATTTTTATGAATACGCTTTTAATAAATGTTTTATTAATACAGCATTGTTAGACATAAGCATTTCACGTCTATAATATGTAATATCAAAATACGCTCTCTCACAACCATATTTTAAAATGTCCCTGCTTATAGTTGTAAGATGTCCTACCCCTGGGACAACTACGGGAGACCTTAGGGTTGATTTATATGTAACAATAAGGTAGTGTAAGACTTTGGAAGTACCTTTAATTAAAAAAGTCGAATTTGCACACAGTTTACTTCTAAAAGCAGTCTACAAAGCAGGGCAACCTTTAAAATGACAGCAAGCACTACAGTAGTGCACACTTAAGTGCATTAAATCTACTGAGCCTCTAAACCTACACACGCTGCCATATACTAGGGACCCGTAGGTAGGTTGTCAGTACCAATTGTAATTATAACTAATTGGCATGTACTTTTTATCAGAGCACAGGCATTATCATAGTCTGAAAAACAGTATTCAGTAGTCAAAATGGGGGTGAAAAGTGGGGGGACACTGCAAAAAATCCTGGTTTCTCACAACCATCTTGACACACCACACACCTATCTACAACATAACATGTTAGACAGAACTCCTAACTCCCATCCAGCATTATCCAAGTAAGCCAGATGATGGTTACCATGGCACCCCAACATCACCCACTACATCTAGTTACCATCCTCACATAACTACATTTCAAGCAGTGTGGCACCAAATAGGTTGATTAAACCATCAGCCGAGTTCACCAAACTCTGTAGCTCACAGGCATATCAATGACTAAGATGTAATTACTGAAAACAGTAACAGAACCACACATACAGTGCCAGTGATACAACCTCACAAACCAAATTGGGCTCTGAGCTGGGATGGAATTCTTGAATTCCAGGTTGGAAGATGCCCGGCTTTGTTAGCTCTGCAAGGCCGTCCTAATGGCAGAATGTTCCATAGAAATGTCTCTAACAAAGCACAACATAACACAACACATGGCATAGAATTGCATACCAATTACATATTACAAAACATAACTTCCTTCGATGTTTAGGACTGTGGGATGGATTTTTGATGTTCTTCAGTTTTCTATTTCAACCATATTGTGAGATCAAGTAAAGGTTCCTAAAATGTTAACATTCTCTTAGGTTTCGGTAGTTAGAGTGGTACAAGATGTTATTTCCGCAGTATGCTCAATGGAAACAAGAGGAATAAAGAAGGTAGACATATCAAAGTAACTCTCCGCTGATTGACTCAATAATAAACCTCTTGAGAGACTGGTGAAGTTTTTTAAACAGAATTTTAAAGGCTCTTGAGCCAACACAGCACTGCCCTTTTGATTGACAAGGACCATTAACACCCCTCCCCCCAAACAGGTAAAACATTTTCCGATAATGTTATGCTTTTGTATGGATATGTTTCCCTTAGGAGAACCAGATTGATTATTGATCTTGGCTTGGGCCTGTACATGTGACTCTGGCGAACCAGAAACAGCATAGTTTGGCACATTCCAGAGCAGAGCCAGCATCTTCCTTACAGTGTGATTTGGGCTAATAAGAAGGACTCTGCAGGTGGGAATCTGCAGGGCCAGGAGGACAAACTGCAGGAGGGGCTGGGCCAGATTTAACATCTGGCAGATGGAATATAGCCCATCAGGGCTTTGGAGAACATCACCTCCCCCACCCAGATGGACTAAAGTCCACCACATTTTGAGATGACCCCCGGCCCATGGTCATTTCTGTACATTGAAAGGAACTGCCGTTTGGTGGATAGCCGCCATCTTTTTTGATGGCCGTCCACCAAACCTTTTCAATTATTTTTGTTTTTCTGAAGCAAACAACCAAATCAGGAGTTTGTTTCTGAAAAAACAATAAAAAAATCTAATGACTCCCATATCCTGGGAGTTTTCTTCCAGGATGTAGGGGTCAGGTTTTTTTTATGTCCCTCACTGTTGGATTTTTCCTGGCTGTGATGGACATGAAAAAAAACCATTATACCGTCTACCCTAATAGGGTGGGTGGTGTAATGTCCTTCATCAGACGGCATCTACTCCGCCAGGCAGATGGAGAAAGTAGTCATCCCATACATAAAACAGAAACACTTTACCATAATGGTGATAAAAGCTTAATAGGAATGATTTGAAGAGCTGTTGGGACGGGGCAAAGCAGGTGATGAAGGCACTATGAGGCAAGCAAACTAAGCAATGCATTAAGGGCAGAAGCGACATAGTACCAATGACAACATGATTGTGCCGACCTGTTCAGACAGTTGAAAGTAGTCATACATTATGTTATTATTTAGTCACCCAACATCTTTGTAGGTAAAGTGAAGTTTAGAAATTCTTAATATTAGAGTGGAGCTGTACGCTGTGATTCCTACTAATGTTTTTGTATACACAGTGCACCTCCATTGGCGGTACACTGCTGGTGCTTTTGTGGTACATAGTGGCGAACCAAAGGCAATGTGCTGTGCTGACCACAGATAGAGCCGCAAGCCGACTTTGGAGTACTTAATGTACACACAGTTAATAGTTCAAGCCCCTGTTGTCCTGTACTTGTGGAACAGCAGTGTGTGACACACTTGCACCAGGCATGGCCAACAGCCTATAACCGTGGGCTGTTTTAGGTGCATCTGTGTAGTATACTCAGTATGTATGTGTAGTTCATGCTGAGGGGGGGGTATGTGTAATAGATGCTCTGAAAGTATGACAGTTTTAAAGACTAATCAGTGTTCCTGTACTTTGCCCCACTTGCCACCCTGGGGCTAAACTACAAACACTTTCATGTTAATGACAGAGGAAAGGCGGGTCTCCTCTGTTGTAATTAAAAAGGGCAGCATACAGAATGTTCATTTGATTATACTGCATGTCTCTCAATCAGCTGCTCTCTGACAGTCATGTCTAATTTGAACGTTATTAGATATGAACAAAGAAAAAATTGCCGTAATTAAAGCTAGTCTTTCAGCGATGATGCTTCCAAGAGGCCAATACTGTCCTTACAAAGTTCACAGGAGCACAAGGCGAGGTCAGTTGTGACTAACCACAGTTGCAGTGAAGCAATGTGTTGTGACTACACCCATCTTACTTGTTATATTGTCTTGGTGTAGCACAAGTGCACTGACTTGAATCTCCTTGTTCATCTGTGATGTTGCATTACAGCTGTGCCCAGGGATAGATCAATTCAGCATTAAGTTGACTCCGAGGTACCAACTTTAATAAGCTGTCTGTTCAGTAGCTCCTTCTAGCCTCAGTTTTACAAACAGAGGGATACATATTCTTCATTCAGTGATCCCACAATAGCTATTGCTATATCTCCCCAGGGTTTGTCTGGAGAGACAAGACATGGGTGATGTATATATTTTGAGGGCACGGGAATAGCCAGGAAAAGAACATATACCCACTTTGTATATGACACTTAATAATTAGGCAAAGTGAGGGCAAGCCAGTAGGAACTGTCCCCACTCCCTGCTAGGAAAATTTGCAAAAATGGTGGAAAGTGACGCATTCTATAGCATGATTTGAAAATAATTCTCTCAAAACTGCATTTACCAGTAGTCACTTGTTTTTTTCTTTCATTCTTCATGTTTCTGTCTTCTTTCTCTCCTTTTATTCTTTAGTCTAGTTTTTTCCATCTTCCTATTCTTTTTTTACTTCTTTCCATTCTCTTGTATTCATTATTTCCATCTCTCTTTCCTTCTGTGCCTCCTTCTTTCATTCCATCTCTCAATCATTCTATACTTCTGCCCTTTGATATATTTCTTTTTAATTTCCTGTCATTTCCAACTTTCCTTGCATCTTCCTCTTGTTTCCTTCTTCTGTTCTGTTCATACATCTTTATTTTGTTTACTTTTCATTCATTAATCATTGATTCATTGTGTCCTTTCTTTACTTTATCCTGCCTTCCATTTCTCATTTCTTCCTTCCATTTTGTTCATTATATTTTCTTGCTCTCCTAATTTCTTTCCTTCCTTTTGTTTTCCTTCATTTCTTCCACATTTTCTTCTTTCAGTACTTCTTTCCAACCTTCATTCTTTATTTATTTCCTTGCTTCCTTTGCTTCCTCTTCTTTTCTATACTCCATGCTTTCTTTTTCTTCGGTGTCTTTTTTCCACACTACTTCCATTTTAGGTCGAGCCTAGACAGCGCGTATGCGCTGTCTGCAACACCAGTTGGATGGAGTATATGCATTTTCTCCCACCTGCCGCTGCCTGCCACTTACAATAGGTTAAATGCAGTGTTGCTCTTGTTGTGCTGCCTCCTAACTGGTTTGGCAGCCGATACTCACTTCCTGTACTTGGCTAAGGAAAACAGGCCAAGTACAGTTTAATTACACCTTGAATGTTTTTCTGTTGTTTGGCCAGACCATTTTTCTTTGTTTCCTGCTTCTCGTGTTTGTCAGTAAGCACTCATGTTCACGCGCACGGTTTGTTTTACATGTTTGCCCATCACTTGGTCCTTACTTTACATAATCAGTAATTACAAGTACTTGTGTCATGCATGTGTTTTGTACTGTTTTTATGTTGCTTTATATAGCATGAAATCGACCCAGAAATGAATCCACAACAGCTGCTCTTCCGGCACAGCGGGAGAGCTGATACTACAATATTCACTTCACTTGGGAAAACTCACCCCATAATGCTTTGCAAGCATTCCTTTACAACACATGTTTGCCCATAATTCAGCCTGTGGTGGTCCTAGGGCAGTGGGACCACCACTAAAACATTCAGAAGGATGTGCTCTTTCTGTTCAGGCCATCTTGTTGGTCACATTAGGTGAGAGGGGACCCGAAAATTCAAACCTCTTCCACCATTTGATGCATGTTTAAATGTTCTCATAGCTGAATTTTTTTTAAACAACTGAGAGAAGTTTGTCTTATAAGGGCCTTATTATAAAGTATTCTGACAGTCCTATTCAGCCTTAAAATGTGTAATGCATTTTGCTTTTTAAGGGCTGAAGGATGGTAATTGCTCCAAAGCACTATTTACTTAGTTGACTTAACAGGGACATCTAGCCACCAACTATGGTATTGCACCTTCAGTTAATGCACAAACACAGTTTATTTCTGATAAAAGTTTAATGTATGCATGGAAATTCACCCCATAATGCTTTGCAGACATTCCTTTTACAACACATTTTTAGCCACAACTCAGCCTGTGGTGGTCCTAGGGCAATGGGACTACCATTAAAAAACATTCAGAACAATGTGCTCATTCTGCTCAGGCCATTTTGTGGGTCACACTAGGTGAGAGGGGGTCCAAAAATCATAACTTCTTCCACCATTCAATGTGTGTTTGAATTTCCTCATAGCTGAAACATTTGTTTTTATAGTGGGGAGGAGTTTGTGTTATAAAGGTCTTGTTTGTAATGTGCTATGCTTTTTAAGGGCTGAAAGATAGTAAATATTCCAAGGCACTACTAAAATAGTTGGCTTAAGAGGGACATATAGCCACAAGCAGTAGTATTGTACTTTCTTTTAACTCACAAACACAGTTTGTTTCTGATAAAGGTTTAGTGTATGCATGGAAACACCCCAAAATGCTTTGCAGGCAACACTATTGGAGTTTGCACTATTTTTTTTAGATGCGTTAACTGGGAGGAGGGGCCAAATAATGGTGTATTTACACTCATTTCACGCTTGGGTCAGACCAGTCGTTAGGGGCCCTGTGGACCCATTTCCATGGTCAGACATCATGGAATGGGTCCACAGGTGCCCTCCCCAAGCCCCAGGAACACCCCCATCCCTCACCAGAGGGACACCAGAGGAAGGGGGACCCCATCCCAGGTAAGTAGGGTAAGTAACAGTAAGTATTTTTAAAACTCTTTTGGAGTGCCATTTGGGACCCTGAAATGGGTCCCCCTACATGGCACTGGGTGCAATAACAATGCCCAGGGGACCCTTGACCCCTGGGCTGGCCATTTGGGTGGTGTTTTTTTTTTTTTCTTTTCATCTGAGAGGAGTTTTTGTTATTAGGGCCTTGTTTGTAATAGTAATCTTACAGCCTTGCTTGGCCTATAAATGTATAAAGTGTTTTGCTCTCTAAGGGCTGAAGGATGATAATTGCTGCAAGGCACTACTAACTCAGTTGGCTTGATAGGGATGTCTAGCCACCACCATTGGTACTGCACCTTCGGCTCTTGACTCTACACTACAGGAACATCTAGCGACGACCTGTGGTACTGCACCTTCAGCAGTTGACTCTACAGAGACATCTAGTAACAACCTGTAGCACTGCATCCTTGTGCCACTGACTCCACAGTTAAATGATATTTAAAAGGCCTGCTTGGACTATAAAATAGTGTAATACACTATGCCCCTGTAGGGGCTGATTATATGATGACACTGAAATAGTCTTTATCATTCGTTTTTATGTGAGTATGCCCTCTAGGGGCTGAATATATGTTTACATGACCAGGTTTCTTCCAAATGCTATTTTTACTGTGGTGCTCTATAGGGGCTGTTCAGACCATTACAGTGTAGTGCCAATTGTATGAAGGAATGCACAAACACAGTTTATCTCTGATAAAGGTTTGATGTGCTGCATGGCTAACTATTCATAAGGTCCCTAATGCGAGGTTGTCATTATCATTTACAATGCCAACAGCTCTAACTCTTGCTAATGCAAGACCTATTGCATTGCAAATGCTTGTTTCTATATTTCTTTCACTATTTGCATGCTAAGCTCTTTCCTTCCCTGGTGTCCGCTCATTCCATTTGCTTCTCACTTATTTTTCTTTGGCTTTTTAAACATTATCCTTCTCCTTGTAAAAGATTTTGGCTTCTTGCAATAACCTTCAAGCCACAGAGTAAAGTTAGGAAGGGCTATAAAACAATGTAATCTGCCCCCATGCCTCCCACTTAAGTTGATGTGAAGTACTTTAAAATGCCCTTGCCTAAGGACCTCCACACTGTTTGCACATTTTCCACACTCTGTGACTGCCCTTTCTACCTCCAAGAATGAGACGTGGATCCAAGTCTCGATAACAAGAAGATTCAATGCATGCATCCCATCCACAGCTGCCAAGAACCAAGGGGCATATTTAAGGAAAGTGGCACTGCTCCTTGTGCAGCACCACTTTCTTGTGCCCCATAGTGCCTCCCTACCACCACACATTTGTGCGCCATATCTAAGATACAGTGCACCATGGTGCAGGGTAAGGGGCAGTAGCGTCATTTTTAATGACGCTGTTGATGTACTCTGGAGGAGTAGCCTCAAATAATGGAAGCCCCCTTTTAATGCCTGCTCTCAGCAGGCGTTAAAAGTTCCATAAAAAATGATGCAAGGAAAGCTGTTAGATTTCTTTGTGCCATTTTTTTGCCACCCCTAACGGGGAACACTCCCTTTGCATACATTCTGCCTGGCGCATTGCTGTGAAAGCAGAATGTCCTAATTAAAAAAAAAAAAAAAAAGGCTTCTCGGAGTCTGGGGTGCTTGAACCCCCCCTGCAGGGTCCTAAGACTTTGTTTCACAGCTCTTGCTGTAAATATTCAACAGATGACAGCCATCCGCAAGGGCAATAGCTGTAAAAGGAGGCTGACGCCAGCCCCTGGTTCTCACTGGGCTCATCTAAACTGCTTTTCCTCATTCTGCAGAGCCAGAGAGCCCAGGAGCTGAGCTACTTCCCTCCCTCCCTCCTTTCAAGGAAACTTGCCCCGGAGCGCTGGTGCAGAGACTCTGCCTTTCGCTTTCCCCTGCTCAATCTATATATTTCGAAGAGGCAAGGGAAAGAGAGAGGCAGAGGTTGTGTATTTGGCCAATATAATGTTCAGTGGGCCTACAGCAGTTTATATAGGTCACTGATGGCCCATTGTCTTTAAAGGAGCTTCAAACTTTCCAGTGTTGTAACCTGAATTAGAATACTGGAAAGCTGAAGGCAATAGAGTGGCACCAGGTTTAAAATGGCTGGTGTAAGCCATGGTCATTACTCTATGACGCTATTCCCCAGAACTGGAGATAGACAAGACTTTAACGCAGAACACATATATTTTTCACAATTTCCTCTGGGTAGATTCGTTTCACCATTTTCCTCTCTTTTTTTCTGAACTCCCCAACTGCTATAAGGGGAGCACAGCACACCCCACCAACTGTTTTTTTTCTGTCTCGTCTCCGGAGACCGGTGACCATTGTGAAGGTGCGTTTGCATATAAGTAGGGTCTGCTCTGCAAGAGCAAGGCGACCATGGCCTTGAGCATGTCTAGCTTAAACATGCACAGACATTGTGATGCTGATTTAGCTGTGGAGGCCCAACTTTGGCTACTTGGGGCATTACCACAGCAGGGTTCCTATGGTCCTCCTGCATCACACTGACTACACAGTCATGCCTGACCTTATCATGGTGCACTAGCTGGAGCTTGCTATAACTATGAGTAATACAACGTGTGGTTTATAGGCACTGATATTGTTTTAAGAAATGTCTGCTTTTAATCAGTTTACATTGGCCAGTTGTGATGTGTGTAATAGTCTGTAGAAAATATATAGTAGCAGAAGGTCTCTTTCTATCCAACACCATATTCTACCTTGGAAAAGGAGGAAGAAGCAATGCTTAATTTATGCCGGTGTTTGATGGTGCTTGGCACGGGCACTTATTTCTAAACATTATCCCTTAATTATGACATTTTAGCTTATGGTGGCATTGCCTCTCTATTTTTGAGCAGAGCTAATACGCAATGTGTTGAATATACTTTTGAACAATAAAACAAGTTGTTCTAGGCCAATCTCATAGCTTAAAGCTTAAAGGATGCTGGAATAGTGCAGTGTGTTACACATGTTGTCTGATGATTAGTGACAGTGGCTAGTACCAAGCTCTTTGGCATCCTGAGAAATATCTGGGTCCTGGCACTTATATTTTTTCAAATTGCCACTTGGAACAAAACCTTCATTTGTAAACCCTCCCCACTGCAGAGCTTCAGCTTTGATAAACATGACAATGGGATGCCGTTATGCACATACCCCTCCTGTCCATCGACATAAAATTGTGAGAAAAGGAAGCAGTCAATATACAGGGAAAAAAACCAGTGGTGGCCCATGTTCGCCAAGTGCTGTGTTTCAAAAAACGAGGAGAAGCGTTCGATGGCCATGACCTCCATAATCTAAATATGTCAGCTGATTCTTGTAGTGTTCTGCATCCCCTTCTGCACCGCGATGCGCGCCGTAATTAACTACTCGGACACGGTGTGCGCTCACACTGGAGCCGCGGGTAAAAACTAAACAACTCCCGTGCTCCACTTTATTTAAATATCTTCGCGCTTACCCCGGAACCTCTCCCGTACGTCCAGAAGTGTTCTGTGATCGGTCTTCCAACAACTAGACCATCACAGAACACTACATCCCTCCCCAACTGGCTCAATGAGTTATCATGCACACAAAGGGGGTCATTCTGACTCCCGCCGGCCGCGGTAACCGCAGGGCTGGCGGGAGCCGCCAGAATACCGCTGCGCGGTCAGAAGACCGCCGCGGTTATTCTGGGTTTCCCGCTGGGCTGGCGGGCGACCGCCAGAAGGCCGCCCGCCAGCCCAGCGGGAAACACCCTTCCACGAGGAGTGGAAGGGGTGCGACGGGTGCAGTTGCACCCGTCGCGATTTTCAGTGTCTGCATTGCAAACACTGAAAATCTTTGTGGGGCCCTGTTAGGGGGCCCCTGCAGTGCCCATGCCATTGGCATGGGCACTGCAGGGGCCCCCAGGGGCCCCACTACACCCCATACCGCCATCCTGTTCCTGGCGGCCGAAACCGGCAGGAACAGGATGGCGGTATGGGGGTCGGAATCCCCATGGTGGCGCAGCAAGCTGCGCCGCCATGGAGGATTCCCCAGGGCAGCGGAAAACCGGCGGGACACCGCCGGTTTTCCGTCACTGACCGCGGCTGTACCGCCGCGGTCCGAATGCCCATAGGAGCACCGTCAGCCTGTTGGCGGTGCTCCCGCGGTCCCCAACCCTGGCGGTCTCGGACCGCCAGGGTTGGAATGACCACCAAAGTCTTTTAGTTTTTGGCTGTGTGGCGGATTGGGTCTCAGATTGTATCTCCCCATTTGAGACCTGGACTCCCTGCACTGAGACGCTGGGGTGGTACTCGCCGGTTGTCTCAAACAGCCTGGTCCAGCCACCGATGGTGGTTCACCCTTACGCTCTTGTTCAGGGTCTTCGGTGGTCAGCCAATCAAAGGATTGATCCTCTGCTTCCTGATTTCCTCAATGCTCCGCAAACATTGCTTTTTTGAACCATGAAACGTTTCGTGTCACCCGCTCACTCTATTTCTCCATGGTCACCATGGTCCTGGATACCCCAGTCACTGTCCACACTCCGGGTTCATAGGGTGTTCGGAATTTCCATCCGGGCTTCCGATCCTTGACGATCACCTGGTCACCGATGCAAATGTTTCTTATCTTGGCCCGCCTCATCCTGCTCGCCTTATCGTTGACTTCTCTTCTCTTATTTTGTGTCTGTTTCGGGTGATAGGGGGTGGGTTCCCTCCTGGGGGCAGTGGGGATGGTGTCTCGTCTCGTTCCAGCAAGCATTAACGACCACGGAGTCTGGCCAGTTGTGCAGTGTGGGGTTCCTCGGTATTCTCGCAAGAACCGGTGAAGGCTGAGTTCCGGATCTGTGGTTTCCAATACAGCAATTCTAAGAGTCTTGTTAAGTGTGCGCATAATACGATCCACCTCTCCGTTGGCTTCGGGCCATAGCGGCGTGATCCTCCTATGTCTGATGCCCAAACACCCCATCATGTCCTGAAACTCATTTCCGTGAAAAGGCAGCCCATTGTCCGTTTTGATTTCCTCCGGGAGACCAAACATTGCAAAGATCCTTTCCAGAGCTGGACCCACCTGCGTGAAAGCAGTGGACGCGATGACCTCGACGATAGGATATTTGGAGTATCCATCTATGAGAGCCAGGGTAGTCCGGCCATCCGGAAAGCTCCCAAAATCCAGGCTGACTTGCACCCAGGGCTTTGTGCTTGCTTCATCTGTCAGGATCGGAGCTGGCGCTTCCGGGCTAGCTGTTAACTGACACGATGGGCATTGCCGCCTGCACTGGTCCACTCCCTCTTCAAGTCCAGGGAACCACACCTTTGCTCTCATGCGTGCTTTCATTTTCGTCACTCCTTGATGTCCTCCGTGTGCCAGCAGGATCACACGATCTTGTAGCTACTGTGGTATTATTAGCCTCTGTCCTCGGAGAAGAAGACCATCTGCCGTAGAGCTTAGCTCTTTCTGGACTCTCCATAGTTTCTTCAAACGCTCCCATTCCTCTGTGGTTCAGTTGCTCGTATTCCACAGGAAATGGTTCCATGACCCACCTTCCAGCGCTGACTTCACCCGCAGCACCACGTCTTCAAGGATCGCTTCGGAGATCTCTTTTGTGTCGATTGTTTTGGGACAGCTCCCTTGGGCGAGCGCGCGCACATGCGCCTAAGTGTCGGCCTCATCTTGACTGGGAACTTGGGTCTGGTCGGGAGGGTGTCGAGATAGGAAGTCTGCTGGGTTCTTGGCCCCTGGTTGGTACACTACCTCCATGCCATAGTGTTGCAGCTGAATTGCCCATCTTTCGATCCGGGGAGGCGGATGTGGTGTGCTCCCCTTGAACAAGGGAACAAGCGGTTGATGGTCCGTGACCACCCTGAAGGGTCTCACTTGGAGATACAGGCGGAAATGCCTGCACGCCCACTTGATCGCCCGGGCCTCTCTCTCGGTCTGGGAGTAGCGTTGCTCGGTTGGTGTTAAGGCCTTACTAGCATATGTTAACGGAGCCCATCGACCTGGCTCACTTTCTTGCGCCAGCACTGCGCCGAGGCCTACCGGGCTTGCGTCAACGGTCAGTTCAGTCTTTCTCATCGGGTCGAAGTGTGCTATCGTAGTGTCACACAGGAGAGCTTTCTTGAGTTCTTGGAATGCTTCTTCTTCTCGGTTCCCCCATTCCCATGGGGCATCCGCTTTCATGAGGGCTTGGAGCGGCTCGGACAGCGTGGCTAGTCTTGTGATGAATCTGCCACAATAGGTTGTCATCCCCAAGAAACTCCTCACTTCAGTCACCGTTTTCGGAGCAGGGGCTTTTCTGATGGCACTTGACTTTCGGGGATCTATTTGGATGCCTTCCTGATTGAAGACATATCCGAAGAATTCGATTTCTGTCTGAAAGAAGAAACACTTGTTTCTGTGGAGGGTAAGGCCATGTTCCGACAACCTTTTGAGGTTGTCTCTCACTTGCCTATAGTGATCTTCGGCCGTCGCGGAGTAGATTAATATGTCATCACTGACGTTCATCACGCCTTGTAGGCCTGACAGTGTCTGTCGAATGGCGTCCTGGAATACCTCCGCCACCGATGACACGCCGAAACTCAGGCGCTTGTATCTTCTTAGGACAAGATGTGTCGAGAAGGTGGTGATATACCTGCTTTCCTCCGCTAGTCTAAGTTGGTGGTACCCCGCGTTTAAGTTCAATTTGGAAAACCACTTGGATCCATTTAGGTCGGCTATGATGTCGTCTATGGTTGGTGTGATGTGCCTTTCTCACTTTATGGCCTGGTTGGGCAACCTCATGTCAATGCAGAGTCAAACTTTTCCTGGTTGTTTCGGCTTCTCCGTGATGACCATGGGCGATACCCAGGGAGTGGGGCCAGATACTCTCTCAATGCCTCCCTGCTCTTTGAGGCTGGCTAGTTCCCGCTCTACTACCGGCCTTAGGTGAAACGGTATTTGTCGGTGTCGTAAGGCGACTGGCTTCACAGCCTTGTCGATGTGTAGCTTGATCGGGGGAGTTTTTAGGCAGCCAAGGCCTGTGAACAGTTCCGGGAATTCTCCTAGCAGCTCATCGATTTGGCAAGATCTTACACTTCTTGCAAACATCACCAGCCCTAGCTCCTCAGCCGCTTAACTGCCAAGTAGCGTGTCTGCCTCCCTGTCGACCACATGGAACGTGGTGTTTATCGTTTTCCCCTCCGCCTCCACTGTCACTGCCATGCGTCCCTTTAGCAGTAAGGGCGTGCGACTCCCGTAGGTGAATATTTTGGTGTTTGAGGGGTCAACGTTGGGCGAGGCTGGAGGCGGTGATATTGGTGTACTCCCATCACATTTACTGAGGCTCCAGTGTCTATGAGGGCCTTGACAGGTGACCCTGCTATTTCAATCATGCAGGTGGGCTGAGGCCTCCGGTGTCTCTTTAGGTCATTGGTGAACGATATTAAGAACCCTTTTTCCTCTTCGTCCTCTCCTGGGGAGGATTCCTCTATGGTGTGATGCGATGATGCGTCAATTGCGCCCCGTGTCACATGGTCATCTAGGGATAGTTGCTTTACCGCTCTGGTGGGTGGGCTCCTCCCTCTTCCTCCTCTTCCTCTCACTCCTCCTTTACATACGGCTGCAAAGGGGTTCAGTTTCCCGCAGTTGGAACATGTCCTCCCTTGTGCCGGACAGTCCCTTGGGCTGTGTTCATCTCTCCCACAGTATTCACACCTCCCCCCTGGTTTGGCGGGGGCATACATCTAGGTTTCCTCCTCGTTTGTGACAATTGGATCGCATCAGCACGTTCTACTTTGACCACTGGGGTCTCCTCTGGCGTGTGTGACATCGCCATGTCCATTTCAGCTGCCCTAGCCGCCGATAGATCATGGGATCGCGCCATGATTAATATTTTGTCGAGAGTGATGTTTGGTTGTCTCAATATTAGTCCTCTTAGTGTCTTATTTTTGCATCCCTATATGATTTGTGCTCGTACCTCTTTCTGTTGGTCATCGTCGGTGCACGTACTTGCCAGTTCCCAGAGACGGGCATAGAATTGATCAATGGACTCTCCTTCTCTCTGTCTTGCCTGTCGTAGTTTGAACCTTTCAAAATCCGGGTTCAGTTGTGGATCAAAGTGTGCATTCAAAGCTCTCACCGCCGCGTCGTAGTCATCATGGGCACCTGTGTTTGGTAGGTGTCTGAACAGTTTGTATATTTCATCACCCACAAAATGGAGGAGCAATGACCTCTTGACTTCCCCATCCTTTTTGCAGGTGGCCACAAAGTAGTTCCCCAGGCGCTGTACCCATATTTTCCATCTCGGTGACGCTGTGGCGGGATCTGCAAGCTCACTGACTGGTGGTAGCGCACCTGTCATGGTGTGCTGTGGTAGTTGATGGATGGCTGGCACTGGTTCATCTGCCATACTGATAGTATTGTTCATGCCCGTTGGCTCTGGCTCACCTCTCCCAGTCTGTTGTGTCGCGGTGCACCCTGTTGCGCTCACGTTGTGTTCAGTCATGACCTATTTGCGTGTCCTGCTGGCACAATGTGACTTATAGGCGTGCATGAGTCCAATGTTTGCTTTATCTCTCCCTTCTGGGTGTGGTGTTGTGGCGTCACGCTGTGGTGGAGCTCACCATGCTGTCTGCATCTTCCTGGCCCTTCTGCTGGCTCACAGTCACACCCTGGGGGGTCCCAAACACTGGCGTTGTTATTGGCGCGTGGTATAGAGACCACCCTCGTCACCAGTGTAGTGTTCTGCGTCCCCTTCGGCACCGTGCCGCGCGCCGTAATTAACTACTCGGGCACGGTGTGCCCTCACACTGGAGCCGCGGGTAAAAACTAAACAACTCCCGGGCTCCGCTTTATTTAAATATCTTCGCGCTTCCCCCGGAACCTCTCCCATACATCCGGGTTAGTGTTCTGTGAACGGTCTTCCAACAACTAGACCGTCACAGAACACTACAATTCTGACACTGACTTTTTATTTTGTCAGCAGTAACAGCCCTATAAATCTCTGGAAACATGCGGTCACAAGAGAAATTACATGTTTATTTACCTAAAAGTTATGGTCTCGAAGCTTTGCAGTTGAAATCGTACCTATTCAAAATGTGAACACACCGTTAGACATTATTTGAGATTGACAGCTAATTAAGTCAGAAGATGCTACCCGAACAGGCCTAGTTAGTCATAAAATGGAAGGATTGTAGTGTTTGTTCAGTGCTATGAACTTTGCATTGGAAGCTGAGATAAATGCTAATATGCAATCAATACATTATTTATCCGCCATCACCTGAAGAACTGTTAGTGAGGCTGAAGATACAGAATGAATACCTCCTCATTCATGTTCTTCAGGAGTGTCAGAAGTACTGGTGCTTTGTGATCAGATGATCATTTTCATCCGGAATATGTGTCTTTTGGCCTGACTCCATCACCGTGAGTACTGATGATTGTATTAGCACCTATGGCAGCATTGCTGCATGAAAAGGAGTAATAAGTTATAACTTAGAAAATATAGACAATTGGTTTAAATGAGCCCTTTTTTGTATGGTAGAGAAGGATGCATGGAACATCTACACTATGCTTCAGAAGACTGTTCTCCTTCTAAATTGGAAGACATATAGGGGGTCATTACAACCTCGGCGGTCTGCCTTGCAGACCGCCAAGGTTGCGGGAGCCAGAATACCGCCAGTGCTGGCGGTACGGCTGGCTCTGTATTTTGACTTTTCAGCTGGGCCAGCGGACGGTATCAGAGTTACCATCTGCTGGCCCAGCGGAAAAGGCACATCAACATTGCCGCCGGCTCGTAATTGAACCGGCGGCAATGCTGATGTGCAGCGGGTGCAGTAGCACCCGTCGCGCATTTCACTGCCCGAAATTCTGGCAGTGAAATGCGCGACGGGGCTCTGCCTGGGGGCCCCTGCACTGCCCATGCCAAGTGCATGGGCAGTGCAGGGGCCCCCAGGGGCCCCCTAAATCCCCTTACCGCTAGCCTCTTCCTGGCGTTGCAAACCTCCAGAAACAGGCTGGCGGTAGGGGAGTCATAATCCCCAGGGCAGCGCTGCTTGCAGCGCTGCCCTGGCGGATTATCACCGCCGGGGCTAAAATGGCGGAATACCGCCGGCCCCGGCGGTGCGACCGTGGCGGTACCGCTGCGATCAAAATATGGGTTTTCGTACCGCCAGCCTGTTGGCGGTACGAACGCCACTTTAACCCTGGTTGTAATGACCCCCATAGCCTTCTCTCATCCAAACAGAATTTCACAAGGACCATATGCAAAACAGGTTAAGGATTGGTTGTCCTTCTAGAGGACATGCTTGATGCTCTGCAACCTCACCTGAGCACTTTTTAGCAAGGCAAAACTCCCAGCATGGGAATATCAGTGGGTTCCGGTCCAGCGGCGCCTTCAACATTACAACCATGTAGTCTCTCGTTGGTGTCCCCAAGTCTTCGTGTTCTGCCAAGGAGTTGTATAAATGGCTCTATCATCATGTAAGCATAGAGGGAGCTGTTAAAAATATTTATATTCATTTTAAACGTCGCATTTAGTAAATTTTAAGACATTAACTGAAAATACAAATTGTACATTTGGTGTGATTATTTAAATATTTAAAAAATACTTATAAATCAATTACATATATTTTAATACATTCATTATTTAATACATATTTGAGTTAATACGCTGTAACTTTTTAACTTTGTGGTTTTAAATCAACATTTTAAATTAATTCATATTTATATTCATATTTTACATTAAAATATTTGAAATATTTGTTTTACGTTTAATACACCTTATTATTTTTCAATATACTTTACTATAGTGAGATCCCCCTCCTGGTGGCAGTTACCTCCACCTTTGTGTGAAATGTTATTAGCAGTAACTTTACACTCGGAAATTCTGTCTTAGATGTTTCCACCCCCGGCTTTAAGGGATGGAGACTGATAATTCTACACGCTAGAGTAATTTTACACTTGGAAATGGTAAACAGCCAAAAAGTGAACTGTTAATATAGAATGCAGTTGTAAATTTACTCTTAAGTAATTATACATTAAATAAATGTACTTTTGTGAAAAGCGCCATTATGCTATAAATATCTACTTAGTATTTTTACTTATATACTCTCTCATAAACTTTTGTCAATTGGAATTTTCTTCTAAATCACAACACAACCTTTATCATGGTTCAAGTTATTCACATAATAATCTAGGATGTCTAATTTCTAGATGCCTTGTTTACCAAAATGTACTCTTCAATCACACTATTTTTCACATTCAGAAAACATTTTCTTCAGACATCAACTTCCTTTTCCATGTTGAAATGTTTTTTCACATCTCTAATGAGAGATGCTTGATTGCTTGTCCTGCTGTGCTTTGACAGTCAGAAAACATTTTCTTCAAACATAAATCCGACACTCTTGGTTTTGAAATGTTTATTTCATTACTCCTGTGCATGCTGCTCATTTGCTATTCATGTATTGCAATCTTCATTGATTTGTATTGACACTTTTATAGTAGGCAAGTGTATGGCATAAAAGTGCATAGAAAAGAATGGGAACTCTGATCCTCAGTGCAGTGGGGACGGGTCAATGAGTGTGGGCAGGGTCAGCGACATGGCTAAAAAGAACAAAATATTGAGTAACTATTTTGCTGGCCTTTCACCTTCAGGTAACTATATGTAACATAAAAATCATACCATTAAATGAAAAAAATGGAAGTTAAGCTAACTGGTGGGCAACACACTCTTCAATGTTATGAAAGCTCAATTGATTAATATGATCACTGCAGTTGTCTGTGCGTGTAATCAGAGAGGCAAAGAAATGAATCATGGTGGGTACAGTAGGGAATAGTGAAGTGTATTTATAGTACTAAGAGCCGCACTCATTACTGCCACAGATGACATCCTCATAATCCTTGACAGAGGTGATATGGCAGCCCTCATTGTCCTGGACCTCTCTGCAGCATTTGACATGTTCTCACATATCATCCTCATCAGGCGCCTGCACGAGATTGACATCCAAGCACCCGCAATCCGCTGGATCAGCTCCTTCTTAAAGGATGGAACTCAAGCCGTCAGCCTGGCATCTTACTCCTCGAAAGCCTGCAAACTCATCAGCAAAGTGCCTCTAGGTTCATTGCTCTGTGCCACCCTCTTTAATGCATACATCAGCCCTCTGGCCAACGTCATCCGTGCGCACGACATCCACATCCTCTCCTAGTATGATGACACGGAACTCATACTCTCCCTCTCAGAAAATACCCCTAATGCAAGAACCAAGTTTATCACCTGCCTGACTGAAGTCGTTAACTGGATGAAGACCAACTGTCTGAAGCTCAACACTGAAAAGATAGAAGCAGTGATCTTCCGCAAGAACATGTTAACATGGGAATCCAACTTGTGGCCAGCTGAACTCGGACCCATACCCAGAACTCACACCAGGAACCTTGGAATATTCAGCAAACTGAATATGTCAGCAGAAGTCAACACTGTCACTGCTTCCTGCTTCCACACCTTAGAGATGCCGAAGAAGATCGTCAAAGGCTCCCAAGCATCATTAAGAAAAACTGTCATTCATGCCTTAGTAACCACGAATTTGGAACATCCTCTATCAAGTAGGAGCTCACTAAAAGACAAGAAACCATCCAGAACTTAGCAGCCAGACTCATCCTCAACCTCCCACACAGAACTCTAATCACACCACACCTCAGGGATTTCTATTCAGGGATTTCTACTGCTCCCAAAACACAAATGCACTCAATTCAAACTCCTCAAACACACATTCAAGGCACTACATAACTCAGGCCTCACCTACCTGAACAGCCGCACCTCCTTCCAAAAACCACCCAGACACATCACCTCTGCAAAACCCTCACTTCCATACACCCTACCCATACACAAAACCAGAGCAGGAGGATGGGTGTTCTCTCATATTGCTCCTATAGTGTGGCATGGCCTCCCACCTTACATCAGTGCCTCCTCTCTTGTTGAATTCCACAAGACGTTGAAGGACAGACTTTTTAATTAACCATCCTATCATAGTCAGGGCCAGACACATACACCTGTTCAGTGCCAGGATACCCTCATTGGAGATAAAGGTCTTTACAAATATGCTTAACAAAAAATACCATAACATCACCTGTAAGAGAGGATAAAAAGTCTGCAAACTGCATTCTCCATCTTTCTCCAACAAACATGACCTCTCAGGGACTGCTCTCCTAGCTCCCATCCACGACCGGTCACTCAACACAACTACTACTAATGAACTAAATAAATGGACTATTCTTTCCACACATTACCACTAACACACCCAACACTGGGATAAAAGATGCAAACACACATCATTTTACCACAGTCTCCAGTGCTAGATGCCCTAACTACAAAGATCAGCCTTCACGGAGAAGAATCCCCTCTTCTGAAAACAGTGACCAGTATTCTACATATCACGTCAAAGATGCCCTCATGTACTGTGATTCTGTTGTATGTAATGCAACCACAGTACATGGTTCTGCTCATCCTTGATAACACTATCTTATTGCTAGAATATTATGTTCCTGACTTAGATAAAATAAATTGGCTGAGGCCTTTGATTTGTCTGTACTAATGTATACTTTACCTCTATTACCAATGCTAGTGTTATTAATCCATGATATGATACTTGAGATTATTTGCTTGATTGTTTTGATTAAACTCAGATATATAAGACGCTCTAATCAGCCGCTACTGATTCTATATGCTTATCACTTGTGTTTGAGAGTAATTTTCATGTCATTAGCATTGTTATTCTAGGGAAATAAATTCATAATTCTTCTTAATAAACTGGTGTGGGTATTGTTTGAGGTTCAGATCTTTGAATATCTTGATTACTATTGATGATTACATTACTTGTTGATGACATCCTCTCAACCCTTTGTTGCGTCAATCCATTGACTTCTTGTGCAAAATCCACTATTCGGCTTAAGTAATAGCTAGGATTTCATAGCGCTGCAGCAATGCTACTTAGCAGTAAAGGTAACCCCAACTCACATCCTGCATGGCACATGAACACATGTATGTAGCACATCCGGCATCAATATGTCCCAAGCCTAGTCGTACAGTAGCTACCTAGCACACATTCCACAGCATTCACACACTGCACAGGCTGCACCTATCACTCACCACATAACCTAAGTACGAATGTGAACTCACCCCCTTGTGGCTGCTGTGCTGCCCTCAAGCGCCCTTCTACCTCAGGGTACACCACCGCCAAAATGCGGACACAAAGGGGGTCAGGGTCCAACAGGCACCCCTCCCTCGTTGGGAGGTGGTCCCCAGCTGAGCCTCACCGGACTTCCTTGCCCAGCATTGCAGGTCCTCCCACCGCTTCCTGCAGTGGGTGCTCCACCAGGCATGGACCCCCAGAGTCTGCACTTGCTTGGCAATGGCATGCCAGATCCCCTTCTTTTGATGGGCGCTCACCTGCATGAATAACATGGAGAAAAGAAGCCTTCTACGCTATGGCACATGTGCCACATGTGATCGGGGCTATTGATGGGACCCACATTGCCCTGGTGCCACCCAGGTGGAATGAACAGGTGTTTAGGAACCGTAAAAACTTCTACTCAACAAATGTTCAGGTGGTATGTCTCGCAGACCTCTACATCACTCAAGTGACTGCCCCGTTCCCAGGGTCAGTGCATGTTCCCTAGATACTGCAGAACTGCCTGGCTCATCGGTATGTATTGTGTCATATGTGTACCTCTGTATTCTGCACACTCTACACCACCATCCAGATTTACCTACAGCTTTCAATATGCTTATTACCTCTGTGCATACAGGTGACTCTGGTTATCACAACCTGCCATGGCTACTGACACCTCTCAGGCATCTGACTACAGAAGCAGAATTTTTTTTCTATGAGGCCCATGGTAGGACCCGACGGGTAATCAAACGCACCTTTGGAGTGCTGAAAGCCAGATTCAGGTGCCTGCACCTTACTGGAGGGGCCCTACTGTACAGACCAGCAAAAGTGGGCCAGATCTAGTAGCGTGCTGCATGTTGCACAATTTAGCTATCAGACGTCACATCCCATTACTGGATGCTGAGCTGGGTGCAGCTGTGCCAGTGGCTGATGAAGAAGACATGGAGAGTGATGAGGAGGATGATGACGAGGATGCAGCTTGTTCCAGAGCAGAGCTGATACAACAATACTTCTACTGACATACAGGTATGTGTCAGAGCCATGGTATGTAACAAGTAGCATTGTCTGCCTTGTGCCTGGCTGCTACCAGGGTTGTGTATTCAATGTGGGTGTAGTGTGTACACATTACTTTAGTTGTGGTGCGGTTAACTGTATTACAGAACTTTTAAATAATTGCTCCCCCTTCTGGCACTGTCACAA
This sequence comes from Pleurodeles waltl, assembly GCF_031143425.1. Taxonomy (NCBI): domain Eukaryota; kingdom Metazoa; phylum Chordata; class Amphibia; order Caudata; family Salamandridae; genus Pleurodeles; species Pleurodeles waltl. The sequence continues at coordinate 131,932,046 of NC_090444.1, forward strand.
TAATTGGTAGGTCAACAGACTTCCTATTACATATGTGATCGCTGTACATAAAGAAGTCATGGTAGATAAAGACGTAGACAGAAACTGTGCTCAAAGGTGTTTATTTTTATGATACAAGTGCAAGGGCTGATGAGTGGAGTGATGGCGAATGGGATCATCAAAGTACTTAGCCCACCTGTGGGGAGTCGTTGTCCAGTATGATGGCCATGTGAAAAAGGCGTTATGACAGTTGACAGTCAAAAGGGTGTCGCTGTCACACACAAAGCGGTATATTCTGAAGTGGCTCACTTGCTGGTGGTGGTCTTGGTTTTGGCATCAGTGGAGGCTGTATGTCTGGTTGGACGTCCTCGCTTGCGTGGGGGCTCTTTAGCTATAGGGGAAGGGGTGCTGTTGTCATGCATGTTCTGTGGCAGGGCCTCCATTCCACTGGTTCCAGCTGATGTGGAGGGCTCAGATGTGATCTGGATTATGGTAGGGGCCTGCTGGTGGGAAGTGGACTGAAGCTGGATGGTGGCAAGTTCTGTCAGCACCCTTGCTATGGTGGCTGTGGTGGCATTGTGGGTCTGCCACTGCTGCATGGCCTCCTGATGGTTCTCCCTCTGTAGCCTCTGGGTCTCCTGCAGGGTAGTGAGGATCTGGGCCATGGTGTCCTGGGTTTGGTGGTATACACTCAGGGGCTGGTTGAGGGCCTCCTGGCCAGTCAGATGGTGTTGCTGCCCCCTCCCTTGGACCACAGATCCCCTCCCACTAGCCCTGGCCCCCTGTCCCTGTGCCCCTAGCACAGTATGCCCACTCCCAGTAGCACCAAGGCCTTCATTGTCTGGCGCGGGTGCCCTTTTCTCAGGCCCCTGTATTGTGGGGCACACCTCTTCTTGAATGGTCCCTGAGGCACAGGCTTGGGGAGGAAATGCTAGCTGTGATGTAGTTAGCTACACTTGGGGGTGAGTCCAGGGTGTCTAGGTTGGGGCTGGTGGAGGTGGACTGGCCAGTTGTCCCGGATGGCCCAGGCATTTCATTGTCCTCCAGACATCCACTGGGGCCTTCATCCTGGGGAGGGCTGTCTGACTCTGGCATCCTCTTCTGGATGGCAGTAGCAGAGTTCGCTGTGGATGGAAAGGGTGAGAATTATTACATGGAAATGTCACTGTAGTGTCATGGTGTGCCGCTTGCAGTGGGTGAAATCGTTAGGGGTGGCAATGACATTTGCAGCAATGCTGACACTGCATGGTAAATGGCCTTTGGGCCATGCTTGTCATATCAATTATAGTTGTAGGTTTGCTGTTTGACATTGCTGTAATTAGCATTGGTAGTGAGATGGTGTTTGATAGCAGTCTGGGTGGGCTGTGGGATGAATGTCCATGCAGATGCACCATTGTGAGGTGTGAGTGTGACTCGGATCCAGCATGCCTAGTGATGGATTGTGGGAGTAGTAGTTGAGGAGATAGTGAAGGTTTAGCATGCATTGTGCAGGGTGGGTGTGTGGGTGGTGGGAGAGGGGTAGTGTGGCATGCAGAGTGGGAAGGTGGGGTGATAGTGGGGGGTGCATTCTTGTGGTTTGTGATATGAGGGGGAGTGGTATGTGCTTGGGAGGCATGCAGGTCTGGAGTGGTTAGTGCTCAGGGGGGGTGTAGTTTCCTTACCAGTATCAATCCCTCCAGTGATTACTGTCAGACGCTCAGGAAGCATGATGTCCAAGACCTTCTCCTCACAGGTTGTCAGGTCAAGGGGAGGAGGTGGGGGTCCACCGCCAGTCTTGTTGATGGTGATGTTGTACCTGGATGCCCCTTCCCCCTGAGGTTGTTCCACCTCTTTCTGATGTCCTCCTTTGTGCGTGGGTAGCTGCTGACTGCGTTGACCCTGTCGACGATCATCTCCCATAGCTAGGTTTTCCTGGACATTGATGTTTGCTGTTCTTGTGCTCCCATCAGTTGTGGCTCAACTCTGATGATCTCGTCCACCATGACCCGCAACTCATTGTCGATGAAGCGTGGGTGCTTGTGGCGTGACATGTTGTGGGTGTGTGTGCAACGTGTGAATTCTTGCTCTATGTGCAGTGGTTCGTGGGTTGTATATCTCTGGCTCCTGGTGATATGTGCAAGGGTTTGTGGTGGTGTGAGGGGGTGTGTATTATAGTGCGGTGAACAGGTGTGTGTAGTGTGTGTATATGTTTTAGGTGTGGGGTATTCGGGCTGTCTAGTCTGGTGTTGCCGTCTGTAATGAAATGTCTCCCTGTTGAAGTTACCCCCCACTTTTTGCCTGATACTGATGCTGACGACTGAGAAGTGTGCTGGGAACCTGCTAACCAGGCCCCAGCACCAGTGTTCTTTCACCTAAAATGTACCATTGTTTCCACAATTGGCACACCCCTGGCACATAGATAAATCCCCTGTAAAAGGTACCAGTGGTACCAGGGCCCTGTGGCCAGGGAAGGTCCCTAAGGGCTGCAGCATATGTTGTGCCACCCTAAGGGACCCCTCACCTAACACATGCACACTGCCATTGCAGATTATGGGGGTCATTCTGACCCCCGCGGGTGGCGGTCGCCGCCCGCCTGGAGGGAGCCGCCATATGGCCGCTCCGCGGTCGAAAGACCGCGGAGGCCATTCTGGCTTTCCCGCTGGGCTGGCGGGCGACCGCCAGAAGGCCGCCCGCCAGCCCAGCGGGAAACCCCTCCCCACGAGGAAGCCGGCTCCGAATGGAGCCGGCGGAGTGGGTATGTGCGACGGGTGCAGTGGCACCCGTTGCGTATTTCAGTGTCTGCAAAGCAGACACTGAAATACAAAGTGGGGCCCTCTTACGGGGGCCCCTGCAGTGCCCATGCCACTGGCATGGGCACTGCAGGGGCCCCACAACACCCCATACCGCCATCCTGTTCCTGGCGGGCGACCCGACAGGAACAGGATGGCGGTATGGGGTGTCAGAATCCCCATGGCGGCGCAGCTGCAGGACAGCGGAAAACCGGCGGGAGACCGCCGGTTTTCCTGTTCTGACCGCGGCTGAACCGCCGCGGTCAGAATGTCCTGAGGAGCACCGCCAGCCTGTTGGCGGTGCTCCCGCATCCCCGGCCCCGGCGGTCCTTGACCGCCGGGGTCGGAATGACCCCCTATGTGTGTTGGTGGGGAGAAAAAGGCAAAGTCGACATGGCATCCCCCTCAGGATGCCATTCACACAAAGTACTGCCTGTGGCATAGGTAAGTCACCCCTCTAGCAGGCCTTACAGCCCTAAGGCAGGGTGCACTATATCACAGGTGAGGGCATAGCTGCATGAGCAATATGCCCCTACAGTGTCCAAGTCTATTCTTAGACATTGTAAGTACAGTTGTGGCCATATTAAGTATATGGTCTGGGAGTTTGTCAAAAACAAACTCCACAGCTCCATAATGGCTACACTGAATACTGGGAAGTTTGGTATCAAACTTCTCAGAATAATAAACCCACACTGATGCCAGTGTTGGATTTATTAAAAAATGCACACAGAGGGCATCTCTAAGATGCCCCCTGTATTTTACCCAATTGTTCAGTGCAGGACTGACTGGTCTGTGCCAGCCTGCTGCTGAGAGACGAGTTTCTGACCCCATGTGGTGAGGGCCTTTGTGCTCTCTGAGGACAGAAACAAAAGCCTGCTCTGGGTGGAGGTGCTTCACACCTCCCCCCTGCAGGAACTGTAACACCTAGCAGTGGTCACCCACGAGTCAGGACAGCCCCTAAGGTGTCCTGAGCTGAGGTGACCCCTGCCTTTAGTAATCCTCCATCTTGATTTTGGAGGATTTCCCCTATAGGAATAGGGATGTGCCCCCCTCCCCTCAGGGAGGAGGCACAAAGAAGGTGTAGCCACCCTCAAGGACAGTAGCCATTGGCTACTGCCCTCCCAGACCTAAACACAACCCTAAATTCAGTATTTAGGGGCTCCCCAGAACCTAGGAAACTAGATTCCTGCAACCTAAGACGAAGAAGGACTGCTGACCTGAAACCCTGCAGAGAAGACGGAGACACCAACTGCTTTGGCCCCAGCCCTACCGGCCTGTCTCCCCACTTCGAGAAAAACTGGAACAGCGACGTGCTCCCCAGGGTCCAGCGACCTCTGAAGCCTCAGAGGACTACCCTGCATCTACAAGGACCAAGAACTCCAGAGGACAGCGGCCCTGTTCCAAAGAAACCAAAACTTGCAACAAAGAAACAACTTTAAAAGGACGCCATGTTTCCCGCCGGAAGCGTGAGACTTTCCACTCTGCACCCGATGCCCCCGGCTCGACCTGCGGAGAAACAACACTACAGGGAGGACTCCCCGGCAACTGCAAGCCCGTGAGTAGCCAGAGTTGACCCCCCTGAGCCCCCACAGCGACACCTGCAGAGGGAATCCAGAGGCTCCCCCTGACCGCGACTGCCTGCTTCAAAGAACCCGACGCCTGGTAAAGACACTGCACCCGCAGCCCCCAGGAACTGAAGGATCCAACCTCCAGTGCAGAAGCGACCCCCAGGTGGCCCTCTCCCTTGCCCAGGTGGTGGCTACCCCGAGGAGCCCCCCCCCCCCCTTGCCTGCCTGCTTCGCTGAAGAGACCCCTGGGTCTCCCATTGAAACCTATTGCGATCCCGACATCTGTTTGCACACTGCACCCGGCCGCACCCGTGCCGCTGAGGGTGTACTTCCTGTGCTGACTTGTGTCCCCCCCGGTGCACTACAAAACCCCCCTGGTCTGCCCTCCGAAGTCGCGGGTACTTACCTGCTGGCAGACTGGAACCGGGGCACCCCCTTCTCCATTGAAGTCTATGCATTTTGGGCACCACTTTGATCTCTGCACCTGACCGGCCCTGAGCTGCTGGTGTGGTAACTTTGGGATTGCCCTGAGCCCCCAACGGTGGGCTACTTTGGACCCAACTTTGAACCCTGTAGGTGGTTTACTTACCTGCAAAACTAACAAATACTTACCTCCCCAGGAACTGTTGAAATTTGCACTGTGTCTAGTTTTAAAATAGCCTATTGCCATTTTTGCCAAAACTGTACATGCTATTTTGCTGATACCAAAGTGAAGTACCTTTCATTTGAAGTATTGATTGTAAATCTTGAACCTGTGGTTCTTAAAATAAACTAAGAAAATATATTTTTCTATATAAAAACCTATTGGCCTGGAATTGTCTTTTGAGTGTGTGTTCCTCATTTATTGCCTGTGTGTGTACAACAAATGCTTAACACTACCCTCTGATAAGCCTACTGCTCGACCACACTACCACAAAATAGAGCATTAGAATTATCTCTTTTTGCCACTATCTTACCTCTAAGGGGAACCCTTGGACTCTGTGCATGCTATTTTTACTTTGAAATAGTACATACAGAGCCAACTTCCTACATTGGTGGATCAGCGGTGGGGTACAAGACTTTGCATTTGCTGGACTACTCAGCCAATACCTGATCACACGACTACATTCCAAATATTGTCATTAGAAACTGATTTTTTAAATTTGAGCTATTTTTCTAAATTTTTAAAAGTCCTGCTAGGGCCTTGTGTTAGTCCCTGTTAGCATTTCTTTTAGAGTTTAAAAGTTTTGTAAAAGTTTGAATTAAGTTCTAGAGATAGTTTTAGATTCTTAAAAAGTATTCCAATTTTAGAAACAAAATGTCTATTACAGAAGAGAATGTGATGGAACTCAACCTTACCTGCATCTTAGGATGTCAGAGTTAAGGTCTCTCTGTAAAATCAAAAAGATAAAGACTGATTCAAACCCTACCAAAGTACAGCTCCAGGAGCTCTTGGCAGAGTTTGCTAAAAATAACCCATGTGATGATGGCATCACAGAGGGGGACACTAGTGAGTTGGAGGAATTCCCACCTCCAACCCTAGATAGGGAGACCAGGATTCCTCCAACCCTGACTCCAGAAGTGATAGTCAGAGATGCTGCTTCTCTCACAGGAGAGTCCAACAGCTCTGAAAGCATTGAGAGCAGTCTCAATGAAGATGACCTCCTGCTAGCCAGGATGGCCAAAAGATTGGCTTTGGAGAGACAGCTCCTAGCCATAGAAAGGGAAAGAGAAGAGATGAGCTTAGGTCCCATCAATGGTGGCAGCAACTTAAATAGGGTCAGAGAGAATACTTACATCCTAAAAATCCCCAAAGGGATTGTAACAAAATATGAAGATGGTGATGACATCACCAAACGGTTCACAGCTTTTGAGAGGGCTTGTGCAACCAGAAAAGTAAACAGATCTCACTGGGGAGCTCTCCTTTGGGAAATGTTCACTGGAAAGTGTAGGGATAGACTTCTCACACTCTCTGGTAAAGATGCAGAATCCTATGACCTCATGAAGGCTACCCTGATTGAGGGCTTTGGATTCTCCACTGAGGAGTACAGGATTAGGTTCAGGAGGGCTAAAAAATCCTCGAGCCAGACCTGGGTTGATTTTGTAGACTACTCAGTGAAAACACTGGATGGCTGGGTAACTGGAAATGAAGTGCATGACTATGTTGGGCTTTATAATTTGTTTATGAAAGAACACATTTTAAGTAACTGCTTCAATGAAAAGTTGCATCAGTATCTGGTAGACCCAGGTCCAATTTCTCCCCAAGAATTGGGAAAGAAGGCAGACCACTGGGTCAAGACTAGGGTAACCAAAACTTCCACTGGGGGTGACCAAAAGAAAGGGGTTACAAAGCCTCCCCAGGAGAAAGTGGGTGACACTAGAAACAAAGAGAAAGAGTCCTCTGTAGGCCCCCAAAAACCAGACCAGGTGGGTGGGCCCCAAGACACAACCCAAAACAAAGGTGGGTACCAGGGTAAGAACTGGGATGCCACTAAGGCATGGTGCCAAAACTGTAGACAGACAGGGCACCACACCAAGGACACTTCTTTTCCCAAAAACAAACCCCCTAGCAAAATCCCAGGGGTGACCAGTGTAGCCATTGGGGTTGACTCCTCAGATGAGGAGGTCTTCATAGCCTTCTACTGGAAAAAGGGCCCAACAGGTGAGTTGGAGATTCCAGAGGGAAGTAGACACTTCCACCACCTACTGGTGAATGGAATCCTAGCCACTGCCCTGAGAGACACTTGTGCCAGGCACACCATTGTGCATGACAGGCTGGTGTTCTCAAACCAGTACATCCCAGGTGAGATCGCCAGAGTAAGAGTTAGCCCAGACAGGGTCACTGATAGGCCTGTGGCTTTTGTGCCCATAGAAGTGGGTGGGACTTTTAGCTGGAGAAGGGTGGTAGTCAGTACATACCTCCCACTTGATTGTCTCCTTGGAAATGACTACCCAGAGGCTAGTAAGAGCCCAAGAGAGGAACTGGTCCAGTGCCAGTCCTCTCCCAAGGCTTCTGGAGGTGCTACCCCTGCAGTAACTGCAAGTAGGCCCCAGAAGAAAAAGAAAAGAAAATAGAGTAGGAAGGGTGGACAACCTTTAGCCAAGGTTCCAGCAAGCCAAGGAGATTCTGCTCCAATAGGGGAGAACTCCAAAAATGGCACTGGTAAAGTCCAACCTGACCCACAAGAAGTCCTGGCTAGTCAGGGAACTGTTAAACCTGAGTGGGTGGCTCGCCAGTTAACAGAAGAAAGAGTGGAAGAAGGGTGTTTACTACACGATGTAGTGACCCCCCACTCTTACACAGCTGACAGGCACCCTGAACCCAAAGAAGCCCGTAACTTAGCTCCTTTCCTTGCAGGTGAAGAGCTAAAGGTGTGGTTCTGGGCACTGACAGCTGTCAGTGGCCTCTGCTGGGTGTTAGCCTTTATGGCTGCACTATCCTTGGCATGGTGGTCTGACCCCATGCCAAATATCAAGTTAGGCCCCTGACCCTGTTGGTCATGGTGGGGTTACTCCAGCTCTGGGTAACCTCTTTGGGTAAGCTAGGGGTGACCCTGGCTAAGATAAGATTAGCAGAGGTGGATACCTCTCACCCCAAAATAGAGAGAATGGGTGAAGACAGTAAAAGCAAAGACAAGAGGCAATTCAGACTAGGTCCTATCACTGTGGAAGTGGGTCAGTTCCTCAGAGGGAATGACCTGAACAGGAGGATGTAAGGCAGAGTAGGCCCTGCAACAAACCAGCCTATTTCCTCTACTCTTCCTCGTCTGACAGACTAGGAAGACTTTCCCAGCTTTGGCTGAGTTTCCTGGCCTGTGGGCTGTGGACGGGAGGGGGGGGGGCTTGTGTAAGGAAATGGCTCCCTGTTGCAGTTACCCCCCACTTTTTGCCTGATACTGATGCTGACTTGACTGAGAAGTGTGCTGGGACCCTGCTAACCAGGCCCCAGCACCAGTGTTCTTTCACCTAAAATGTACCATTGTTTCCACAATTGGCACACCCCTGGCACATAGATAAATCCCTTGTAAAAGGTACCAGTGGTACCAAGGGCCCTGTGACCAGGGAAGGTCCCTAAGGGCTGCAGCATATGTTGTGCCACCCTAAGGGACCCCTCACCTAACACATGCACACTGCCATTGCAGATTGTGTGTGTTGGTGGGGAGAAAAAGGCAAAGTTGACATGGCATCCCCCTCAGGATGCCATGCACACAAAGTACTGCCTGTGGCATAGGTAAGTCACCCCTCTAGCAGGCCTTACAGCCCTCAGGCAGGGTGCACTATACCACAGGTGAGGGCATAGCTGCATGAGCAATATGCCCCTACAGTGTCCAAGTCTATTCTTAGGCATTGTAAGTACAGTTGTGATCATATTAAGTATATGGTCTGGGAGTTTGTCAAAAACAAACTCAACAGCTCCATAATGGCTACACTGAATACTGGGAAGTTTGGTATCAAACTTCTCAGAATAATAAACCCACACTGATGCCAGTGTTGGATTTATAAAAAAATGCACACAGAGGGCATCTCTAAGATGCCCCCTGTATTTTACCCAATTGTTCAGTGCAGGACTGACTGGTCTGTGCCAGCCTGCTGCTGAGAGACGAGTTTCTGACCCCATGTGTTGAGGGCCTTTGTGCTCTCTGAGGACAGAAACAAAAGCCTGCTCTGGGTGGAGGTGCTTCACACCTCCCCCCTGCAGGAACTGTAAAACCTAGCAGTAAGCCTCAAAGGCTCAGGCTCCGTGTTACAATGCCCCAGGGCACTCCAGCTAGTGGACATGCCCGCCCCCTGGACACAGCCCCCACTTTTGGCGGCAAGTCCAGGGGAGATAATGAGAAAAACAAGGAGGAGTCACCCACCAGTCAGGACAGCCCCTAAGGTATCCTGAGCTGAGGTGATCCCTGCCTTTAGAAATCCTCCATCTTGATTTTGGAGGATTCCCCCAATAGGAATAGGGATGTGCCCCCCTCCCCTCAGGGAGGAGGCACAAAGAGGGTGTAGCCACCCTCAAGGACAGTAGCCATTGGCTACTGCCCTCCCAGACTTAAACACACCCCTAAATTCAGTATTTAGGGGCTCCCCAGAACCTAGGAAACTAGATTCCTGCAACCTAAGACGAAGAAGGACTGCTGACCTGAAGCCCTGCAGAGAAGACGGAGACACCAATTGCTTTGGCCCCAGCCCTACCGGCCTGTCTCCCTACTTTGAGAAAAACTGCAACAGAGACGCCCTCCCAGGGTCCAGCGACCTCTGAAGCCTCAGAGGACTACCCTGCATCTACAAGGACCAAGAACTCCAGAGGACAGCTGCCCTGTTCCAAAGAAACCAAAACTTGCAACAAAGAAACAACTTTAAAAGGACTCCACGTTTCCCGCCGGAAGCGTGAGACTTTCCACTCTGCACCCGACGCCCCCGGCTCGACCTGCGGAAAAACAACACTACAGGGAGGACTCCCCGGCAACTGCGAGCCCGTGAGTAGCCAGAGTTGACCCCCCTGAGCCCCCACAGCGACGCCTGCAGAGGGAATCCAGAGGCTCCCCCTGACCGCGACTGCCTGTTTCAAAGAACCCGACGCCTGGTAAAGACACTGCACCCGCAGCCCCCAGGACCTGAAGGATCCCACCTCCAGTGCAGAAGCGACCCCCAGGTGGCCCTCTCCCCTGCCCAGGTGGTGGCTACCCAGAGGAGCACCCCCCTTGCCTGCTTCGCTGAAGAGACCCCTGGGTCTGCCATTGGAACCTATTGCGATCCCGACGTCTGTTTGAACACTGCACCCGGCCGCCCGCATGCCGCTGAGGGTGTACTTCCTGTGCTGACTTGTGTCCCCCCCGGTGCCCAACAAACCCCCCTGGTCTGCCCTCCGAAGTCGCGGGTACTTACCTGCTGGCAGACTGGAACCGGGGCACCCCCTTCTCCACTGAAGTCTGTGCGTTCTGGGCATCACTTTGACCTCTGCACCGGACCGGCCCTGCGCTGCTGGTGTGGTAACTTTGGGGTTGCCCTGAACCCCCAACGGTCGGCTACATTGGACCTAACTTTGAACCCTGTAGGTGGTTTACTTACCTGCAAAACTAACAAATACTTACCTCCCCTCAGGAACTGTTGAAATTTGCACTGTGTCTAGTATTAAAATAGCTTATTGCCATTTTTGCCAAAACTGTACATGCTATTTTGCTGATTCAAAGTTCCTATGATACCTAAGTGAAGTACCTTTCATTTGAAGTATTGATTGTAAATCTTGAACCTGTGGTTCTTAAAATAAACTAAGAAAAGATATTTTTCTATATAAAAACCTATTGGCCTGGAATTGTCTTTTGAGTGTGTGTTCCTCATTTATTGCCTGTGAGTGTACAACAAATGCTTAACACTACCCTCTTATAAGCCTACTGCTCGACCACACTACCACACAATAGAGCATTAGAATTATCTCTTTTTGCTAATATCTTACCTCTGAGGGGAACCCTTGGACTCTGTGCATGCTATTTCTTACTTTGAAATAGTACATACAGAGCCAACTTCCTACACCTTCTTTTGGCGGAGATTTTCTAACCCGCTGCGGTGCGCACCGCCAATGGTTTGGCGCCATGCATGTTCTGCTGTGCTGAGTTGTGACTCATAATATGGCAGCCGGAATGGTGTCAGTGTGGCAGGCCCGGTGGATGGACAGTCGCTCTTTCGCCGTCAGCGGCACTGGCAGTGTTGGATTTCTGGCTGCGTTTCATCGATTTGGTGTTTGTGACTCAAAATACGGCGGACACTGTACCACCAACACTGGCGGGATGGTGGTGGGATTTTGCATGCCAGTCTTGCCCGAAGACTGCCAAACTCGTCATGAGGGCCTCTGCCTCCACCATGGCCAAACCTCTCTGATGGACCTGGGGACGTAAGGGCTGTCAAGAAATGGTTACATGTCCAGTGGGCCAATTTGGAAGGGTGGACATGGAGTCATTTTTTGCTCTTTCTTACTGCCAGGTGTAACCTGGTGTTAAGGAACAATAAAATAATTACAATACTCCCCCCGCCATGGGAGAAGACTACGATGGTGAGGGGAGCATTATATTTATTCTATTCAAAAAGAAAATCCAGTTTGGGGAATTTTCTTTTTGAAAAGTAAAAAGAATGACTCTGTGCTGCAGGGCTGTGTCCTTCTGCCACAGCCCCATAGCACAAAATCCAGTGCAGGGAACTGCAGTCCTAAATTAGGAGGGTGGCCTTTTCACCATCGTGATGGAGTAATTTACTCTGTCCCCCTGGCAGCCCACAGGCTGTCCACCATGAATTAAAACAGCCCCTTAGTCTCTGAAATAGAAGTCAAAATCCACCACGGGGCAAGGAGCAAGTAATCTCAAAGCCAGATATTCATTGGTTGAAGTCTTGCTGAAGCCGTTATTTTGGGTGGAAGGGAAAATTCAAACTGTGCGCTCAGAGAACTCTCATTGGTTGGATTATTTTTGTGCCTTTCCATCAAGATTTCAACATTTGGACGTAGTCTATTTTTCACAGCTCAAAATCCTCAAGCAGGCAGTGCTGGAGGTTTTATTGGACGATTAGATTGATGAGGCTGGATACCTTCCCTCTGAGGGCCCGCTGTAACTAATTTGCTGCTAGGCAAAAACTCCAAGTGTGAAAACCCTATTTCTTCATCCCAGAGAGGTCATGCTTTGGCAGGTTTCAGCTTGAGTGGTTAGTTCAGAATTGCTTCCAAACCTTTTCAGAACGGTTAGGAAAAGCCCAGTTAGACACTGTCAAGGGTCCCAAGACTTCAGGGACTGCACTTGAGGTCAGAACTCTCTCCAGCAGAGGTCCACAGTAGGTGATCAGTGGAATCTTCAGGAAAAGGCCTATTTCAGCTTGTTGTGTCCCTGTACCCACATAAAAGGTCAGCCAACTGATCCTTTGAGTCCACTACTTCTTCCTACCTACAAGTGGCAGTAGGTTCAACCCTTCAGTTCTCTTTTCAGGTCTCAGACAGCAGGTTCACTCCTTCTTATGTTTTTCCACATGTTCAGAAAATGTGTTCTGGGGATAGTGCTTAGTGATGCCTCATTTATACATGGCACCAGCTTGAGAATTGACCACTGAATTAGGCTTTTAATAAATATTAAAAAAGAGTGGTTGAATTATTTTTCTAAATGGTCCCAAACCTGAGATTCAGAAATAACACTTTATTCTGAAAATAGCTTTGGGGCTTGTCTCTGCAGAGACATGGTGACATTACGGTGCTCGTTATGACTTTGGCGGTCATTTGCAAGTGGGCGAGTGGGGTTGTGTGTCTGCAAGTGTGTGGACGTGTTGGGGTGCGTGTGCCAGTGACAGGAATGGGAATGTCGCTGGGTGCATTACTGCCAGGGTTTTCATGATGGGGCAACCAAGCCTGGAGGTTTGCTGTTCCATAATACGGCCGGCGATCCTCGGTATGCTGCCGGCCTGGAGGTGCTCACTGCCGACCACGGCAGCCGGACCACACCAGCGGGCTTGGCAGCGTTGTGGCCGAAGCCAAACCACCAAACTCTTAATGCAGCGGACTTTACCGCCGGGACCACGGCGGTAAGACCGCCATCGTGAGTGTGGAGGTCTTAAGACCGTCACATTGGTAATGAGGGCCTAATGTCTTCATGTCCCATTTTCAAATACTGTGCATCTTGCTTTGTTGCCTACAAGGCATACATAGGTTGACTTATTTCTATTTAAAAGGAAATTATTCCCCCCGTCAAAGTGGTTATTTTGATCAGTCAGGCTGCAGGTTTAGAACGCTAAGGCTACATTGGTAGACCTGAATCCATGTTTTCCTTGTCACACTAGAGGATGGTACAATAGGTGCTGCAGTCTATAGGTGATATTTAATTTTCCATGTCAAAGGTACCGTTTCTATGGCTTACAGCAGAGTTAAATATGCTTATTAGAGATTATCCAATTTTTCCATGTTTTAGAACACAACAATGCCTTAGTGTACAGAAACAAAAAAACAGCATTTTTCCACAGTCTCTCCCTAGCTGAAAAGCCAAGGGGCAACAATGTTTCCTGTGGCAGTTCCCATACTTTTAAATGGATAGGAGTTGGAAAAGTCATTTGCATAGCTTGGGTCGGTTCTAGCCTCACATCCTACACTGCCTAGTCCACTGCCTTTGGGTAGATGGACCACCTCAACAGTTTTGGGTCTACCATCAAGTTCTGCCTTTGACCGTACTGTCACTCTGTCAAACTCAACCACAGACACTAATCTGGTCCATAGGGATCACTGCTCATCTGCAGATCCCCATCTGGAATATAATTAATCCAAGCCTACCCACAGAGGCCTCTGTGCCAGTGAAAGGACCATCATAGCCAATGAGATGATCTGCCTCATAATTAAGGCTTCTGTTCCTGGGATAGGACCAGCTCTGCCCAAAAGGCAAGCAACCAACATAAGCCACTATAGCCATCAGCGTCAGGAACCAGCCATCTACTGACAGGTGGATCCTCCAATCTGATGCCTTAAGAAGGCCTAATTATCTGCCATTTGGCTCAGAAGGAGTCACCCACGTGCTCCTGAGGTCCCTTTCGCATGTTAGATTTCGCAGAGTGGGGGGCTTCATTCTCAGGTTGCTGACACCTTCCTTCTACTCTCACTTCTCATTCTCACAGACTGAGCGTGTGCCTGGTAGTTCAGAGCTTCTGGGTGGACTCACAGTCTCCTTCAAGGGTGACACAATATGTCTGTCTTATGTAGGAGTCTGTTTTATCACAGGCCTCTTCCTCTATGGCATTGAAGGCAGCTCCTTTAGGCCTCACCAGTGCCACACAGGAAAACCTCCCCTGTCAGAGGTCTTCACCTCCTACTGCTTAGTGTTCTCCAGGGCCTCCAGTACTACAGAAATGTAGAATTATGGGAACCCTAGGCAGCTGCCTCAACTGGCTCTTTTCCAGCCTGTGGGAGCTCACTGACAAGGATGCAGTCTGTGGGCATATTGACCAATACCTTTTTATCCCCTACCACTCTAACGCTGTCAAGGCCTCAGAGTGGACAGATACCTGCCCATTGACATTTCTTGCTCGGCAAACCTGTCCTGCCAGATACTGTTCCGGGGAACCCAGCCTTTCTACCACCATGGTCCACCTGGCACAGGTATCCAATAGAGCGGTTATAGGGACACCATTTACTGTGAACCCTGGAAGTGATTCCTATCACCCTCAGCAATCACCAGCTTACCTTTGAGGTCTACCTCCAAGCTAAGGGTTAATAGGGCATGTTCTGGGTAATCCTCTCCCTAAGCTACACAAGCAACACCTGTGGAGTGCGTGCTCACATTAGACTTCCTCATGGAGTATAAGGAATCTCACCTTTTGTGCCCAGGTAGCAGGCAGTCAAAACATCGACTGCTGTAAAAGGGGTTACTTCACGTTGGATCCCACTGTCCAACTTTGTAGAAGTAGTAGAAGTAGATTGGGAATCTTCCCACCTTTCTGAAGGGATTTCCTTTTTAAACTTGTTGCTGCGCTCCTTTCCCTGGTAAAAATCTGAGCCCTTGCTTCTTGAGATCACTGACTTGAGACCTTTTGGATACACGTGTGTACCCACAGATCAGCTGTCTCTCCCTGCTTTTTGGGGTCAGTAAGCTTGGAGTCAAATAGATACTGGTGTGACTCTGAGTAGCATTTATCAAGAAGTGCTCCTACATAACCAAATTGTATACATCATCTTAAATGTTCAGTGTTTTGCCCTTCAACTGTCCTTCCTGTACTTTCAATGAGGTATGTACAAAATCTTCCTATATTTCAAATGCCTTTGTTGTGTTTCCTGGAACTTTTTCTTGTATTCTTTAGGTGTGAGAATAAACTTCTGCACTAGTGCTTCTTTCATATGGGTGTATGTGTCAGCTACCACTTCTCTAAAGACAGTAGTGTATTCCTCCAGTGTAGGCAAAAACTTCCAAAATAAGGCCTTCCTGTGATACTTGTTTACCCTGCACATCCTTAGTGCTCCTCATAGGAGATAAAGCATGTGTCAATGTTATTCCCCCACCACAAAGTGAGGCATCATACATTTGGGCAGATGAGTGGTATGTTGCCCCCAGTAGACATCTCACCATTGCTGCCAATATCTCCATTGGACCACATGAGTCCCAATGCCTTCTCACTCCACACTGGCCTTCTCTTTCTCTACGGCCAGCTTTTTCCCTCTAATGCTACCTTCTTTTGCTCTTGGGCTAGAGCTGCCAGTTTGGTTGGAAGCGTTCTTGCTGACTGCCTTTTGCCATACTCCAACTGGCGGACTGACATATCTGAGGGGCTCAGACTGTGGGAGTCCACATCACTCCTAGCACTGGAAGGTGCACTAAAAAGTCTTTTGCTATCGTGGGACAGATTGCTCCTGCTCCTTCCTCTTCTTGGGTTTCCTCAATATCTTCATCCTCCTCTGAGGTGGTTTGTAGCTGGCGGACTTCTTGTCAGCTTTAAGGACTTTGTGAAAATCCGCCTTCCTGGATTCCTTGCTTAACTTCCATCCTCCTGGTTTGTACATGGTCCTCAGCTTTGCCATGCCAAAGCTTTCCATGGAAGACAGACCCACCTCCCGGAATTATAAGGTTCATACACTGCAATCAGAAATGAAATTAGAAAGAAATGAAAAAAATAATCATTCAAGGACCTTATGCCAATTAAAAATAAAAATAAAAATTGCTGTCAATTTAATCTAGGATTTTTAATTTCAAAGTTGAGTACTGAGTGACACTGCTAAACACAAGTTCTGGATCCACTGCTGAACACCAATATAAGGAAGGGAATTATTAATTGGGGTGGATGGAAGTCCACCACAAGAAATAAAATCACTAGCCTTAGGCCCCGTTAAACGATTCAGAAATTTAAGTTCGAGCTCAACCTCTGGTAGCTGTCATACAGACCAGACCGGCTTTATGGTTTTACTCCCTCAGGGTCATGGAGTAAAGTACTCTGTTGCTCTAACGGATTAACCACAATCCGAATTTACAGAAGTCTGCCAGCCCAGCAGACATCTCTTATATTGGCAGGAACCACCATCATGGTGGTTCCTATCAAAGCATTGAAAGTGTGCCGCGTGAACAAATGGCCAAGCCTTCGCCAGCACTTACTTTGTACGTCCATCAGAGGAGTGTGTCACTGGTGATGACAGAGTAGCTGTTGTGGCTGACATACTTAAGTTCCTTTTGACTCTATATGAGAAGGATGGAACTTCAGTTTGGCAGAGAGGGTACTCCATCGCTATTGTGATGGAGTACTATGTCCTCTAAACGCTAAACCAGTCCCTCAGTCTCTGTTGTGGAGCTCAGAATCCACAAGTGGGCAAGGCTGCATTCTTTATCCAACAATGAGTTCCATGAAGCCAGATACACTCCTGCCAAGGGCCCACTTAAACAGAGATTGCACCGTGGCAGGATCGGCTTGAGTGGTTGGTCCCAGTACTCCAGTAGCTGAAAGTCAGATTTTTTTTTTGTCCCAACTTTTTCAGAGTGCTTAGGAGGAGTTCAGTAACAGCTAAGGATCCCAGGGCCTCAGGGACTGCTGTTTGAGGTTCAAACCTCACTCCAGTAGGATCCAGACCAGACCCAGTTGCAACTGGTCAGGTGGAAACTTGAGGAAAAGCCATCTTCCATCTTCTCTTTTCTTTGTAGCTACGAAGGGAGCAGGTCTAACACCCTTTGCATGCCCCTTCTACGCAAAGAGCTGCGTGTGAAGGGTTTGTATTTACAAAAAGTGGCTTAACACCACCTTGTAAATATGGTGCAGGTCATAGCACCAGCGGAGCGTCACGAAAAGTGAAGCTCTGGTGACACTAGGGGCTCATAACTATGACCCTTAATATAGAATTTTAGTGCTTTTGATGTTTATTAGTTCACTGTGGGAAGCTGCAGTAGAAAACTGGAGAGTTAAATGACTGACTGCTGCTGGTGTTAAAAGTATGTTTTTCTCTGCATGTCAAAATGTTTTACTGACATGGATGAGAACGATATTTAAGAACTCATACAAAATATGCCTTCAATTTAGCTTTGTTTAAAAGTAGCCATAATTTCTAGAACAAAAATAACCCCCTCATTTTGTTAATATCTAGTGGAAATGCTTACCTTTTACAGCTTTGATTCCATCAAGATGGCTTCAGGTGTGCCACATATTTGTCATTAAATACAAAATGTTAGCACTTGAGTTGTTCATTCGAACACTGTGGTAATCTGTACTAGAACACAGTGACAGTCTGCTGTCTGAAATATATGTTTTACTCAGAATATCACACTTTACTCTCAAATAACTGAGGATGATAATGTAAAAATTATAGACAATGTGCTCTCATTTTAGTTTTTGGAGCACCTTCTATAACCCCTATGAGAAAATCATGAGAGAAACAGCTTTCTCTCAAACTTATTTTCATCAAATCCCAGCAAGGGGACATCATTTTTCACACAGTGACATTGCCTCAGAAATCACCAAAACTCCTAAAATGAGTATAATGCCACCAACAACTGATTTTGTTTAGCAATTAAATCATGTATTTAGATAGTCTTATTTTCCCAATCACTTCACCAAGCTTGGGGGAAATGCCTACTTTGCCCGTATTTTATACTGGCTGTGACTCTTCTCATTATTGTCGACATCATCACTATTTGTTTATTTGGACCTTTGGCCTTAAACATTTCCACCATCAAATATGTTTCTATACATACACAATAAATATTATAGAAAATTGCATTCAAATTAAAACAAGTTAAACTCTTCATTTCTATTATTAAAACAAATCCGGTTAATTGATCCTTGTACCTGATATGCAGGTCCTGAGATCAATCCCGTATTAACGTTTCCTTCACACATAACAAATACTTCCCTAATGTATGTTACATCAATCATATCCAGTAAAGGGAAAGCAGCTTGTCTCCTATCCCTAACTTTCCATTTCTTTAAGAAGATTCTCAACCATAACTTCCAGTGCTCTAAAATGCTCAAACAATTGAATAAAACGTGGCGGGAATCAAACACCACATGTACAAATATTGCGCATTGGTAAAAAAAGTTGCTTAAAAGACCAGATTTACACCATATCTAAATTTTAAAAGTGCCAGTCTTAAAGCTTCATTGGGTGAATTTTCTAAATATGGGAATGTTACTTCCTCTATTCAAGTTGATCATAAATTTCATAATATTTGATAACATTTTCACTTGACAATCACTTTTGCTCATTCTGAGCAGTTGGTGCAGGTTATGTGTTGTAGATAACTTATTCCATATATCAATGATCCTTTTCCTAACAGATACGGCCCATTTTAGTACACTCTACTGAATCTCCACTTGACATAAAGTGGAGATATTAGGAGAGTTATCTTGCTTTAAACATTTCCAGATTCCAATTACCTGAACCAAAACTAGGTACATCCAAGCTGTTAGACCTGCTTCCACCATTATGGCTTCAAACAGAACAGAGGGCGGTAAAGGTCGAAGTATTTTCAAAAACCTACCCTCCTCTAGATCCCAATTAAATTTACCATATTGAAATTAAAAACAAATGATTTATATTCTGTCTATAAACGGTTTTCACTCTTCCTGTGTGCTCCTTTTTGGCCCTTAAAATCTGGCATTCACTGCAATGCATTTCAAAAACGTTCACGGTTAGAGTCCTTTAAAGGCTGCCACAACATGTTGTCCATGTTGTGGTCACTGAGTCGAGGGGGGTGGTCACTCGGGGAAACCCCTTCTATCCCTGGAGCTCAAGGTGTGCTTACCATGCACACTTTTATGCTTTTTCGTTAATTTTCAGGACCCAGGGACCACGTCCGTGAGTCCTTCAATGACTGTCACGTCATATTGATCACTTCGTGGCCAGACATTCAGGATTATGTAGTCTCCTTTAAAGTGGCCAATAATATCATATTTGGATGCCTAATTTTATTAACACCATGAATTAATTTTCACCAAATTACAAAAAGAACTTTGAGTAAGTGTCTAGATTTTTGCCAAATTTGATGTAATTCCATACAGTCATTTTCTCTTTGTCTGCAACAGAAATTTCCTAAGTAAATTTACATGGGAAATCAATGTTTTGGCCTCCACCTTTTTCTTGCCCCCCCAAACTTGCCAGATCAGGCAAAAATCTTTCAGGCAGGAACTGAAGTGGATGACCTTTTTTTTAGATGCTTTTATGCTGATTTGTCACGTGGCCCAAAAGCTATTATCAAAACAAAAAACGCACTTCCTATGGAAACTATGACCCAACTATAAATATACAGTGGTGACAGCTGCTGTGTAATAAATACACAATAAATACAAAACATAACTAAATTTACCCTTTGATCCTTTGAAATAGAGCCATATCTAGGACTAAAAATCACAGGACAGACAACAACTAACCCCCACCTTACAACTATATCCCAAAATAAATGTTTACTGACACTGATATACCACACAAGAAATGTAACCAATAATGACAACTCCATTGCATTGTTTAAAAAAACAACCATGCGTCAAGTAAAAAAACTAGCAATCTGGTACCCCTTTCTGAATGGGCTGTCTAATTATATTAAACTGAAAACCATGTTGTCACAGCTAGTAACCAAGGAAGCAGAGAGTGCATTGTTGCAGGAGATCTGCATGGCATTGCTTCTTTGGGTTCAGACCCCAATGACACCCAACAATAAACTTCAAATTGCAGGAAAAATTGGGTGACTGTTCTATTTCACAAAAAGACTTTCTTGATAGGCTCCACCTAAGGGCCAAGCAGTTCAAACACAAGGGCCAAACAGTTCAAAACAGTTTCTTCTCCACTCTAAATAAATTACAGAATGTGGGCAAACTAAAATTATAATCGGAAGCGCAATACCATTGATTCAATCATGGAAAAATCAGCTCATATGGAAATCAGTCATAATAATGACAGAGGCGTCGTTTTAGACTTTAGAAGATCATACACTATTGCATCCTAGAAACAAAGCGTATAATTTTTATCGACAGTGCACGGTGCCAATTCAAGAACAGATGTTCCTGTTGAATGTAATTAAGGTTTAAAGGTTACATGAGTGAAAAAGTGCCTAGGACCATGCGCTAATCTATATTATGTTAGATCTAAAAATGGTAATCACAAGATACAAACATTGCAGATAAATGCAATAAGCTATGAAACACTAGAGGAGAGTACAAAATAAATGCAGAGACTACATTGACTTCCACGATTCACCAATCACTTCACCGCAAATGTTGTAAGTAGTCGGAAAGGCACATATGAGAGGCATTCTAACGAAAGACCTAGTTGATACAAAAAGGCCGGAAAAAAGGTAAATACCCTTGGAGATGAAATATCTGCTCCACAAAGAGGATAGCAACAGTATCAGATAGATAAGAACCTAAGGGCCCTGCTGAATTAGAAATATGAATTAAATGTAATTTTTTCCACTATGGAAGAAAAAGCTATAATTTGGATTGGAAGTAAGACATACCAACATGGTGCTAAAATTAGGCAATTGCTGGCCATGCAACTGAAACAAAAAGAGGCACAATCGGATATATATTCAATATATGTGGAAGTAAAGCTACTGGCTCACCTACAGGAACAAAACAAAATAGTTTGTGTAGGAAAGTACTCTCTTTCTTGGCATGGTTACACCCTTTTTCCACCTGATGTCAGTGTGTTTGACTGTGCTCACTGGGATCCTGCTAACCAGGACCCCAGTGATTAGGCTCTCTCTCCCAAAAATCTGTATTCATCCCACAATTGGCATACTGGTGCCCCATGTAAGCCTCTAGTATGGTGATACTCAAAGTACGGCCCTGGGGCCGCATGCGGACCTCCTGACCTTTACATGCGGCCCCCCAGTTGAATAGCAGCACTGAGGTGTTACATCGCAAAGCACGAACATCAATGCACAAAATGAAATACATGGCAAGCATTTATTCACAGAGGAACTGAAGCAAACATTTTTTACAGAAGGTGTCCTGTACCACATAACTTTAAGAACACCTTCATTTTAAAGTCATCTTGCAAGAAATGAGTAAACATATATTAAAGTTCCTTCAAAGTTTCCAAAAGTGCATTTGATTAATATGTTGAAGTGTTTCACCTTAGTACATCAGATGTAAATCAGTGCATTTAGAAGTGTTTTTTTTTTTTGTTTTGTTTTTTAAATGACAGTTTTTAAATATGAGTTCAGAACCACCATGACAACAATGGCAATGGTGAACTAAGAGGCAAGTCAGTAATGTGCACCCTCTGGCTGGCCTGGGTTTATAGTATATATGGACAGTATTATAGTTTATTAAATCAAACACAAGAGCTTTTATATAGGGCACATCCTGAAGTCATATATTTCGAGGTCCTGTTATATGAGATAATGAAGAAAAAAAAAGGGAAAGTGAAGTAAAACAATTGCCCAGGATCACACAATTTAGTCAAGTGGGAAAGCCGGCATTGATCCCGGGAGCAATTCTACCACTAGAAGTACAAGTGTCATTTACGTATGTCCACCTTACACCTCCTCCACCCCTGACCGCCAGACTGTTGGCATCAGTGCGGCCCTCGGTCACACTACAGACTTAAGTTTTTGACCCTTCGGAAAATGTTTGAGAGTACCCATGCTCTAGTTTATGGTACTGTTAGAAATGGGGTCTTTGGTTGGCAGTCAGGCTACCCCCTGTCCAAACAAGGACCCTCACTCTAGTCAGGGTAAAAGAGAATCACCCTCAGGTAACCCCCGCTCACCCCCTTGCTATCTTGGCATGAGCAGGCAGGCTTAACTTCAGGGTGCTAGGTTTAAAGTATTTGTACCAACACACACACTAACTTAATGAAAACTACAAAATGACACAACACAGATTTAGAAAAATAGAAAATATTTATCTAAACAAAACAAGACCAAAATGACAAAAATCCATAATACACAAGTCAAGTTATCAATTAAAAACCAAAAGGAGTCTTCATGTAATTTTAAACACAACGCTAACGCTGTTAGCATGGAAATGTACCTGGGCGCGTCAAAAATAACCCAGCACGGGCAAGTGTGCATCAAATGTGCTTGCGATGCGTCGATATCACGAGCGAGACCTTGCGTTTTTTCTCCTTCAGTCGAGTCGGCGTGCTTTGTTTCTTCTCTCCGCAGGAGAGCAATGCGTCGATCCGAACAGCACTCTCGGGTCCGTGCAGGCCTTGTGTAGTTTTTACACGCCCAGAGATGTTTGCGCCAGAAATCCTGCTGCACGATGATCCGAAAACCACAGCCCGGGTTGTGATCTCACCAGCCTCCGTCAGCGATGCTGCATGTCGTTTCGTCAGCCGCATGCATCGATCTTTCAGTCGCGCTGCAGGCAAGCGTCGATTTTCAGCCGTGAAGCCAGCGGCACGTACATTTTTCAGCCACGTCTCGGAGTTGCGTCGATCTTTTCCCCGAATGGTGGTCTGTGTGTGGATTTCTTACTCTTGTTCAGCCAGCTTCTCCTTTCAGGGCCCCAGGAACTGGATGGGCACCACTTGACAGAGTAGGAGACTCAGCACAGGCTCCAAGTGGTGGCAGAGAGAAGTCTGCGCTGTCCCTGAGACTTCAAACAACAGGAGGCAAGCTCTAAATCAAGCCCTTGGAGAGTTCTTCACAAGAAGCAAGGCACACAAAGTCCAGTCTTTGTCCTCTAGCACAGACAGAAGCAGCAACTGCAGGATAGCTCCAAAAAGCACAGTCACAGGCAGGGCAACTCTTCTTCCTCGGCTCTTCAGCCCTTCTCCAGGCAGAGGTTCCTCTTGGTTTCCAAGGTTTAGATTGGCTTTAGATCGCTTCCGGTTTCCAGAAGCGATCTAAAGTCTGTGGTTTTGGGTGCCCTTGTAATACCCATTTTGCCCTTTGAAGTAGGCTTACTTCAAAGGAAAGTCTTTCTTGTTTGTAAAATCCTGCCTTGCCCAGACCAGGCCCCAGACACACACCAAGGGGTTGGACACTGCATCGAGTGAGGGCAGGCACAGCCCTTTCAGGTGTGAGTGACCACTCCTCCCCTCCCTCCTAGCACAGATGGCTCATCAGGAAATGCAGACTAAACCCCAGCTCCCTTTGTGTCAATGTCTAGTGAGAGGTGCAACCAGCCCAACTGTCAACTGACCCAGACAGGAAATCCACAAACAGGCAGAGTCACAGAAATGGTTTAAGCAAGAAAATGCTCACTTTCTAAAAGTGGCATTTTCAAACACACAATCTTAAAATCAACTTTACTAAAATATATATTTTTAAATTGTGAGCTCAGAGACCCCAAACTCCACATGTCTATCCGCTCCCAAAGGGAATCTACACATTAATCATTTTTAAAGGTAGCCCCCATGTTAACCTAGGAGAGGGACAGGCCTTGCAACAGTGAAAAACAGATTTAACAGTATTTCACTGTCAGGACATATAAAACACATTACTACATACCCTACCTTAACCATACACTGCACCCTGCCCTTAGGGCTACCTATGGCCTACCTTAGAGGTATTGTACATATAAGAAACGGGAAGGTTTAGGCTTGGCAAGTGGCTACACTTGTCAAGTTGGATTTCCAGTTTAAAACTGCACACACAGACACTGCAGTGGCAGGTCTGAGCCATGTTTATAGAGCTACTAATGTGGGTGGCACAACCAGTGCTGCAGGCCCACTAGTAGCCTTTGATTTACAGGCCCTGGGCACCTCCAGTGCACTGTACCAGGGGCTTACTAGTAAATCAAATATGCCAATCATGGATGAACCAATTACATACACATTTTGTATAGGAGCACTGGCCCTTTAGCACTGGTTAGCAGTGGTAAAGTGCACAGAGTAACAAAAACAGAGTCCAGCACACATCAACAACCTGGGAAACAGAGGCAAAAAGTTAGGGGAGACCATGCCAAGGATGAAAAGTCTAACAGGTACCTAGGTACCCATGGAATTGGGGTTCCAGGGGATCCATATGGGCTGCAGCACTTATTCTACCACCCATAGGGAGCCCATGCAAAGGGTTCTGCAGGCCTGCCATTGCAGTCTGCGTGAACCGGGTGCATGCACCCATTTTAATTATAGGTCACTGCACCAGGTTACTATAAGTAACCCCTATAGTAGGCCCTGTCAGCACAGAGGGCAGGGTGCAGGTACCTGTGTGTGAGGGCACCCCTGCACTGCCAGAGGTGCCCCCACAAACTCCAGATCCATTTTACTGGACTTTGTGAGTGCGTGTACTGGACATAGGCCACTACCTATGTCCAGCTACATAATGGTAACTCCAAACCTAGGCATGTTCGGTATCAAACATGTTGGAATCATACCCCAATACTTTTGCAAGTATTGGTTGTATGATTCCATGTACTCTGGGGGCTCCTTAGACAGCCCTCGGCATTGCTCCTACAGCCTTCAGAGGTTTTCCAGGCAGCCTCAGCTGCTGCCACCTCACAGACAGGTTTCTGCCCTCCTCTTGCTTGAGCAGCTCAAGCTCAGGAAGGCAGAACAAAGGATTTCCTTTGGGAGAGGGGTGTTACACCCTCTCACTTTGGAAATAGGTGTTCCTGGTCTTGGGAGGGGTAGCCTCCCAAAGCCACTGGTGTGCTTTGATGGGCACATCTGTTGCCCTCCGTGCATAAGCCAGTCTACACCAGTTCAAGGACCCCAGTCCCTGCTCTGACATGAAACTGGACAATGAAAAGAGGAGTGACCACTCCCCTGTTCTTTACCACCCCAGGGGTGGTGCCAAGAGCTCCTAGAGAGGGTCCCTGGATTTTGCCATCTTAGATCCAAAGTTGGCAGGGAACTCTGGGAGCATCTGAGTGGCCAGGTCAGGCAGGTGACGTCAGAGCACCCTCCTGATAGGTGGTCACCCAGCTAGGTTACCAATTCCCCTTTCAGGGCTATTTAGGGTCTCTCTCTTGAGTGGTTCCTCACATTCAGCTTTCAAGATTCCAGGAGGATTCCTCTGCAACCTCCACTTTGACTTCTGACCAAAGAAACTGCATCTGGACCCTCCAGGACCTGACAATCTGCAACAGAGATGAAGACTTTGCCTGCAACATTGTTTCCTCGGCTCCTTCCAGCTTCTGCAACATTTCCCCAGTCGTGCATCCTCTGAGGACAGGCCAGCTTCAGTCTGCACAGGAAAGAAGAAGGAATATCCCTTGGAGTGAAGGAGTCACTCCCCTGCATCTGCAGGTACCAATAGCAACGGAGACCGGCTTCGTGGATCCCATCTCCTGCTGAGCTGCGTAGGTCTTGCAACACAGGTGGTATTCAGAAGTGGTCTTGCTGGTCCTCTCTGCCAGCTGTCCAACTTGGTTGGAGGTAAGCCCTTGCCTTCCCATTCAGGACAGTACCCCCATGCACCACGTCTTTTGCAGCTGCCAAAGCTTGTTGGCATTTTCTCCAAGGGGTCTTCAGGCATCACGTAGCTCGAGTCCCCAGCACTCCCTTCTGCAACACACAGCTCCCTGAGTGGGACTCCTGCGGCGTGGGATGCCTTTTCATAGTGCTGCGTGGGCTCCATTTGCACCTTCTGTGTCCCCGTCCTGTGGGACTCCTGTGAGGGTTGCATATGCTTCTGTGAGCTCTCTGCAATGCTGAGGGCCCACTCTCAATCCCCGTCCTGGGTTGAGTCCTCCTGGGCTTTGCTGGTCCCCGGCAGCACCACTTTCCGCCAACCGCGAGTTTTGCCTGTGCCAAGGTTTGTTGGTGGAATCCGACACGCAAAACTGAATGCAGTCCTCCTTCCAGCATGGGATATCACCTGCATCCTCCAGAAGTTGACTTTTACTCCAGGGCTGCAGTGCTGACTCTTCTTCCTCACCGTCGACCAACTCCTGCATCCTCAGCTTGGTGGGTAGGGGCTCCTGCCCCCACTGGAATCTGCTGTGTCTTCTGGACTTGGTCCCCTCTTTCCAAAGGTCTTCCTCTTCAGGAATTCACCATTGGTTTCTTGCAGTCATCTCTGGGTTTTGCAATTCTCTTCTTTTCTTCTAAGTTGGTGTTTTGGGGAAATTCCAGTAATTTACTCCTACCTTCCTGGTCGCTAGGGGGTGTTGTGGTACTCACCTTTGTGCTTTTCTGGTACCCCCAGCGCCCCTCTACACACTCCATGTACCTAGGTGGGGGTCTGACTCTCGCATTCTATTTTTTAGTATATGGTTTCTTCTCCCCCTAGGGTCACTGTCCTCTATTGTGTTTTACATTGCTTTGCACTGTTTTAAACTGTTCTTATGCCTATTTCTGACAACTGGTGTATATAACATGTGTTTTACTTACCTCCTAAGGGAGTATTGCCTCGATAGTATTTTTGGTGCTGTGTTACCATACCTGTGTTGTGTTATCTAAATTTTCGTAACACTGTGTGGTTTCTTTCATGTGTATAAGTGCTGTGTGACTATAGTGGTATTACATGAGCTTTGCATGTCTCCTAGATAAGCCTTGGATGCTTATCCACAGCTACCTCTAGAGAGCCTGGCTTCTAGACACTGCCTACACTACACTAATAGGGGATACCTGGACCTGGTAAAAGATGTAAGTACCTAAGGTACCCACCACACACCATGCCAGCGTCCTACCATTTGCCTCCTTGTACTGAAAAATGTATACTTCCAAGACGTCCATTGACACTACCCAAGAAGCTGACTTTGTGGTTTGGATAGGTATCTCAAAATATTCCTAAGATTTGGGGAAGAATTGGAACAAGTGATTTCAAAGGCAGAGGTAGCAGAAGCCATCAAATCAATGGCACCTGGAAAAGAATGAGTTTGTGTTGCAATTTTATAAAGCAACACTTACTCTGAGTGCACCACTCCTGTGGAAGGTTTCCTGGGAGAAAATGGAAGAGGAAATTCTCATAATTCAATAACTCTCTTACATTCTCAATTTCAAAACCTGGTAAAAGTGCAATACATTGCACCAACTATAAATTAATGTCCTTTCTTTATTGCCATGTAAAGATATTGGCACAGGTACTATTCACAAGGTGAAATTGAGCTATTCCTGTACTAATACATAAAAAGCAAGTAGGATTTGTACTCATCTGATGATGATCCTCATGGAACCATGTGCATATGTTGGTGTATCTGTTGAGGTACACCAAAAGGACTAGGACAAGAAAGCAACCCTCACTAGATCTTGAAAAAACATTTGATCAAATAGAGTAGGGCTACCTATTTCACACCTGTTAAACAAGGGGTCTTTGGTTGGCAGTCAGGTTACCCCCTGTCCAAGCAAGGACCCTCACTCTAGTCAGGGTAAGTCACACACAATCCAAATTAACCTGTGCCCACCCTCTGGTAGCTTGGCACTGAGCAGTCAGGCTTAACTTAGAAGGCAATGTGTAAAGTATTTGCGCAATAAATCATACAACACCACCATATAGCACAGCAAAAATACACCACACAGTGTTTAGAAAAATATGTAATATTTATCTGGGTATTTGCAGGTCAAAACAATCAACGATGCAATAAGTAAATGTAGAGATATCACTGAAAAGTGATATAAAGTGTCTTAAATCTTTTTAAAGCAAACAAAGGTGGTCATTATGATCATGGCGGTGTGGCCCGCCATGCCGGCCGTGGTGGGAAAACCCACCAGCCGGCATTGCGGGCCACACCGCCACATAATGAACCCTAAGAGGGCCGCCATAGGCGTCCCTGATTCACCGGCAGGCTGCCTCCATCAGGCAGCCTGGCGGCGGTCAGGATCATTATCTGACAGGGCAGCGGTGCTGCCCCTCGGATAATGATCCCTAAGCCTCCAGCCTTTGGGTGCACCGGGGCACTCCTGGGGGCCCCTACACTGCCCATGCACTTGGCATGGGCAGTGCAGGGGCCCCTGTGCAGTGCCCCATCGCGCAGGTCACTGCCCGATTTTCGGGCAATGATCTGCGCGACGGGTGCAGCTGCACCTGCTGCACAGAGGCATTGGCGGCGGCTCCGTGTGGAGCCGCCGTGTCCCATCCAGGCATTCCTGTGGGCCAGAGGGCAGAAACAATGTTTCCACCCGCCGGCCCACAGGAATGTTCTCTATACGGCCGGCAGGGATCCGGGGGTGCTGGCGGTCAGTAGTTTGACCACCAGCATGAACACGGGGGTTTCGACCGCCGTGTTCATAATGAGGGCCAAAGTCTCTTTTAAGCACAAAGTACCTGGTTCGCATGAAAAATCTCTGCAATGGGGCACAGAGGAAGAGAAGCGTGGAAACAAAGGGGGTGTGCGTCGATTTCTTAGGCCGCACACGGTGATGAGTCATTTAGTTTCCACGCAGGGACAGCTGTGCGTCAATTTCTGGCGCTCGGTCGTGGATCCTCTTCGTGTTGCGGGGTTTTCAGACACCCCGGGGTTTGTGGTTGAATCCTGGGCTCGTTGAGCGAAGTCACCAGTGCTGCGTTGTTCAGGTTTCGGCGTGCAGTGAATTTCTCACTGCGGGGCAGGCTGTGCGTCAGTTTTAGCAAGCTGTGCATCGAATTTTCACAGCACAAGGAATCCAGTTGCAAGAGAGAAGTCTTTTTGGTCCTGAGACTTCAGGGAACAGGAGGCAAGCTCTATTCAAGTCCTTGGAGAGCACTTCTTCACCACAGCCAGGGAGCAGCAAGGCAGCAGGGCAACAGCAAGGCAGCAGTACTTCACAGAAAGCAGTCAGGTGAGTCCTTTGGGCAGCCAGGCAGTTCTTCCTGGCAGGATGCAGGTTCTGGTTACACGTTTCTTCTCTGGGAAGTGTCTGAGTTGGGAGGGGCAGATGCCCTGTTTATATACCCAAATGTGCTTTTGAAGTGGGGGAGACTTCAAAGAGTGGCTTAGAAGTGCACCAGGTCCCCTTTCAGTTCAATCCTGTCTGCCAGGGTCTCAGTAGGGGGTGTGGCAGTCATTTGTGTGAGAGCAGGTCCTCCACCCTCCCAGCCCAGGAAGACCCATTCAAAATGCAGATGTATGCAAGTGAGGCTGAGTATCTTGTGTTTGAGGTGTGTCTGAGTGAATGCACAAGGAGCTGTCAACTAAACCCAGACAGATGTGGATTGTAAGGCACAGAAAGATTTAAGTCCAGAGAAATACTAACTTTCTAAAAATGATATTTCTAAAATAGTAATATTAAATCCAACTTCACCAGTCAGCAGGATTTTATATCACCATTCTGGCCATAATAAATATTACCTTCCTACTCCTTTCAGATCAGCAGCAACCACTCAAACAATATGTGAGGACAGCCCCAATGTTAGCCTATGAAGGGAGCAGGCCTCACAGCAGTGTAAAAACGAATTTGGGAGTTTTACACTGCCAGAATATGTAAACTACATAGGTACATGTCCTGCCTTTTGCCTACACAGCACCCTGCCCTATGGGTTACCTAGGGCACACCTTAGGGGTGCCTTATATGTAGAAAAAGGGGAGTTTTAGGCATGGCAAGTACTTTTAAATGCCAAGTTGAATTGGCAGAGAAACTGCACACACAGGCCTTGCAATGGCAGGCCTGAGACAAGGTTAAGGGGCTACTTAATTGGGTGGCACAACCAGTGCTGCAGGCCCACTAGTAGCATTTAATTTACAGGCTCTGGGCACATATAGTGCACACTACTAGGGACTTACAAGTAAATTAAATAGTCTAATCGGGTATGATCCAATGTTACCAGGTTTGAAGGGAGAGAGCATATGCACTTTAGCGCTGGTTAGCAGTGGTAAAGTGCGCAGAGTCTAAAAACCAGAAAAAACAGTGTCCAAAAAGTGGAGGGAGGCAGGCAAAAAGTTAGGGGTGACCACCCTAAGGCTGTCAGGTCTAACAACACCATAGAAAGATTTGGATGTGGTGGACTTTTAAATCAATGATTTCAATATTATTATTACCAAGAGCCCATAGCAAGGATTAGATGTAACAATTTTGTAGCTGGAAACATTACAGTTCAAAGGAGCATCAAACAAGGGTGCCCATTTGCAAGACTTTGGGTTATTGATTGAGGGAGGTGTAACCCCTTCTTGAGCTAGAAGCACAATCCTTGTCAGGGTGAACCAAACCACAAAAGTCACTAAATTAGCCTGTGCTGTATGCTCTGGTAGCTTGTCACAAAAGCAGTCAGGCTTAACTTAGAAGCACTGTGTAAAGTATGTATACAGCACACAAACAGAGATAAAGTAAAATTACAACACAAGAAAAATCCCAAACCAATTTAGAAAAATAGAGTACATTTTAATAAGTAAAATGATACCAGAATGACAAATCCAACCCAGAACCTGTGATATGCATTTGTAAAATGTCAGGTAAGTATGGTGCCTAAAAGCACAAAGTGCCAGTCAAGGTCATATTAGTCTGGGGGAAAATAACAAGTTCAGGCCAACTGCACTGGAGTGCAAGCCGGATACAGTGCCCACTGAAAAAAGTTACCGTCTCAAAGTCAGGGGTGAAGAGTCCAGTTAGTGATAGAGGAGGCCGCAAGGAGCCGTTAGAGCTTCGTGGATATACCTTGCTGTAGCACAAACAGCTGGGCTGGCATCAAAGGCAGTTGTCACTATAGCATGAAGACCCAGTAGGGCATCCCAGATGGCTGTTGCTGGGGCTTAGCAATGGCAGTCACCGTGGACTGTCGTTGCTGTAGCACAAAGTGCAGATCTCGATTTGTGGTTAGACGCTATAGCTTGAAGGATCAGGTTCACAGGAGATTTGCATTGGTGGTCGTTGCTGGTGGCAGAGTCTTGGTGTGAACGGGCCCATTTCGGTCACTAAGGGCCCAATACTTCAAGATTTCTCCTTTCCTTACAGAGGAGTGCACTCTGACGTCAGCCAAGGGCCCAGGACCTCGAGAGACAGCTCTTGAGGTTCAGGGACTCACTCTAGCGCCAGCAGGGCTCAGTCAGGCCCAGTTGTAGGTACATGGAGGTCCAGTTGCAGTTGCTCAGCTGGGCAAGTTGCAGGGAGGCTGCAGGAAGTCAGCCAAAAGACCCTTGGAGTCAGTTAGGTTAGCCCGGGACAATACTTTACAATGGGACACACACGCCGCTACTCTTCTCACAGGACTTACCAAGGATCTCCTGGCTCATCGCTTACATAAGACTTCACTACGTTCGTTTTATATGATACTTTTATCTCGGGACACCGGAACCACGTACCTGTTCAACTATTTATTAGGATACACATACAGACCGTGCAGTTGCTTCATCTCTTCTGGCTGACATGTGATTTCTCGTTGACAGTATCACCTTGAAAAAGTCACTGTGTGACGAAACACGTGTTGGCTGTGCTTGTTTGGCTGTACATACTGGTACACAACTCTTGATCCAATTAAACATCTTTCTGGAACACTAAGAAGAGGGCTATACTATTCATTATAATATGTGTATTACCTAAATCTACTTCTGTACTTTATAACTCTATATGCACCATGTGCTGTTGTCATATCTATATAATTGTCTACTGTATATACCATTATACACTTTATTTGTGCCTACAGGCAGTAGGGCACGAGACCACTTGCACCATTGTTTGACTATTTCACTTACTTAATTTGGACACACTCTGGAGGTGCATTAACGCTTGCCATTACTACCTGTATCATTTGTTTCGTAGGTTAGCCCAGGACGAAGGGAACAGGTCCAGACTTCTTTCACAGAGAGCAGGGCAGACCTCAAGCAGCATGGCAGTCCTCTGGAGAACATGACAGGCCTTGAGCAGCAGGTCACTCTTCTGGGGAGCAAGGCAGTCTTTCTTCTGTTGTGCAGGTCCAGGAGTGTACTGAAGAGGTGATTCAGGAGGTCCAATATTTATATGTGGTGCCAGTCTGTAAAGTGGTGGTGACATCCTGGCTCTGCCACATTTGGTTCTGGAAAGGTCTTTTTGTCTGCTGCCAAGGCTTTAAGTAGTCTTGATTGACAAAAGACAGGTCCCTTTATGTGTGTGATGGAGGAAGCCCCTTCGAAATGTGAGTGGGACAGGGAACAGCTCCGTACCACCAATGCTGGAAGAATGGTCCATCCTGCCAAAACGAGTCCCCCTTTGTCTCACTGTCTGGTAGGAATACACAAAGGTTAACTGCCAGGCTAATCACAGCCATGTGCCCCAGGACACATGTTGCAGGCACCAAATGGTTAGGACAAAAAATTCCAATTTGCTAAAAATAGCATTTTCAGAATTGTGACTTGGAAGCCGACTTTATCATTAAAAAGGATTCTGAATTACAATTCATTGGAGTCCAAACTTGATATTCCTATTTATTCTGAAACAAACATTAGCACTTATTAAATGCAATAAGGTAACTCAATGTTATACAATGGGAGAGATAGTCCTTGCAGTAGTGAAAAAGTAATTTAGGAGTTTTTCACTACCAGCACAGCTAAAACATAAATACACATTCCCTATATTTTAAACACAATGCACTCTGTCCAGTGGGCCTACCCTAGAGATGACATATATTTTAACCCCTTCTGTGCCACAGACATAACAGTTATGTATTCATTACATCCTGGCACTGACCCACGGGGAACGCTAGCACGCCCCATGAGAGCCACCCACTCACATCCCCCCAGCAGGGATGGCAGCGGAAGTGCTTCCGTTGCGACCCCCAACAACCCCTCCAGTGGCATGTGAAGATGTCAGCGCATACCACCATGTGCTGAGGTCATCAGAGGTCGCCCATGACAAGCTGGAAGCCACGCTTCCAGCATGTCCTCGGAGAAACTGCTGAGTTTCTCCTTGCAAAAAGGGAAGAGGGAGGTCAGAGAGGCATCTAAGGAAAAATGTCTCTTTGAGCATTCCTGCTGCACGAATGCATAGTGATCTTGCAGCAGGAATGTCCTGTGGACACCAGGGAGTTTTTTTTTTATTTCACATAAGAGGAGCAGCCCCTTAAGCAGGAGTCACTCCCCATCGGGGCATATTAGCGGAGGCTATTTCTGCTCCCCTTGGGGGAAGATCAGCCTATTGTAATCTGGCTTCTCTGCCCCCAAAGGTGGCAGAAACCACCAACCACCAGGGATTGCTGTGTGTGTTTTGTTTGGGGGGGCCCGTTGGGCAAGGGTCACTCCCCATGGGGGCATATTACTTTAGACTATTTCTGCCCCCCTTGGGGGCAGATAAGCCTATTTTTATTAAAACCACTATGCACCAGGGATTGTTGTGTGTGTGTTTTGTTTGGGCTGGCAGCCCCTTGGGCAAGGGTCGCTCCCCATTGAGGCACATTACTGATTGCCATATCTGCCCCCTTTGGGGGCAGAGCAGCCTATTTTTATTAGGCCCATCTACCCCAGCGGGAGTAGAAACCACTTAGGCACCAGGGATTGTTGTGTGTTTTGTTTTGAGTGGTGGCCCCTTAGGCAATCGTCGCTCCCCATGGAGGCACATTAAATGTTGGCCAATTCTGCCGCCCTTGGGGGAAGATCAGCCTATTTTTATTAGGCCCTTAAACCAATTAGGCAACAGGGATTGTTGTGCGTGTGTGTGTGTTTTGTTTGGTAGGGCGGTCCCTTAGCCAGAGTTGCTCTCCATGGGAACACATTACTGATGGCCATTTCTGTCCCCCCCTTGGGGTAGATTGGCCTATTTGTGTAAGACCTATCTGCCCCCAAGGGTGGACAGAAAGCCCACTAAACACCAGGGAAGATTTTTTTTTTTAAAAGAGGGTGGGTATGGCCATACACCCACCTCAAATAAATGGGGACAATGTTGTTCTGCCAACTGGGCAGCAGATGGGGTAATTACCCGCAATCCGCCCCCGGGGGGGGCAGAAAGCCCAGTACATGCCAAAGAAATTAAAAAACAAACGGAGGGGTTAGGGCTGCCAACCACTATAGGCATGGTTATGCCCTTCACCCCAACTGAAGGGGGTAACAGTCTTTCAGCTCCCCTGCACAAATTCAAGCATCTCATCCCAATGGCAAGCGAGAGGACATTTGCCTCTTTTGGGTTTTGATTTTATATATCGGCCAAGAGAGCTTGGCTAACTCCCTACATCGTCCCACTTGGAATTGAGAGCGGATACACTTTTTGGACTTTGGCACGCAGCCACCTAGAACAACCTACTAGATCTAGACACATCTGAAAACTAAACATCTGGGTAAGTCCAGGGCGGTGTGCTTCACATGCACCCCACACCATTTGCTTACGCTCAATGCCCTGCAAACCTCCAACTTTGATTGAAATCACGCATTTTCCCTAAATTTTTGTGATGGAACCTTCTGGAATCCGATAAAGATTCTGCCCCACTTGTCAGCCTAAAAACGTTTGGAAAAAAACTGTTCTTTTGGACCCGCTTTGGTTCCCCCTCAATTTCTACATGTTTTTGGCCCTTCCCTGTCACAGGCACTTGACCCACCTACACAAGTGAGGTATCATTTTTATCAGGAGATAAAAACGCTGGGTGGTAGGAAATGTGTGCTGGTGCAGTTATCCAACACCGAAATGTGAGTTAAATATGACTTTTTAGCTAAATTTGAGGTTTGCAGGAGATTCTGGGTAAGATAAATCTGGGGGAATCCACACAAGTCACACCGCCTTGGACTCCCTCTGATGTCTAGTTTTCAGAAATGCCTGGGTTTGGTATTTTTCCCTAGGTGCCGGCCGAGCTACAGGACTAAATCCACAGCTAGGCACTTTGCAAAAAAAACATTGATGTTCAATGAAAAAATGTGATGAGTCCACACTGTGTTTTGGGCCATTTCCTGTTGCGGGCACTAGGCCTACCCATACAAGTGAGGAACCATTTTTACTGAGAGTCTTGGGGGAATGCTGGGTGGAAGGAAGCTTGTGGCTCCTCTCAGATTCCAGAACTTTGGAGCACCTATAACGAGCTGGGGTCAATGTTGTGGTGAGTTTCCTGCTGCCTCAGCGGGAAACTCTTAGTAGGGCCAGCAGGCGGAAGACCGGGCTGGCAGTCTTCCCTCCTAAAGAGTGTGGCGGGCGGCCTCCGCAGCCCGCCAAACTCTTAATGAGGCCCCTATTGTAATCAAGGGAATTCAAAACTCAGTTTGCGAATATAAGGTAATCTTGTATGCTGAGGATATACTGAATGCTGATGATAATTAGTGAATCCAATTTGGTATCTACCTTGTTGGAACTTACCTCACAATTCTCCTGAGTTGCAGGATGCAAAATCAATTGTCAAAAGGCAAGGCAATGCCAATGACTCCTAGCATAATAAAATAAATAATGTAACCTTTCAAGTAGATCCCACACAAACTGAACTGTCTCACACCTCTGATTAGTTGAGATCTTGAAACTCCCTGTGACAACCACATATAGCGGCTAGAGGCTGTCCCACATGGGAATGTACCATAAAGCCCGTCATATATTCCGTGTTTCCTAATATCTGAATTCAAGTTTAGAAATTCCAGATTTGGTATATTTTTAACAACGCCCTCAAAGTGAACGCCAAGTCTTCTATTCACACATGAAACATTCAAAATACCCTAATAATGGAATACTGAAGTAAATGTACAACACAAGGTCATCGCCCTGAGAATACTGGTGTGCCTAACTGGCATAATGCGGGGTTAATAACTGATGGAAATCCATTTTATTGGCAGGAATGGGACCCTAGAGTATCAGACTTTCAATCACATCCTTACAGAGAACTGTCTGAAATCCTTTGCAGCCCTTTGCAGTAGAATTTCAACTGGACAAGGGACAGTTTTGAAAGTATCTACAGCTGAGATATTGTCTGATATGCACACTGGAAAACATGCTGTCCAACTTTGAAAAATCTCCAGTACATAATTACTTAGTGAGATGGGGAAAATATAAGGTCCATACATACCATTCATGGCTTATATACAACTATGACAACAGAAGCGTACTCGTGGCCCAGAGAACAATTTTTAAAACACAAATGGCAGATGAGAATTCAGAAAATGTACACGGATAAAGAATGAACGGAGTTACTGCAGGCGCAAAATAGGGAATTGCGTGAAGTGTGTCTGAAGTTTAGCTTGCTAATATTGAATGTATGTCGGAACAACGCATGCTGGAACAACGCATGCCTGAACAACGAGGTCAGAACAACAACCGCGTTGTTACCACTAATGCCTTTACCACGAATGCCTTAACAACAATTTTTCGTTGTAAAGGCATTCCTGGCAAAGGCATTAGTGATAGGAATGCATGGTTCCAGCATGCGTCCCCCCTGGCCGCCCAGCCCCACCCCTAAAAATTACTGCGACTCCCTCCCCTAAAACCATGCCAACCCCCCACCCTTGCCCCTAAAACTACCCTAACCCCCCACCTCGTCCCTAAAATTACCTTGACCCCCACCCTGCCCCTAAAACAACCCCAACCCCCACCCCATGCCTGAAACCTAAAGTACCCCAACCACCACCCCTTAAACCTAAAACCACCCCACCCCTAAAACTACCCCGAGACCCCCACCCGGCCCCTAAAACCTAAACCCCCCACCCCACCCCTAAAATTACCTGACCCCACAACCCACTCCTAAAACCTAAAACCACCCCAAACCCCACCCCATCCCTAAAACCTAAACTACCCCAACACCCACCCCTAAAACCTAAAACCACCCCAACAACCCCGCCCCTAAAACTACCCCTAGCCCCCCAACCCGCCTCTAAAACCTAAAAACCCCCAGCCCCCTACCCCACCCCAAAATTACCCGATACCCCAAACCACCCTTCAAACCTGAAACCACCCCACCCCTAAAATTGCGGTGTTCCGCTTTCGTTGTCCACGACTTCATTGTTACGGAGTCGGCGTTCAGGGTGTTTCCCACTAATATTATCATTCTTACTTATAATAATATATAGAGATCAAATATTTATAGTGTCTTTATTCATGAGTAGGGACTAGATACTATATCGAGTATGCCATTAGACGTATTTGAAAATGTCATTTTTTACTTACTGAAACCTGAATACAAATATTCAAAACGAAACAAGAGATAAAGCCAGTGATGGACTCCACGACACTCCATGCAGACATTCCAGCATTTGGTACCAACTCATGCAAACATATTGTATGAGTTTAATTTCCCCGTTGAACTGCATCAAAGTGGGTGGTGTTTTAAGCATAGTAAGCTGATGAAAAAGCATTTTTTTTCTTTTGAAGTTGTGAGTCTTCCTCCTAACCAGGGAGCGTTGCCTTGCATGTAAAGCTGTGTCTGGCATCTTCCACTAGCTGCCCATTTGGGTTTGTGAGGCCACAAGGCTACAGACTTTGGGCTTGAGTTAGAGTTTGCCAGACAGGTTACTATTTCACAAATGTGGCGGATATCTCGTCCAGTTCATCACAAGTGCATTATACCCGGCAGCACTTCCAGTAAGGTGGACGGGCTATCCGTCACATTTGTGGTGGAGTAGCTGTTTCCAGAATTACATTCTCAGTGTTGTACCTGTAACCTATATGTGGGAGAGAAGTACATCGATGGTGCGGAACATGTACTAGGTGTTGGTGAATCCTGCACTCCGGCCTGTGATGCACCCCTGCATTGTGTTTAGTGGGGGAAATAGACATTGCTGTTGCCTGTGCCCTGTGAGCAGGAACAGGCTTCACTCCAGCTATTTGGACAACATCTGGATTGTTTGCTTGAGGGACTGCGCTTCTGTGGTCTTTGCTCGACCATTTGTGTGAGTCTGAAGGAAAGTAGCTCTCCTTGCGCCAATGTGTGGATTGAGTGTCAACTTGTCTTACCCATAGGGAACAATTTACCTTAATCCTCTTCTGTAATACAGTTTGAGATGAAGTAACAAATAGCATATCGTTCTGAAACTGGCAAAAGATAGAGCAGCTGGGTTACTTTTGTGATGTAGAACAAGATAAAGTAGGGTAAGGTAATAAGTACTCTCCTTTACCACCTTGAGTGCCCATGTGGTTCAGCATCCCTGTCCCACACCTTTTGTCCAATATTTGTTCTGAGTTTGTTCAAACATTAGATATGCACATTAGTGTCTCATGTCCACGATGTATATACACGTCACAAGAGCATGCAGACTACCGATTTATACACACATGCACATTTAAGGGGTGTCTATGGACTAATCTAAAACTGAATAAAGTGTTCAAATGAATTCCTTTTTGTAATACTAAACTAGAGAGGAAAATAATATGTTTCTCTCCAACAGGCAATCCTTAGTAATCTGTAATTCAATAAAGAGTAAAGTAATCAAAGTAACTTCAATGTGAAATATAATCCAGGGAAAAGTAATGAAGTCGCAAAGTAATAAAATCATTTGTTTTGTGTAATCCAATGTTAAATTTGGCAATCAAAGTAACCTAATGTTATATATAAAACGTTAAAGGGATTAGCCCAGTTTCCTTATGCAAGTACATGTTGAAATGTTTTGAAAGGTCAAGCAACTAGTACAATTTTCTTCTTTCCTTCTTTCATCTAGTGCAAGCTAAATAGCCAGAGCAATGTTCTTCTGTAATCTAATATAGGATGACTAGTAAGATTAATACTGTAATCTAACATACGGCGAAGGAAGCAGAGGATTTTAATCCAATGCAGAGTAGCAATCAAATCAATTGAGTGTGTTACAGTGTAGGCCAATGTAATTAAAATAATCCTTGTTGCTAGCATTCTCTTCAGTCAAATAATTTAATTTAATTTATTTATTAATGTATTAATGGTGCGGTACTTGGGAGGGATAGTTGGAAAGTCACAGAGAACCTTTTTCACACTGGGTGAATATAAACCCCTGCACTCCTAATGTAGGCTGCCCACGAAGGACGCATTGTCATTGTAGTCCCATCTATCCAGTATCTAATGTGGGGACTTTTTCCATGGAATGTGGCAGATTTGGTAAAAAAAATTAGAAACCTGTATTGACAAAAAATAATAAGGCGCTATGTTTTACTATTACTTCAAAAGACCTGGGCTAGAGACCCAGTATTTTTGGATGGTTATCAGTCCTTTTTCCACTTGCCATCCCATACAATAGAGGTAGAACAAAAGGTGATTTGGTGGTTTTTGTCCACCCATTTACAGCGTAACCACTGTAAACCTTTATGGTCAAACCTAGATTACACTTTGCATCAGCTTTTGTATTTATGTCTTGGGCACCGAAGTTACATTATGCTTATCAATTTTTATTACAACGTATTTGAACCTTGCTCTACAGATGTCATAGAGGCGTCAGCTAATGACATGGATAATGTTATTGTTTAAAAAAAGATTTGCATGGTTCGCATACTATGAGCTGGAGATTTTAATACTCAGGTGTAGGAAGTTGGCTCTGTAAATACTATCTCAAAGTAAGAGATAGTGTGCACAGAGTCCAAGGGTTCCCCTTAGAGGTAAGATAGTGGCAAAATTAGATAATTCTAATGCACTATTTTGTGGTAGTGTGGTCGAGCAGTAGGCTTATCAGAGGGTAGTGTTAAGCATTTGTTGTACGCACACAGGCAATAAATGCAGAACACACACTCGAAGACTTAACTCCAAGCCATTAGATTTTATATAGAAAAATTTATTTTCCTAATTTATTTTTAGAACCACAAGTTCAAGATTTGAAGTAAATACATAAAATGCAAGGTACCCCATATTTGTAAGTTAGGAACTTTGAATTAGAGCAATAACATATACAGTTTTTGTTAAAATGGCAATAAGCTGTTTTAAAAGTGGACACTGCAAAAATCAACAGTTCCTGGGAGAGGTAAGTATTGGTTAGATTGTGAGGTAAATAAGACACTTACAAGTCTCAGTTCCTGGGCATAGGCATCCCACCGTTGAGGGTTCAAGGCAACCCCAAAGTTACCACACCAGCAGCTCAGGGCCGGTCAGGTGCAGAGGTCAAAGATGTGCCCAAAACAAATAGGCGCCTGTGGAGAACAGGGGTGCTACGGTTCCAGTCTGCCAGCAGGTAAGTACCCGCGTCCTCGGGGGGCAGACCAGGTTTTTTTTTAGAGCACTGGGGGGGACACAAGTAGGCACACAAACACACCCTCAGCAGCACAGGGGCGGCCGGGTGCAGTGTGCAAAGCAGGGGTCGGGTTTTGTATTGGTTTCAATGGAGGGGCCCAGGGGTCACTCTACCGGTGCAGGCAGGGCAAAGGGGGGCTTCTTGAGCCAGCCACCACCTGGGCTAGGCAGAAGGTCGCCTGGGTGTCACTCCTGCACTGAAGTTCGGTTCCTTCTCGTCCTGGGGGCTGCGAGTCCCTTGTTACAGGCAGTCGCGGTCAGGGGGAGCCTCTGGATTCTCTCTGCAGGCGTCGCTGTGGGAGTCCAGGGGTGGTCGCCTCGGGCTACTCACAGGGTCGCAGTTGCCGGGGAGTCCTGCCTGTGGTGTTGGTTATCTGGATATCAAGCCGGGGGGGACGGGTGCAGAGTGTGAAGTCTCACGCTTCCGACAGGAAGAGTGAGGTCTTTAAAGCTGAAGAAAAGTTGCAAGTTTGTTGCAGGTTGTTGAGCAGAGCCGCTGCTCACGGGAATTTCTTGGTCCTGGGGGTCAGGGCAGTCCTCTGAGGCTTCAGAGGTCGCTGGTCCCTGTTGGATGCGTCACTGGTTGCAGGTTTTTGAGTCAAGAGACAGGCCAGTAGGGCTGGGGACAAAACAGTTGTCGTCGTCCATCGTCTCTGCAGGCTTGTAGGTCAGCAGTTCTTCTTTGTAGTTCAGGTTGCAGGAATCTGAATTCCTGGGTTCTGGGGTGCCCCTAAATACAAAATTTAGGGGTGTGTTTAGGTCTGGGAGGGCAGAAGCCAATGGATACTGTCCTGGAGGGTAGCTACACCCTCTTTGTGCCTCCTCCCTGTGGGGAGGGGGGGACACATCCCTAATGTTATTGGGGAATCCTCCAAAACTAAGATGGAGAGTTTAGGGGCTGTCCTGACTGGTGGGTGACTCCTCCTTATTTTTCTAATTATCTTCTCCAGCCTTGCCGCCAAAAGTGGGGGCAGTGGCGGGAGGGGCGGGCATCTCCACTAGCCGGGATGCCCTGTGGAGCTGTAACAAAAGGGGTGAGCCTTTGAAGCTCACCACCAGGTGTTACAGTTCCTGCAGGGGGAGGTGTGAAGCACCTCCACCCAGTACAGGCTTTGTTCCTGGCCACAAAGTGACAAAGGCACTCTCCCCATGAGGTCAGCAACGCGTCTGGTTGTGGTAGGCTGGCAGAAACTGGTCAGCCCCACACTAGAAGTCAGATTGGTATTCAGGGGGCATATCTAAGATACCCTCTAGGTGCATGTTACAATAAATTCCACACTCGCATCAGTGTGCATTTATAGTGCTGAGAAGTTTGATACCAAACTTCCCAGATTTCAGTGTAGCCATTATGGAACTGTGGAGTTCGTGCCTGACAAACTCCCAGACCATGTACTCTTATGGCTACCCTGCACTTACAATGTCTAAGGTTTTGCTTATACACTGTAGGGGCATAGTGCTCATGCACATATGCCCTCCCCTGTGGTACAGTGCACCCTGCCTTAGGGCTGTAAGGCCTGCTAGAGGGGTGACTTATCTATGCCACAGGCAGTGTGAGGTTGGCATGGCACTCTGAGGGGAGTGCCATGTTGACTTAGTCATTTTCTCCCCACCAGCACACACAAGCTGTGAGGCAGTGTGCATGTGCTGAGTGAGGGGTCCCCAGGGTGGCATAAGACATGCTGCAGCCCTTATAGACCTTCCCTGGCATAAGGGCCCTTGGTACCATGGGTACCAGTTACAAGGGACTTATCTGAGTGCCAGGGCTGTGCCAATTGTGGAAGCAAAGGTACAGTTTAGGGAAAGAACATTGGTGCTGGGGCCTGGTTAGCAGGGTCCTAGCACACTTTCAATCATAACTTAGCATCAGCAAAGGCAAAACGTCAGGGGGTAACCATGCCAAGGAGGCATTTCCTTACACAACCCCCCCCAAACAAAAGAGGATGAGACTAACCTATCCCAAGAGAGTCTTCGTTTTCTAAGTGAAAGAACCTGGAAAGGCCATCAGCATTGACATGGGCAGTCCCAGGTCTGTGTTCTACTACAAAGTCCATTTCTTGTAGGGATATGGACCACCTCAACAGTTTAGGGTTTTCTCCTTTCATTTGCATTAGCCATCTGAGAGGTCTGTGGTCAGTTTGAACTATGAAGTCAGTACCAACAAGGTATGGTCTCAACTTCTTCAGGGAGCAGACCACAGCAAAGGCCTCCCTCTCAATGGCACTCCAACGCTGCTCCCTGGGAGTAACCTCCTGCTAATAAAAGCAACAGGCTGGTCAAGGCCATCATCATTTGTTTGGGACAGGACTGCTCCTAACCCATGTTCAGAGGCATCTGTCTGCACAACGAACTGCTTAGAGTAATCTGGAGCTTTCAAAACTGGTGCTGTACACATTGCTTCCTTCAGAGTGTCAAAGGCCTTTTGACAGTCCACGGTCCAGTTCACTTTCTTGGGCATTTTCTTGGAGGTAAGTTCTGTGAGGGGTGTCACTAATGATCCATAACCCTTCACAAACCTCCTATAGTACCCAGTCAAGCCAAGAAATGCCCTGACTTGAGTCTGGGATTTTGGAGCTACCCAGTCCAGAATAGTCTTGATCTTGGGTTGGAGTGGCTGAACTTGGCCTCCTCCTACAAGGTGACCCAAGTAAACCACAGTACCCTACCCTATCTGAGATTTAGATGCCTTGATAGAGAGGCCTGCTGCTTGCAGGGCCTGCAGAACCTTCCTCAGGTGGGCCAGGTGATCCTGCCAGTTGGAGCTAAAGACAGCAATATCATCAAGATAAGCTGCACTAAAGGACTCCAAGCCAGCATGGACTTGATTCACCAACCTTTGGAAGGCGGCAGGGGCATTCTTTAAGTCAAAGGGCATCACAGTAAACTGGTAGTGCCCATCAGGTATAAAGAATACTGTTTTCTCTTTTGCACCTGGTGCCATTCTTATTTGCCAGTACCCTGCTGTCAAGTCAAAGGTACTTAAATATTTGGCAGCATCCAATTTGTCTATTGGCTCATCTGCCCTTGGAGAAGGGTGAGCATCTGTCTTGGTGACAGAGTTAAGCCCTCTGTAGTCCACACAAAACCTAATCTTTCTCTTGCCATCTTTTGAGTGAGGTTTGGGGAGCAAGACCACTGGGCTAGCCCAGGGACTGTCAGAGTGCTCAATAACTCCCAACTACAGCATCCTGTGGACTTCCACTTTGATGCTTTCTTTAACTTAATCAGACTGTCTAAATATTTTCTTTTTGAAAGGCATGCTATCTCCTGTGTCCACATCATGGGT
This sequence comes from Pleurodeles waltl, assembly GCF_031143425.1. Taxonomy (NCBI): domain Eukaryota; kingdom Metazoa; phylum Chordata; class Amphibia; order Caudata; family Salamandridae; genus Pleurodeles; species Pleurodeles waltl. The sequence continues at coordinate 131,975,394 of NC_090444.1, forward strand.
ACACAGGTGTGTCTGACCAGGGTTTAAAGAAAAGAGCTCAGAAAACTGCTGGAGGACTTGCCTGCCGTCAGCCTGCTGTTGGCCAGAGGTGGTGTCTGAATAGATCACTCCATCTACTGGTGCCATCCTTAGGGTCAGTGGAGAGGAGATCAGGGAGAGGTTCACTCTCTGCTTCCTGGTCCTCATCTGTAACCATCAACATGTTTACATCTGCCCTATCATGGAAGAGTTTGAGGCGATTAACATGGATCACCCTCTTGGGGGTCCTGCTAGTGCCTAGGTTCACCAGGTAGGTGACTTGACTCTTCTTTTCTAGCACTGGGTAAGGGCCATTCCATTTGTCCTGAAGTGCCCTTGGAGCCACAGGCTCCAGAACGCAGACTTTCTGTCCTGGCTGAAACTCAACCATAGCAGCCTTTTGGTCATACCACATCTTCTGGAGTTGTTGGCTGGCCTCAAGGTTTTTGCTTGCCTTTTCCATGTACTCTGCCATCCTTGAACGTAGGCCTAGTACATAGTCCACCACATCTTGTATAGGCTCATGGAGAGGTCTCTCCCAGCCTTCTTTTACAAAAGCTAGTGGTCCCCTAACAGGATGGCCACACAGAAGTTCAAATGGGGAAAACCCTACTCCCTTCTGAGGCACCTCTCTGTAGGCGAAAAGCAGGCATGGCAAGAGGACATCCCATCTCCTTTTGAGTTTTTCAGGGAGCCCCATGATAATGCCCTTCAATGTCTTGTTGAATCTCTGAACAAGGCCATATGTTTGTGGATGGTATGGTGTGGTGAATTTGTAAGTCACCCCACACTCATCCACATATGTTTTAGGTAAGCTGACATGAAGTTGGTACCTCTGTCAGAAACCACCTCCTTAGGAAATCCCACTCTGGTAAAAATACCAATGAGTGCTTTGGCTACTGCAGGGGCAGTAGTGGACCTAAGGGGAATTGCTTCAGTGTACCTAGTAGCATGATCCACTACTACTAGGATATACTGATTCCCTGATGCTGTGGGAGGTTCAAGTGGCCCCACTATATCCACTCCCACTCTTTCAAAGGGGACCCCCACCACTGGAAGTGGAATGAGGGGGCGTTTGGATGGCCAGCTGTCTTACCACTGGCTTGACAGGTGACACAGGAGGTGCAAAACTCCTTAACCTTCTGGGACACATTGGGCCAATAGAAATGGTTGACTAACCTCTCCCATGTCTTGGTTTGCCCCAAATGCCCAGCAGGGGGAATGTCATGGGCTAAGGTCAGAATGAACTCCCTAAACTCCTGAGGCACTACCACTCTCCTAGTGGCAACAGGTTTGGGATCTCTTGCCTCAGTGTAAAGGAGTCCATCTTCTCAATAGACCCAGTGTGTTCCACTGACATTTCCTTTCCTTTTTCTTGCTCAGCTGCCTGCTGTCTTAGGCCTTCAAGAGAGGGACAAGTTTCTTGCCCCTTACACAGCTGTTCCCTTGAGCTTCCAGCTGGGCCCAAAAGCTCAACCTGGTAAGGTCCCAGCTCCATGGACTCAGTTCCCTCAGAGGATAGAACATCATCCTGGGAAGAGAGGTTCTTCTTCTTGTGCTGTGTTGAAGCTGGTTCCCCAGTCTTCTTTCCTTTTCTCTTGGAAGGTTGGGCCATTATTCCAGACTCCAACACTTCTTTTTCACCCTGAGCCCTGCACTGTGCCCTTGTCTTGACACACACCAGTTCAGGGATACCCAGCATGGCTGCATGGGTTTTGAGTTCTACCCCAGCCCATGCTGAGGACTGCAGATCATTTCCAAGCAGAAGAGACTACCACATGTTTCAGGCCAGTGACCCCTCCCCATTCTAAAGTTACCATAGCCATGGACTTTAGTCTGATGGTCAGCATTGGTGACTGGATATGTCTGTCCAGCCAGGTATTGTCCAGGGGGAAACCAGTTTGTCTGTCACCATAGTGACACTGGCACCTGTATCCCTCAGGGCTTCTGCTCTAGTCCCATTAATTAAGAGCTGCTGCCTGTATTTTTGCATGTTAGGCGGCCAGGCAAGTGTGGCTAGGTCCACCCCACCCTCTGAGACTAATGTAGCTTCAGTGTGAACCCTGATTTGATCTGGGCACACTGTTGATCCCACCTGGAGACTAGCTATTTCAGTGCTAACTGGAGTAGTAGTTGTGGGACTTTTCTTGGGACGGGCCTTGTCTCCAGTTTGGACCACTTGGTGATATCATCACCATCTTTATATTTTGTTACAATCCCCTTGGGGATTTTTAGCATGTCAGTATTCTCTCTGACCCTATTTATGTTGCTGCCACCATTGATGGGAGCTAAACCCATCTCTTGTCTTTCCCTCTCTATGGCTAGGAGCTGTCTCTCCAAAGTCAATCTTTTGGCCATCCTGGATAACAGGAGGTCATCTTCATTCAGTCTGCCCTCAATGCTTCCAGAGTTACTGGTCTCCCCTGTGGAAGAACTAGTATCTCTGACTATCACTTGTGGAGTCAGGGTTTGAGGGACCTGGTCTCCCTAATCAGGACAGGAGGGAGGGAATCATCCTCCTGTTCACTAATGTCTTCCTATGTAGGGTTATCCACAGAGGGGTGGTCCTTTGCAAACTCTGCCAAAAGCTCCTGGAGATTGACTTTGGTAGGGTTGGACCCAGTTTTTATATTTTTAGCTTACAGAGAGACCTTAGCTCTGACATCCATAGATGCAGGTAAGGGGGTAGGTTGAGTTCCACCACCATCTCATCTGTGCTAGACATTATTTTTCTAAAAGTTGGGATAACATTTTAAGACTCTAAAAACTACTTCTAGAACTTAAATCCAAACTTTAACAAACTTTTAAACTCTAAAAAAAAGCTAACAGGGACTTACACAAGGCCCTAGCAGGACTTTAAAAAAAATAGAAAAATAGCTCAAATTTCAAAAATCAGTTTCTAATGGCAATTGTTGGAATTTAGTCGTGTGATTAGGTATTGGTTGAGTAGTCCAGCAAATGCAAAGTCTTAGACCCCACTGCTGATCCACCAATGTAGGAAGTTGGCTGTGTATATACTATCTCAAAGTAAGAGATAGTGTGCACAGAGTCCAAGGGTTCCCCTTAGAGGTAAGAGAGTGGCAAAATGAGATAATTCTAATGCTCTATTTTGTGGTAGTGTGGTCTAGCAGTAGGCTTACCAGAGGGTAGTGTTAAGCATTTGTTGCACACACACAGGCAATACATGAGGAACACACACCCAAAGACTTAACTCCAGGCCAATAGATTTTATATAGAAAAATATATTTTCTTAATTTATTTTTAGAACCACAAGTTCAAGATTTGAAGCAAATACATAAAATGCAAGGTACTCCACATAGGTAAGTTAGGAACTTTGAATTAAAACAATAACATATACAGTTTTTGTTACAATGTCAATAAGCTATTTTAAAAGTAGACAGTGCACAAATCAACAGTTCCTGGGGGAGGTAAGTATTGGTTAGATTGTGAGGTAAATAAGACACTTACAAGTCTCAGTTCCTGTGCATAGGCAGCCCACCGTGGAGGGTTCAAGGCAACCCCAAAGTTACCACACCAGCAGCTCAGGGCCAGTCAGGTGCAGAGGTCAAAGAGGTGCCCAAAACACATAGGCACCTATGGAGAACAGGGGTGCTCCGGTTCCAGTCTGCCAGCAGGTAAGTACCTGTGTCCTCAGGGGGCAGACCAGGGGGGTTTTGTAGAGCACTGGGGGGGACACAAGTAGGCACACAAAACACACCCTCAGCAGCACAGGGGCGGCCGGATGCAGTGTGCAAAGCAGGGGTCGGGTTTTGTATTGGTTTCAATGGAGGGGCCCGGGGGTCACTCTAGCGGTGCAGGCAGGGCACATGGGGGCTTCTTGGGCCAGCCACCACCTGGGCTAGGCAGAGGGTCACCTGGGGGTCACTCCTGCACTGAAGTTCAGTTCCTTCTGGTCCTGGGGGCTGCGGGTGCAGTGCTTGGTCCAGGCTTCGGGTCCCTTGTAACAGGCAGTCGCGGTCAGGGGGAGCCTCTGGATTCTCTCTGCAGGTGTCGCTGTGGGGGCCCAGGGGGGTCGTCTCAGGCTACTCACGGGGTCGCAGTTGCCGGGTAGTCCTCCCTGTGGTGTTGGTTCTCTGGATCTCGAGCCGGGGGCGTCTGGTGCAGAGTGTGCAGTCTCACGCTTCCGACGGGAAGAGTGAGGTCTTTTAAGTTGTAGAAAAGTTGCAAGTTTGTTGCATGTTGTTGAGCAGAGCCGCTGCTCACGCGAGTTTCTTGGTCCTGGGAGTCAGGGCAGTCCTCTGCGGCTTCAGAGGTCGCTGGTCCCTGTTGGATGCATCGCTGCTTGCAGGTTTTCGAGTCAGGAGACAAGCCGGTACGGCTGGGGCCAAAGCAGCTGTCGTTGTCCGTCGTCTCTGCAGGCTTGTAGGTCAGCAGTCTTTCTTTGTAGTTCAGGTTGCAGGAATCTGATTTCCTGGGTTCGGGTGTGCCCCTAAATACTAAATTTAGGGGTGTGTTTAGGTCCGGGAGGGCAGTGGCTACAGTCCTGGAGGGTGGCTACACCCTCTTTGTGCCTCCTCCCTGTGGGGAGGGGAGCACATCCCTAATCCTATTGGGGGAATCCTTCAAAACTAAGATGGAGGATTTCTAAAGGCCGGGGTCACCTCAGCTCAGGGTACCTTAGGGGCTGTCCTGACTGGTGGGTGACTCCTCCTTGTTTTTCTAATTATCTCCTCCAGCCTTGCCACCAAAAGTGGGGGCAGTGGCCGGAGGGATGGGCTTCTCCACTAGCCGGGATGCCCTGTGGCTCTGTAACAAAAGGGGTGAGCCTTTGAGGCTCACCGCCAGGTGTTACAGTTCCTGCAGGGGGAGGTGTGAAGCACCTCCACCCAGTACAGGCTTTGTTCCTAGCCACAGAGTGACAAAGGCACTCTCCCCATGTGGTCAGCAACTCGTCTGGTTGTGGCAGGCTGGCAGAAACTGGTCAGCCCCACACTAGAAGTCCGATTGGTATTCAGGGGGCATCGCTAAGATGCCCTCTGGGTGCATGTTACAATGAATTCCACACTGGTATCAGTGTGCATTTATTGTGCTGAGAAGTTTGATACTAAACTTCCCAGATTTCAGTGTATCCATTATGGAACTGTGGAGTTCATGTTTGACAAACTCCCAGACCATATACTGTTATGGCTACCCTGCACTTACAATGTCTAAGGTTTGGCTTAGACACTGTAAGGGCATAGTGCTCATGCACATATGCCCTCACCTGTGGTATAGTGCACCCTGCCTTAGCGCTGTAAGTCCTGCTACAGGGGTGACTTATCAATGCCACAGGCAGTGTGAGGTTGGCATGATACTCTGAGGGGAGTGCCATGTCGACTTAGTCATTTTCTCCCCACCAGCACACACAAGCTGTGAGGCAGTGTGCATGTGCTGAGTGAGGGGTCCCCAGGGTGGCATAAGACATGCTGCAGCCCTTAGAGACCTTCCCTGGCATCAGGGCCCTTGGTACCAGGGGTACCAGTTACAAGGGTCTTATCTGAGTGCCAGGGCTGTGCCAATTGTGGAAGCAAAGGTACAGTTTAGGGAAAGAACACTGGTGCTGGGGCCTGGTTAGCGGGGTCCCAGCACACTTTCAATCACAACTTAGCATCAGCAAAGGCAAAAAGTTCGGGGGTAACCATGCCAAGGAGGCATTTCCTTACATCAGGTATGTAAAACTAATAGCTGCGATGTTTTGTGGTTCTGATGATAGAAGGGGAACCAATAACATGCACTTTGATCCTCATCCCCATGAAGATTCGGTCAATACTTTAATGTTAAAACACAATCAGTGACATGTAGTAAATCCACTAGATCCATTAGTAAATGGTCAACCCACATATATAGGTGGGAGTCACCAATATGTTCTAGATTTTATCCTGCTGTCATCTAACTTATTGTGTTTTATTAAATATTATGAGGTGTTACCTAAGTCATACTTCGCTCTGCCGACCTTGCCCTCGCCACTGTCCCACGAATCCACAGAATGACCGCCGGGGGAAGATTGTTCTCCCACCTTGCCGCCAAGATGTGGAACACTCTTCCTAACCACCTTTGTCAAACACAGGACCTACGTACCTCCAGGAGACATCTCAATACATGGCTGTCGAGCAGAAGCAGCCCCCCACCCCTCGCAGCACCTTGCGACCCTCATGAGTGAGTAATGCGCTTTACAAATACTCTGATTGATTGATCATTACCCTGTGATGGCTATACTAAATTTGGGTGATGGAATTTCAGCCCCCCTAAAACTGATAGCGGTCTAGGTTAAGAATAAAGGGGTAATGAGGAAATGGGCTAATATCGATCAATCCACTGCGATACCCACAATATTTGATCACACAACAGGCAGCTCAAGACAGAATACACAAATGGTTTGATCAATCGTGCACACAAGCCCACTCAAGAGGCTTTAACAAGAGAATCATGCTCATTGTTAGAGTTACAGGCATGTAGAAAAGCATATAAGCATCCTTTGGCTGCAAGAAAGAAGGCCTTTAAGGAGGAAGTATGGGAGGCCTTGTTGTTAGTGAGTGAGGGCAAAGATCTGCAGAGTTTCTGGAAGGTGATAAATGCTTACTATTTTTCTGATGATTATCCACCCAAAAAAGAGACTCCCCCTTCCACCTAAAATGTGTCAGCCATGTTAAGGCTGTATATGCTTTCAATTTGTTGAGTGAAAAGAAAAGCTCTTTTATGGGTGATAGGAAGAAAGACAAAATAAGTCCTTTCCAGATCTCCAAGGTGGAACAGTGTCAAATGGTACTTTGCCACGTTCAGCTCTGCTGATGTTGCTGTGATATACTTGCATTCCAGGATTGACATAGGGGCATTACAAGATTTGAATAAGGCAGCTCTTTTGTAATCTGTGCCTGGTGTGAATGCAGTTTGGGGTTCTTATCTCTGAGTAAATAAATTATTTCGAACATCACCTTGTGTTGAGTGTATACAATAATACAACAATTTTGGCGATGGTTTGATATGTCATGTATCAGTTTCTGCTCAGAGATTTAGTAATCACCAAAAGTAACCCACTGTGATATTGGAGGAGCTATAAACTATACTGGAGGACTTATGAGACAGGCTCATAATGAGAACGGAGAGGAGATTGAAGCGGGCAGCTTACAACCACTTAGGCTGTGATCTACGCTGCAAGTCAACTACCTTGAATCATAGCTACTGACTACCTAAAGAAAGTGGCAGTAACTCTGCCAGTCTGGGAGTGAGAAGAAAGAGACACAATGGCTGCTGCGCAACACATTTAAACTATTTTTGGCATAATTTTTAGGGTTGAGCGCACAAACACTCTGTCCCTGTTGTAATCTCTATTTGGGCTTTTAACCACGCCCATGTCACGCCTGTCACTTTCATTGGTTTGTGGGCTTGCCTTTTAAAATCTGCTTGATTTCATTAGTGAAAGGCATGCATACGTCATACCTTTTCCGGTGTTTAGCCCTCCTCGAGCACACCGGCCACATACTGAAAACATACGATGCTCCATGCTTTCAGCCTGGTTTCTTCACTACTGTATCTTTTTATTTTCCACGCAGCTTGCTGGGTTTTACATAGCGCAATCACGCTTTTTTTTTGGTTTCAATTTCAGTGCTATTGCGCTGGGTTTTACATAGCGCGATCACGCTCGTTTTTTTCTTTCAATTTATGTGGCAAGAAAAGTCCAGTTAGGAGTTTACAGCACTAACAGCTCTAACTCGAGCAAATGCAAGACCCGTTGCATTGTAAACGCTTGTTGCTTGTGTAACAGGCTAGTGAACAGACATGTTTTAAATGAGTCCTAGGCACCCATCTGTGTGTGTGCACAGCTGGCAAGCATTGCAATGATTGCATTCTGAAGGAGCAAAAGGCTTTGCCTATGTATTTGTGCGCACCGCTGACATGCGTCCCACCGCTGTCACTTTTCCACCACGTGTGCAGCATCTCACTTGAGTGTAAATGAGCAGCAGCTGCTGCGCACAACGGCAATGAAAGGCAGAGGACTCTGGGGTCAGGTAACAGAAATGGCTGTTGTTAGACCTGACATCCTTGGCGTGGTCTCCCCTAACTTTTTGCCTCTGCTTTCCAGGTTGTTGCTGTGTGCTGGACTCTGTTTTTCTGTTTTTGTTACGCTGGGCACTTTACCACTGCTGACCAGTGCCAAAGTGCAAGTGCTTCTGTTGTCGGAACCAGACATATCCATAGCCATACCAGAAAACTACAAGATCACCAGAAGAGACTGAATCAACAGACCAGGAGGAGGAATCGCCATAGTCCACAAAAACACCATAAGAGTCTCCACCAACTCCCACCACACCATCAACTCCGCCGAGCACCTCCACTTCAAAATCCACATCAACGCCAACAACACAGTCAGAGGAACACTGGTCTACAGACCCCCTGGACACAGACCGCAGTTCTGTGACGACATCGCCAACGCGATCAGCTCCCAAGCCCTCGCCTCAACAGACTACATCCACCTCGGTGACCTAAACTTACACCTAGAAAATAACAACGATATCAACACCACCAACCTCATCGACAACCTTGCCAACTTCGGCCTCAAGCAACTCGTCACTACACCCACCCACTCTGCAGGCCACACACTCAACCCCATCTTCTCAGCCAGCAACCACGTCTCTTTCAGCCACACCACCGAACTCAGCTGGACAGACCACTGCTACATCCACTTCTACCAGAAACCAGTCACTCACCACCACCGCACACAACCCCCCGACGCAACTGGAGCAAAATATTAACGGATCAACTGATCTCCACTCTCACCCGGGCCCCACCCCCTGGGACCGCGGACCCCAACACAGCCACCACAAACCTGCATCGCTGGATAGAAGATTGCGCCAACACCCTCGCACCCCTCAAAAAAAACCAAACACCTCCCACAGAATCAAGGCCAGCTGGTTCACCCCAGAACGACAGGAATCCAAACGGATATGTCGCAGAATGGAAAAATCCTGGCACCTTGACCCTACCAACTCCAACCACATTGCTTTCAAGGATGCCCTATGCAAACATCACCAACTGATCCGCACCACCAAAAGGACCCACTTCAAAAACCGCATCGACGCCAACGCTCACAACAGTAAAGAGCTCTTCGGCATCGTCAATGAGCTATCCACCCCCAGGACCTGCTCCAACGAACCCACGCCATCACAGGAGTTCTGCAACTCACTGGCAGCCCACTTCTGTCAAAAGATAGAAGAAATCCACAATCGCTTCAAACCCCAGACCCACCAGCTGACTACAAACCCCCAAGAACCCAACACTCCAAGCAACACCCACCTCCTCCACACCTGGACCCCCGTCAACATAGAGTACACCGCCACCACCATGGCCTCCATCCACTCAAGATCACCATCGGACCCCTGCCCACACCATTTCTTCAATAAGGCAAACATCATCATCGCCCCCACCTCTGCAAAAACCATCAACAGCTCCTTCAAGTCAGCCATCTTCCCAGAAAGATGGAAGCACGCAGAAATCAATGCCCTGCTGAAGAAACCAAAGGCAGACCCAGACAACCCCAAGAACTACCGGCCGATCTCCCTCCTCCCCTTCGAAAAAATTGTAAACAGACAACTATCCGGGTTCCTGGAAGAAAGCAAGGTACTCAACACCTCCCAATCCGGATTCCTCAGAAACCACTGCACCAAGACTGCACTCATTGCTACCACAGATGACATTAGGACCATGCTCGACGAAGGAGAAACAGTAGCACTCATCCTACTGGACCTCTCCGCAGCCTTCGACACGGTATGTCATCACACTCTCCACACACGCCTCCACAATGCTGGAATCCGTGACAAGGCAGTCGACTGGATCTCGTCATTTCTCTCAGGCAGAACCCAGAGAGTCCGCCTCCCACCGTTCCTGTCAGAAGCCTCCAGAATCATCGGTGGCATTCCCCAAGGATCTTCGCTCAGCCCCACGCTCTTCAACGTTTACATGGCCCCCCTTGCCAACATCGCACGAACCCACCACATCAACATAGTTTCCTACGCAGACGACACTCAGCTCATCCTCTCCCTCACGAAAGACCCTACAACTGCAAAGAACAACCTCCACAACGGACTTCACGCCATCACCAGCTGGATGGAGTCAAGCCACCTCAAGTTAAACACAGACAAGACAGAAGTCCTCATCTTTGGCACCAACCCCTCAACTTGGAATGACTCCTGGGGGCCCACCTCCCTAGGAATCACGCACTCACCCACCACCCACGCACACAACCTAGGCTTCATCTTGGACTCCACACTCAGCATGACTCTGCAGGTCAATGCCATCTACTCTTCCTGCTACAACACTCTCCGCAAGCTCCGCAAAATCTTCAAGTGGATTCCCCTCGAAACCAGGAAAACTGTCACCCATGCCCTGGTCAGCAGCCGATTGGACTACGGAAATGCCCTATGTGCAGGGATAACAACCAAACTCCTAACAAAGCTGCAAAGAATCCGGAACGCATCCGCCCGCCTCATTCTGGACATCCCACGCCGCTACCACATTTCCCCCTGCCTCAGAGACCTTTACTGGCTACCAGTATCAAAGAGGATCACCTTCAAACTCCTCATCCACACACACAAGGCCCTCCACGACACAGGCCCAGCCTACTTCAACGACAGACTCACCTTCCACACCCCCACCCGCAATCTTTGCTCCGCCAGCCTCACCCTCGCCTCCATCCCCCGTATCCGCTGCACCACCGCCGGAGGAAGATCCTTCTCTCACCTAGCCGCCAAGACCTGGAACTCCCTACCGCTCTACCTTCGCCAGACCCAAGACCTCTTGACATTCAGGAAACGCCTCAAGACATGGCTTTACGACCAGTAGCTCCCTCCCCGCAGCGCCTTGAGACCCTAACAGGTGATTAGTACGCTCTATAAATTCTTGATTGATTGATTGATTGATTTAAATTGTATTTGTAATTGGCTTTTCCATAATTAGCATATCTGATTTACTAATAAGTCCCTAGTTTACTGCACTAGAGGTGCCTAGGGCCTGTAAATCAAATGCTACTAGTGGGCCTGCAACACTGATTGTGCCACCCACATGAGTAGCCCTGTAAAGATGGCTCAGACCTGCCACTGCAGTGCCTGTGTGTGCAGTTTTAAACTGCCAATTCTACCTGGCAAGTGCACCCACTTGCCAAGCTCAAACCTTCCTTTTCGATACATGTAAGTCACCCCTAAGGTACGCACATGGGCAGGGTGCAGTGTATGTTAAAGGTAGGACATGTAGTGATGTGTTTTTGCATGTCTTAACAATGAAATGCTGCCAAATTCATTTTCACTGTTGCAAGGCCTATCCCTCTCATAGGTTAACATGGGAGTTGCCTTTAAATAACCTTAAAGTGCAGTTTCCCTTTGAGAGCAGAAAGAGATCAGGAGTTTGGGTCTCTGAATTGACAATTTAAAAATACATCTTTTAGTGAAGGTGGTTTTAGAAATTAGGCATTTTCTTGCATAAACCATTCGGTGACTCTGCCTGATTGTGGACTCCCTGTCTGGGTCAGACTGACAGTTGGGCTGTTTGTGAATCTCCTCTAGACAGTGACACAAAGGGAGCTGGGGTGTAGCCTACATATCCTGATGAGCCAGGGAGGAGTGGTCACTTACACTTGAATGGGCTGTGTCTTCCCTAACACAATGCAGTCTCCAACCCCCTGGTGTGTGTCTGGAGCCTGGCCTGGGCAAGTCAGGATCTTGTAAACAACAGAGACCTTTCTTCAAAGTTGGGCAACTTCATCGGCAGGAAGGGGTATAAGTATTGGACCCAAACCCCAGACTTTAGATTTCTTCAATATTTGCTTCTGGAACCAAGAGGAACCTTTGCCAAAGAGAAGAGCTGAATAGCTGAGAAGTGCTGTCCCTGCCTGTGACTGTGCTTCGTTGGGCTATCCTGCAGTAGCTGCTTCTGCCTGTGAAAGGGGACAAAGACTGGACTTTGTGGTATATTCCTGCTTGAGAAGAATCTCCAAGGGCTTGGACTGAGCTTGCCCCCTGTTCTGAAGTCTGAGGGTCATCAAAGACTTCCTCTGCCAGCACCTAGACTCTTTGCTGAGTGGTGCCTAATCCAGTCCCTGGGTCCTCGAAAGGAGAAGATGGTGGAAAAATCAAGAAAAACTAAGTAAACTAAGTAAACCAACTTCGGACGACTCCGGACCAACGCCACTGCCGAATCCCGTGATGCCACCTGCAACCGAAGCCATAGTCCTTGGTGGAGTGCGACGACCCAGCAGGCCCGACACTGCTGCAGCCTCGCAGAAGTCCGCAACTCTGTGAAAAGTCGCAGCACTCCAACACTTCGCACCGATGCTGCCTCACCTCCACCGCTCTGCAGCAAGGACCCGATGCCTCGTCACGACGCCTCCGCTCCTTTGCTCTGCCGCACCGGAACCAACACCACCTCGGATCCAGCGACGCTGCAATCCCCGACTCAGTGCACCAGCTTGTTTCCTCATTTTCACAAGGTACTTTGTCTAGGTGTCCTTGTGATTCAGTGACCGGCAGCATTGGCTTCGGATTGTTGGGAACGACTCCTTCACAATGTCGTGATATCACCTAAATGAAACATTTGTGTAGTGCTATTTATGTGTTTAATCTTTGAAAATGCGTAATTTTGCATGTGTATATTGGATTTTTGTCAATTTGGTCTTGTTTTGATCAGATAAATATTGGCTATTTTTCTAACCTGGTGTTGAGTCATTTTGTAGTGTTTTCACTGTTACTGTGTGTGTTGGTATAAATACTTTACACATCTTCTCTGGGTTAAGTCTTTCTGCTCGTGCCAAGCTACCAAAGAGGTGAGCGGGGGTTAACCTGGGTGTGTTTCTCCTGTGCCCTGACTAGAGTGAGGGTCCTTGCTAGGACATGGGGTAACCTGACTGCCAACCAAAGACCCAATTTGTAACAGGTGCGTTAACTCAGAACATCAGCAAAAGATAAGTGCTGCATTGCACATCAAGGATTTGGCACTGTTGTGTTCAATTTATGTTATTGGCTACGGTGAGCACAACAACTAGACTGTAACTTCTTTAATTAAAAATATTATATTATCAGTTGTGTTCAATTTATGTGATTGGCTACAGCGAAAAAAACAACTAGACTGTAACCTCTTTATTTAAAAATCACCTTCAAAGTTCTCCCTCATGTTATTTGTGCTGCTATCTACAGGAACAAAAGGGATACACAAGTAAAATAACTTTACAATTTTAATTAAACACAGTAAGAATTGTTTTGAAATGAATGTAACTAATGAAATAACAACACCACCACCATTCTTAATGACCCCAGGGGACCCACCTATTGAATGGGAGGATTGGTTTGACTGATTTGAAAATTACTTGGTGGCCTTTGATGGCAGTAGACTTTCAACTGTACATAAGAAGGCATTATTGTTTGCCTCATTAGACAAAGAAGGCCAACTTGTTTTTAAGTATCTTCCAACAATAAGTGAGGAGGAGGAATATGTATGTAAGGATGCTGTCTTGAGATTATACACTAGATTTGCAAATTAAGTGATTGCTGTTGTGTGATAGTACAAGTTTTATACTCATCCAGAGCACTCTACGGAATCCATAGATGAGTTTGTAGTCAGACTGCAAGAGTTGCTTGCGAAGTGTCAGTTTGGACAGATGACTGCATAAATTATAAGGGATCAATTTATTGGTCAATGTAATCGTAAGAAAATACAAGAAAGGTTGTGGGCAACCAGTAATCCTACTTTGAATGATGCCAAAGCCATTGCTAAAGTGGTGGAGGAATCAGAGAAGTGCATGAGGGAGATGAAGAATGTTACACAGGAGAAAGGCTCGGAGCTGGCAGTGATAGAGCGTTCCGTACTAATAATTTACCTGTATTTTGGACGCTCTTTAGGCCGATGAATCTTTTGACCAAGTGGGACTCTCTTCACCCGAGATCAATCAATTTAATCAGATCAATAATCAATAACGAACATAAGCAATCCCCTGATCAACATAACACTTAACAATTAATCCAGAATACATTTCGGCGAACCATGACCTTTCGGTCATGAATAACCACACCAGTTTATTCAAAGTTAATGAATTTATTTCCCTATATTAACAAAGCTAGCACAATATAGATGTGTCTCAACACCAAATGGTAAACGTAAATGAACATTAATAGTTGTCCATAACGGCGGAAAAGGTGCAATCTATGCAGCATTTGAATAACAAGGCATTCGATAATAGCAATGCAAATCACTAAAACTATAATCTGTAATGAACTAATTGCATACATTTGTCAGCATAACAAGGTCTCAAATTGCATCGTGCAACAAAAGGAATTCTCATCTAAACTCAAATTAGCATCGGCATGTGGGACTTCATGCAAAAACAATTTAGCAACATTAATTTGGAAAACTCCTAACTAGGGCTCTTATAAAAAATCAGCAGTTGGTTACCTAAAAGAAACACAATGCAATTGTACAATGTCCTTTCATATTTACCAATTTCAATCAGCATTCAAGGAAGTCTTCGTCTCACAGGTACCGTTTCTCGATCAGTATGGGACGGGGCAAAGGGACAGGGGTGGACGGGGCAATTTGCCTCACGGCGGCAAGATAAACTACTACTTCATGCAAAGGGACAAATCAAAGTTAAAGTCTCTAGGGCGGGAATTACTTAAGAGTCTCTAGAAGACGGCAAAATGACGAAGTCAGCAAGATGGGCCATGATGGCCAATGTCCTGCAAAATGGCGGGTATAGGGCGATGCTCTCAAAATGGCGGGCAATGCTGCAATGGCTGCAAAATGGCTGTAATGGCTGCTTTCTCCTTGTGCACCTGGTTTAAATAGACAACAGTTCAAATCCAGTAGGGTCTTCCATTGGAGGGTTCATAGGTTGGCTTCAAATTGTCCAATCAAAAACAACAGTTCTCAAGCTTTTACTTAAGCATACATTATCCTTGGAGACGGTTACGTAAGTTGCAACATTTTATACCAATTAACTCACTTTCAGAGCTTCCATTGTCCGCACCTGCAGATTGACCTTGGAGCGAAGAAGAAAATGCCAGGCTGGCACGAAACCTTAAGATAAGCATGTGAACGATCTCAGTGGAAAAGTACAGCTTCAAGCAGAAATACACGTTTTATTAGCACATTAGAAAAATACGAGCATCTAAATCGTGAGACCAGGCAACTAGGCCAAAGCCTCCACTAAAGTTATGCTAAGCTAAAACATTTCAAACAAGCAAATCATAGCACACGTTTACGATTATGTCGGATTAGTGCAATTCTAATACATCACGTTATATAAAGCACGCTTATAAATGTTGGCAAACTACTCTGAGGGCACATTTGTCCCCGTACAATCTTTATTCATTCGATTAAAGTCACACTTGATTATTGCGGCACTACGTTTAAGCGCTAATAAATGTAAAACCTTCATTTCTGCGTCATCAGCAGTGATGCGGGATGAAATGACTTGGTCAATATTGTAGGAATACATCTAATTACATGGGTGGTACTTCCACTAAGAACAACACAGCAAGAGGGACCTCATTCTCAAATGCATCAGGGAAGACTATTTCTCAAGTTTATCACAGGCGTGGCAGTACTTTTCACTTAGCAGACTCTAAAAATTGTTTTGCACAGGCTAAAGAGTGTCACAAGTGCGGTATGGAGGGACATTGTGCACATGTGCAAAGTGGGTGGAAAAAAATAGCCTGGTGGATGAAGAAGAACCAGAACACAGGGTACTAATGAATAAGGGAGAAAGTTCAAATGAAAGTAATGAATTTGAAATGAGGAGAAATTGACCCAGAGCTGAATTTGAGATCAATGGAAAATTGCTGTTGTTGATGAAAGACAGGATCTTTGTACACTATAATACCAAAAAAAATGTATAATTCCACATGGCCAGGGGGAAAATTGGTTACTACAGATGTGGTTTTGAAAGGATACCAAGGAGCAGATATAGGAGGGTCCAGGTATGCAGGACTCAGTACAGGAAACTGTATTTTCTTTTGAATGATTCTCTTTTTTTTCCTAAGTTAGGTACAGTGGTTTTGAGTTACAATAGTTGTTTCTTCTTCTCTTGTTTTCAGCTTCCTTGGGCATCTGGACCGCCATTCTGGATTGTGCCCCTCAAAAGAAGGAGAACAGCTCAGATAAGTGTTTTTATTTAAGCTGTCAAGACTCAAGGGGTGTTCGGATGAGGGATTATACACCCAGTGCTCAAAGCTATCCAGTGATTTTGTCGCCACAAGAGTAACCCTACTGATTTCAAATGAATGGGGACTTTAGCTAATACCCTAGTTATCAGCCACTGGAGTTTACAAAAAAAATCAAAACTAAAGATGACAAGAAAAAGGTACAGCATGTGATAGAAGTCCTTTTTAAGTTGTGATTCCTCTCGCCCCCGCAAACAATACATTGGCTCTAAATGGACCTTTTTGTGATCAGAGTATGGTTTAATGCTCTGTCTCACTCGGTTCCCTTCCCAACCTCCTGCGCCGACCCAGGAGACCGTCGCATACCTGAGTAAGCCGTGCTCCTCCAAGAGCGTGGCAGGGAAGTTCGTGAGGACAGTGGCCTCCTGGCTTCCCCGTCGCTCCCATGTCGGTTTCTTGTGCTATACTCCTCACTCGATTTCTTCCTGCCCCCTGAAAATCTTTCATGTCATCCGTTCCATCACCCCCACCTTAAGCCTTGTTTGTGACTTTAAAGAGACCCCCCTCCTCACTCTGGCTTTCTCCAGTCCAATTCTGTGACTCCTCAATGGTTTCCTATTCCAGAAACAGAGGGAGGGGGAATGGTTTCCGGATGCCTCGCCTGGTCCTGTCTTATCCTCAGGGAATGGCTGTGAGCAAAGAACAGTGTTTTTAGAAGTGGGCTCCTCGGCGCCCAACACATACCAAGGGCAATCATCTATTGTCCGAGGTATGTCTGCATTCCCCTCATTGTGTGCGAAGAAAGGGGGAAACGAGACAGGAATTCTGCCATTCCCTGAGCACAGACCTTGCAATGGTGCACCTCAAACCTGAATGGCTGTAAAGACAGGAACAGGGAGATGTATTGTCTTGCCTGGATGAGGCAGGTTTAACTTTGCGTAAGGAAAAGTGTGTTTGGTATGCAAAAGGTGGAGTATGTGGGTTTCCTTATCCCCAGAGAAGAAGTAAAACTTAATCACAATTTGGTTAGTACAATTGTGAATGTTGGAGTTCCCAGTGACAGAGATAAACTGAATTCCTTTACAGGCCGGGGGAGTGTATTCACATAACAGCCATTGACAGCATTCTAATGGAAGGGCAGGAAGTTTATATGGGGAGAACCACAGCAAGCAGCCTACCCATTGGTTAAAGACAATATAGTCCAGACAGGAGTTTTGGTACCAGTTTAATCAGGTTTAAAGACTATAGTCACTGTGGATGTCAGTGCGGTACACATGGTAAGATTAAAAAAAAAACTGTTGTCTTTGCTTCATGCTCTGTGACGGCCACTGAAAATAATTACTCCATCATAGAGCATGAGGCACTGGCAGCTGTTTAGGCAACTACATATTTCTGAGTGTTCTTGTGGGGAAATGTGTTTGTATTAAGGACAGATCACATACCACATCTCAAAATCTTAGGGCCTGGTTGCATAAATACTGTTCAGGAAGACTAGCATGATTGGCAACTAAATAACAATAATATGATTGTACAGTATAATATGTACCTGGATAGGGAAATTAAGGGGGTTATTCCAACTTTGGAGGAGGTGGTAATCCGTCCCAAATGTGACGGATTTACCACCAGCCGTATTACGAGTTCCATAGGATATAATGGACTCGTAATACGGCTGGTGGTATATCCGTCACTTTACCGTCACTTTTGGGCCGGATTACCACTTCCTCCAAAGTTGGAATAACCCCCTAAGTGTCTGATTGTCTCTCAATGTTACCTGGCAAAGCTGCTGAACACTCTAAATTGGCAACTGAAGAATTGCTGGCTAATTTAGATGATGCTACCAAAGGGTTATGAAGTTCTGTATAAAAAAAGGCTGAATCACAGTAATGGAGCCAGATGAAACACTTAAGAGTGTTGTCAGATTGATGACAGGAATGGTGAGAAGGGACAGTACTATACGGAAGGATTAAAGTCACGTCTCAAAATCATAGATGAATTGTCACTTCATGATGAGTGCTTGTTGACGAGGGCAAAAAGGTGTGTGCCACCAGAAGTTAATTAGATTGACCCATAAGAGACATTTAGGTCAGGTATTAACCATCAGAAGGGTCAAAGTGTAGCTTTGGTGGCCAGTCATGGACAAACAAATTAAGGAATGGATGGAAAAATGTGAAATTTGCAAGGAGTCTGAAAAAAGGCTGTGAGTGGGCATTGGTAAATTGGAAGAAAACCAGCATGTAATGGAAGGTGATCATGAAAAATTTGCTGCTGTGTTGGTGGATGTGAAGTCATAATTGGTGGAGCTAGTATTTATCAAGTGTATCACCACAGAGGCAACCACTGATGTTTTGAGTGAGGTGTTCAGGAGGGACCCTCCAATAATACTTACAGACAACGGAACACAACATGAAATAGCCCATTTCTTTGGAAATTCTGGACTAAGGAATGCATACACTTCTCTCTATAATCCCCAAGGTAATGGACTATGTGAGGGGGTAAAAAAATGGTGAAAAGAATTATGAAATTAGCGTATACTGCTGGTATACAAGTGAAGGATGTCATTAAAGATATGTTATGGGCTTATCGCATTACAGTGAATGCAAGTTTGAAATAATGCATTGCAGACAATCTGGCACCAAATTGATACCCTCCTGGATGTATGACAGTATCTCAGAGAAAAAAACAGAATTGCTTGGAAAAGGGTGGACAGAAGAGATTAATTCAGGTGGGAGGCTGGGTCAAAGATGAGCCGGTCGGAGTTAGTAGGGGTTTGTCAAAATTTCCCAGTCCATTTAAGGTCAATTCTATTGGTGGAAATTAGGTTAAGTTGGACAATGGATAAACATGGAGTCTTAGAAAGGTGGCTTTCTACCAGAGACAAGGTGGTGTGATAAAAAAGCCTCATGATAAAGCAGATTCATGTTCTCCTTTGTTACTTATAAATGACAAGGAATTTACAGGCTCTGAAGTAAATACAGAGGGTCAGGTGTGGGAGGGAGGAGATGAGCCAGGAAATATAGTACAAGTAGAAAGAGGCCGAAAAGACTTCCAGGGTGTCTGGGGCACCATGGATGTCATTATGACTTTGGCGGACGGTGACGGGCAGGCTGGCACCAGTGCGGCTGCCTCCTCGCAGGCCCCATTATGAGCTTCCTGCTGGGTCAGAGGGAAACAGCCTACAGCATTGTCTCCGGCTCATAACAGAGCCAGCAGCAATACTGTGGTGCATAGGGTGCACTAGCACTCATCGCTTTAGCGACTGGGCTGGCTCGAGGGGGGCACCTGCATTGCCCATTCCCTGGATTATGACTGCCAGTCCGTCCTGTGGCGGAAGAGTGGCAGTCCAACCACGGCACGACCGCCACGGTCATGATGTGGCAGTCAGACCGCCGCCAAAGCAGTCGTATCACCGCTTTGGTGGTGGTCAGACTGCCACCACGACCCTGGAGGTCTTAAGACATAATCAGGGCCTATGTGTGTAGTTAGGATATTTTAAATTTCATATATGTAAAAGAACTGAGTAGGGATGCATACATAAATGTTGGAAGCTTTATCTTTGCATATGTAGGGAATTTTATGCTGGATATGTTATATATATATATATATATATATATATATATATATATATATATATATTCACTTAAAAAACAAAGGGTACAGGGAGGTTATAGTTAGGCTCACATTTTAAATGTACAAAACCATAGAAGTTTACCAGTTATAGTTAGAATTACTTCAAGTAACTATAGTGCGTGCCCTAAGGTAACTATAACTCACGCCCCGCCATGCACAGTTTTTTCGTCAAAACTTTTACTGCAGGTATTAGATTGATATTTTCAATGATGTTATCAAAGATGTCATGAGTGCCGTAATTTGTGGGTTAATTACCAGTGCATGGCGAAGGTGTGAGTTATAGTTCCCTCCGGGACATAGCAGGAGCCGGCCCTCGGGGGTGGCAGTCCACAGGGCCATCTGTGGCTCAATGAGGGGGGCTGCACAGCCCCCCTTCAATGAGAACTTTATTTTTTCTAAATATTTGCCCTGGGGTGGTGGTCCCTGGGGCACAGGGGCAATTGGCCCCTCCACTCCAACTGCAATGTTGCCCTGAGGGATGGTGGTCTCTGGGGCAGTGGGGGGGTGGCACACGCCCCTCCACATATTACAATAAAGCCCCGGGGAGGTGACAGTCCCCAGGCCAGCACGGGGGCCACAGGCCCCCCTGCATCCAAAAACAATGAGCCCCAGGGAGGTGGCAGTCCCCGGGGCATCAGGAGGGGGCCAGGAGCCCTCTACCCACTTTTTTTTAAGAAAGCCCACAGGACTTGGCCCCCCAGGGGCAGGGGCATGAAACTAATGAAACACAGGAGACCATGTGTCATTTTTTAAAATTTTTATGAGCGGATTCATGGATTCACTGCATCTCTGCTTGTAAAATCCCCCAAAAATGTTTTTAGTCCGGGGGAGGGGGACCCTTTGGGACCCCACCTCCAGAGCTAAAGGGTCAGGGTGTTTGTACCCTGGCTCCTTTTGATTTTTGTAAACTTTTTTTTGGGACTCGTTGAAGCCGAGTCCCGAGATGACTGATAACACTCTAACAGCTTCTGTTGTTGAAGTTTTTATCAGCCAATTAGATCTCAGCACCAGATCGTTCGGGGTCGTAAATCCTTCACGTCCCTAGATATACAAATATGTTTTCCCCTTACTTTCTCAAAAACTACTGAACAGAATAACACCAAAACAAAAAAGCACTCCTTCTGGACCAGGATCTACCTTTCTGCCAAATTTGGTGTTATTCCGTCCAGTAGTTTTTGCGCTATCGCTGTTCAAAATCTCTATGGAAAAATGAATGTACTTTGGAACCCCCCTTTTTTCTCTGCCCCCCCTTGACGGATCACCCCAAAACTTTCCAGTCAGAGGCTGACGGTACTGGCAAATGTTTTTGGAAAGTTTTGTGAAGATTTGTCAAGCGACACCAAATATCTAGGCAAATAAAATAATGCTTTTTTAAAAATGGAAACTAGGTCCTAACTATAACTACCTAGTGGCGACTGCCACTAGGTATTTTATATATATATATATATATATATATTGACCGTGATCAAGACCGGGAAGGTCGAAATGCGTTGGTGTCACTTTGTGGAGTTTTCGTGTACTAAATAAAAGACGATTACTGGAATCCTGTGAGTGCGGCATCTTTAACTTCAATGTTAAACTGGTATTAAGATTAATGGGAATTAGGTCCTTCCCTGATGCCGGCACCGATGTTGAGCGCGCCTCTTTCCTGGATCTGGTGGAGTTTAATATATATATATATATAAATATATATATATATATATATATATATATATAAAGTTTTATCATTTCTTTTGTGTTTCCATGTGTGTATAGTGCTTGCTTTGTCTTACCATGTTTTATGTGTGTATGTTGTTATGTAACATTGTCGCTTTTTTTTTTGGTTGTGTTGACATGGATGTATCCTTGTGTTTTGTGGATTGTGGATTTTCCATAGGTATTGATTGTCCAGTTTTTTATAGTAATAAGTAAAGTTGAATTGTATTAATATTTTTATAATTTTTCTAAGGGAAGGAGATGTGTCATATGGTACTTACCCAGCTTCAGCTATGCTGAACCTGCTGTGAAATACTTGCATTCCAGGGATGACATAGGGGCATTCTACAATTTGAATAAGACAGCTAATTTGTAAGCTGTGCCTGGCATTAATGCCGTTTGGGGTTCTAATCGCTGAGTAAATAGATCATCTTGAAGATCACCCTGCATTGAGTGATGATTGCGACTACAGCAATTTGGCAATACAATAGAGACTTAGGGGGTGATTCTGCGCCGGGGCCGGGGTCGGCGGGAGCACCGCCAACAGGCTGGCGGTGCTCCGCAGGGCATTCTGACCGCGGCGGCATGGCCGCGGTCAGAACAGGAAAACCGGCGGTGTCCCGCCGGTTTTCCGCTGCCCTGCTGAATCCTCCATGGCGGCGCAGCTTGCTGCGCCGCCATGTGGATTCCGACCCCCTCACCGCCATCCTGTTCCTGGCGGTTTCGACCGCCAGGAACAGGATGGCGGTGAGGGGTGTCGTGGGGCCCCTGGGGGCCCCTGCAGTGCCCATGCCAATGGCATGGGCACTGCAGGGGCCCCCGTAAGAGGGCCCCACTTTGAATTTCAGTGTCTGCTTAGCAGACACTGAAATTTGCGACGGGTGCTACTGCACCCGTCGCACCCTTCCCTCTCCGCCGGCTCCATTCGGAGCCGGCTTCCTCGTGGGAAGGGGTTTCCCGCTGGGCTGGCGGGCGGCCTTCTGGCGGTCGCCCGCCAGCCCAGCGGGAAACACAGAATAACCGCGGCGGTCTTCTTACCGCGTAGCGGTATTCTGTTGGGGGAACTTTGCCGGGCGGCCTCCGCCGCCCGTCAAAGTTGGAATGACCCCCTTAGTACCAAATCACCAGACACTGATTGGGTCCAGGTGGATATTTTTTACAGAGAACGTCGAACTACCAGCAAATCTGTTTAGGGCAGCTGTTAGACCTGACAGCCTTATGGTGGTCACCCCTAACTTTTTGCCTGCGTCCCTCCACTTTTTAGATACTGTTTTTGCTGGTTTTAAGAATCTGCGCACTTTACCACTGCTAACCTATGCTAAAGTGCAAATGCTCTCTCCCTTTAAACATGGTAAGATGGTAACATTGGATCATACCCAATTAGATTATATAATAATTTACTTATAAGTCCCTAGTAAAGTACACTATGGGGCTGATTCCTAGTTTGGCGGGCGGCGGTCGTCGCCCGCCAAGCGGGAACCGCCAGAAGACCGTACCGCGGTCAAAAGACCGCAGCGGTCATTCTGGCTTTCCCGCTGGGCGGGCGGGCGACCGCCAAAAGGCCGCCCGCCCGCCCACCCAGCGGGAAAGCCACAGCAAATATGAAGCCGGCTCCGAATGGAGCCGGCGGAGTTGCTTTTGTGCGACGGGTGCAGTTGCACCCGTTGCAATTTCCAGTGTCTGCTATGCAGACACTGGAAATCAATGTGGGGCCCTGTTAGGGGGCCCCTGCAGTGCCCATGCCATTGGCATTGGCATGGGCACTGCAGGGGCCCCCAGGGGCCCCACGACACCCGTTCCCGCCAGCCTGGTTCTGGCGGTCAAAACCGCCAGAACCAGGCTGGCGGGAAGAGGGTCAGAATCCCCATGGCGGCGCTGCCTGCAGCGCCGGCATGGAGGATTCTGCAGCCCAGGGGAAAACCGGCGGGAAACCGCCGGTTTCCCTTTTCTGACCGTGGCTTTACCGCCGCAGTCAGAATGGGCCTGGATGCACCGCCAGCCTGTTGGCGGTGCATCCGCGGTCCCCTACCCTGGCGGTCTCGGACCGCCAGGGTAGGAATGACCCCCTATATGTGACCAGGGCCTGTAGATTAAATGCTACTAGTGGGCCTGCAGCACTGATTGTGCCACCCACTTAAGTAGCTCCTTAACCTTGTCTCAGGCCTGCCAATGCAAGGTCTGTGTGTGCAGTTTCACTGCCAATTGGACTTGGCATTTAAAAGTACTTGCCAAGCCTAAAGCTCCTCTTTTTCTACATATAAGACACCCCTAAGATATGTGTAGGCAAAAGGCAGGACATGTACCTGTGTAGTTTACATGTCCTCGCAGTGTAAAACTCCAAAAATAGTTTTTACACTGCTGTGAGGCCTGCTCTCTTCATAGGCTAACATTGGGGCTAGCCTCATATACTGTTTGGGTGATAGCTGCTGATCTGAAAGGAGTAGGAAGGTCCTGTTTAGTATGGCTAGAATGGT